>NW_027459065.1:0-300000 GCF_050624435.1 Tenrec ecaudatus | reverse complement strand
TTCGAATTATGATCCTTTTGCTCCATCACACCCCACTGGCACGTACCCCCCACCCCCTCAGCTAGCTTCCCAATTCAAAGACCCGGGAATCTCCCCTCAGGCGGCCGAGGAGATGCCCTAAGCGGTTCTAATTGGCTGGTGTTTCTGCTCTCTCGTTGTAGTCTATTTGTGTCTACCTATCTTTATGGTGACAATCCTGTGGTCTGGAAGTGCTATCCCTTTCAGTAACTCTTTTGCGCTGTTCTCTGCAGTGTGTGCTGCTTGGTCATCCTCCTCCTCCCAGCTGCCCCTCAATCCCCTCTGGGGTGCTGCTTATCTCCTCTTGCTGCTCTCATTGTCTTTCTTATTTGAAAGTTCATATCCCCTAGGAGGAGTCATCAGGCTGTAACCTGTTTGATAGGTGGGACTAGTGCTACAGTTTCCCACAGGGTCACGTTGACATAACATCTAACTGCCACAACAGCTAAAGGCAAACTGCTTGTGCTGCTCCTTTAAAACTGGAATTGAGAAAAACACATTTGCCCAATTAGTAGCTGCTATCAGATACTAGAAGAGATATTAATCTACTCAAGCAATAAAACCATTTCTGGGACAGTAGCTTCAATTGGAGTCACCACCTGGATAAGTTTCCAGGCACCCCCTGCCATTCTCAAAGATCCATCTGTTTTTTGCACTGACCAAATTGACAGGGACAGAAGAGGCATTTTCTGCCTGCAATATGGGAATTAACAGAAGACCTTGTGAGAACAGGTTAGTAAGCAGGTCAACCTTGAAGCTAGGCCCTAATGAATGTCCTCACACAGCAGTGCTGCTGGAGATAAATCTGACAGCACACTGATCCAGAGACAAAAGCTGAGATTGTAATTTAAAGAGCCTCAAGGGTGGTCTAAATAACTAATTAGAAAGCTAATTGTACATCTGTGGAGTGGCAAACTCCTCCCCTTTAAAACTGTCTTTTAGAAACTAGGAGTCTTCCCCTAGACAATGAATGACCCTTCTTAATTTGTGAAAGGGGCCCCCACTACATTCCGGGAGCAAAGCATATTTTATCTATGCTTAAGGTATCCTTTTCACCATGCCAGAAGGACTCACATACTTTCTTTGGAAATGATTCTATCTATGCTCTAATAAAATTGTTGCCCAGCCTGTGTGATCACAAGGTGTAGATGGGATCAGAAAGTGTTAGGGAGCTAGAGGCAGAAACCTCTACCTCTACCTGCCAAGGCCTCCCTCCACCCTTACAGACTGTGGGAAGCTGCTCCAGGCTGGATGGCATGAATAAATTCAGGCAGTTGAGACGAAGCCAGTACTCTTGGGAGGACCTCAATCTAGGCCAGGTGAGCTTAATTGAGTCAATGGAGTCAACCAGTACTGTCAACCACGCCTCCCAGTGGAGGGCCCTGAAAAGTCAGAATTGCAAGGAGATGACAAGCAATTCTCCAGGTCTCCAGACCCCATATGCTAATTGCCATACATTCCTCACTACCCCTGTAAAAACCCTCACCCCCAGCTGCTGAATGGGACTTCCCTGACCTGTCCGCCTAGGTCACGAAACCTCGGCAGGGAGCCCCAGGAGCCGCCCTACTGCCCCACCTAATAAAGCTATTTCTGTTTCTGCTTTCCTTGTCCTGTCAGTTATGTCTGTCTTCCTCCCTGTACCTCAGTTTCACCTTTACACTTCTATCCTTTATAAAAATTCACTTGGATCACAAACCAGGCTTCGGTGTGAATTCATTCTCATGGGAAGCCAATGACCCAGGTATTTCCACCTGAGGAATCTAACAGTATCAGACATCAGGAGACCCCAAACCATCATATGATGTGAATGAAGGGAGTCGGATGGAGACTCAAAGCCCATCTGTAGACAATTGGACATCCCTCACAGGAGGGACAAGTCAGCCAGAGTGCAGTACAGCACCAACGAGACACACATTTCTTTAGTTCTTTAGTGCTTCCCGCACCCCACCCCACCCACCTATCATGACCCCACTTCTACTTTACAAATCCCAGTTCTAGCTTACAAATCTAGCTAGACCAGATGGTACAGATAAGAGCTCTTGTCACACGGGATCCAGGACAGATAAACACATCAGGAACAGTAATGGGAGTAGCAATACTATCAGCGTAGGCCACTTAGGGGGAATGTAGGGGGAGAAGGGGGAGAAACAGAGAATTGATTACAATGATGATGTAGACATAACCCCCACACCCTGAGGGGGACAAACAACAGCAATGTGGGTGAAGGGAGACAGAAGATGGTGTAAGATAGGAAAACGATAATAATTTATCAAGGGTCTTGAAGGTGGGAGGGTGGGTGAGGGAGGGAAAAAAGGAGCTGATATCAAGGGCTCAAGAAGAAAGAAAATGTTTTGAAAATGATGATGGCAACATATGTACAAATATGCTTGACTCCACTGATGTATGGATTGTTATAAAAGAGATGTAAGAGCCCCTAATAAAGTGATTAAAAAACCCCACACTGAAAACTGGCTTAACCGCTGCTGGTGCTTGTGTGTGTGTAAGCACAGCTTATACCTGGACCCTTACAAACCACATAGGTCTAGAGTTTGCTAGTCCCCCCATAGACAACAGCTCAGTTCGGAAGTAATGGTCTCCAGCCCTATATTCTTCAATTCCTTGATGGTGCAATCTTTGCACCCTGATCTTTGCAATCCCTCCAGGAAAACATAATTGCGTTGGCTTTACCATTTTCCTAAGTAGAGGTAGCTTTACTAGCTTCCACTCCTGCCCCTGCCATAGTAGTCCATGTTCTAGAGTCAGGTAGCCATATGGGGTACTGGCAGTCAGTGAGTCTGTCTATTCCATTTATGTGTTCTAGAACAGGGAAATTACTATAGGATAGGTTTGGGCTCATACTGGATCCCCTGTGAGATCAACCTGAGCTAAGACTCCATTATAACTTGACCTTTATATGCTCCTAGTCTGATTGTGGGACCTTAAAATTTAGGGTCACTTAGATTAATGTCAGTTTGGAGCCAATGTCCAGTAACCATCCCCAATGTCTGATTATTTCCTTTCTCCAATGAATTGTCACTTATAAAAGGCGCAGTTTCCACTGGGCAGGCCTGGGAGAAAGGCTAACTATGCATTTTTTTTATTAGTGTAGTGGGTGCCTTCCTCAAAGGGACCTGGCTTCCCCATAAATGAAGGGTTTGTGAACTGGCTCAATTTTTGGGAATTGATCGAGCATTTGCGACTCTATATCTGGCTATTTGAATTAGACTGCTATTCAACTGGCCTAGAATTTTTCAACTTGTACAGATCAATGAAAGATTTGGTAGGTTTCTCATTTATTTCACTCCTAGGGACACTCTGCTTAGGTATCCATGCCATACAAATCAGGCTATTCTGTTACTACTTTGACTCTGCTAACCATTTGGCAACCACACCCACCTTGTCTCTGTTAAATGCTACTGCTTACCGCCTACTACCATGGGACCCAATCAGCCATGTTATGTGCAAACGTCTTAATTAGGGTATTTTCCACTGTCAAAACTGGCTCAAAATAAAATATCAATCACAGCAGTCTTTAGAGATACTTATGATCCCTTCAGAAATTTGTTTCCCACTGAGAGAAAAGGTGTGTCCTCAGTGCATTCCATTTGTGAGTCTATGGGTCTGCCCTGAAACATGCCCATTCCCTTAATCCTCTAAAGTATACCAAGCTAGGTCTGGTACTTCAACTTAACTTGCTCTAAGCCACTGCAGAAGCTTTGCTTCAGTAAACCAAACAGATAAACTATTAGATTCTGTCCTAACGTCTGGTGCTGAAACACTGACTGAAGGATCAGTGCTTAGTTGGTCCACGTCAACACATTCAGACTGATGCAACCGTTCGCTCCTTGCATCATCATCTCACTCCCGCACACATTCCTCGGGTCTCTGCCTGTACATACTAGAAAATGCTAGCAGTCCTTTAAGAGGATAGCACAGCTCTTTCTGGATCAATATTTGGAGGTCACCTTTGGGATTACTGAGACAAGTTTAGAGGCAGTGTCGAAGCAGGCATGAGTGTCGAAGGTGTTTCCCAGCAAGTGTCAGCATTATCTTGCAAGGCATCTGCTGCAGGGAATGCTCCAGATACAACTCGAGGTTCCCTATCAGCAGGGAAAGTTGGGCTAAGCTCAAGTGCAGGTGGAGGGGACAATGGCTTTACTAATGATGGATTAAACTCTTCAGATGTGAGTGGTAGTGTTGTTGGCTGAAGTAACTCAATGGCATGTCAAGGATCCATGTTCTGATATTTCTGAGAATAATCTTTCCGTGTGTCCCTATGATGGTTCGATTTTATATCAGTTTGATGCATCTGTGTGAAAGTATGGGTAGAGTTCAATCTCAATAAGGCCCTCTCCTTGGAGGAGGTGCCCAATTTAGAGAGATGCCATGGACAACTTTTCTTCCCTCTCCCTCCATCCTGCTTACCTTGATTCTGCATCTCTAGGATTCATGGCCGAGCCGGCCTGCTGATCATAGGAGCTGCAGTGCCCTGCCCTCTTCCTGCTGACCTTACATCCAGATGCTCTTGCCCCTACTGGCCTGTGATTTTCCCGATTCCTGCTTTGCCTTTGCTTCATTGGCTGGAAGCTGGGTGAGTCTAAAGGGGACTTCATCTAGCATCTGACCCATGGACTTGAGTTGAACTGGGCTGGGCTTCCTGATGTAAATTGACTTTTGCTATAAAGTTATTTGAGTGTAGTTTGATTTATTTCTCTAGAAAACTCAGCGTAGCACAGTCCTCTACACCGTAACTTTCAGGTTCCCATTTAGTCCCAATCCATGCTCTCCTATTAACATCAGAAATCATTCTAAGTAGAGGGTTCAGTTAGTGTTGTAATTCAGCCACTCTTTTTTTTTTTAGATTTAGTACTTTTTAAAAAAACATTTTATTAGGGGTTCATACAACTCTTATCACAACCCATACATATACATACATCAATTGTATAAAGCACATCTATACATTATTTGCCCTAATCATTTTCAAAGCATTTGCTCTCCACTTAAGCCCTCTGCATCAGGTCCTCTTTTTTTCCCCCCTCCATCCCAGCTCCTCCCTCCCTCATGAGCCCTTGATAATTTATAGATTGTTATTTTGTCATATCTTGCCCTATCCAGAGTCTACCGCCCCCCCCCTTCTCTGCCGTCCATCTCCCAGGGAGGAGGTCACATGTGGATCCTTGTAATCAGTTCCCCCTTTCCAACCCACTCACCCTCCACTCTCCCAGCATCGGCCCTCACACCCCTAGTCCTGAAGGTATCATCCACCCTGGATTCCCTGTGCCTCCAGCTCCCATATGCACCAGTGTACAACCTCTGCCCTATCCAGTCCTGCAAGGTAGAATTCGGATCATGGTAGGTGGCGGGAGGAAGCATCCAGGATCTGGGGGAAAGCTGTGTTCTTCATCGGTACTACATCGCACCCTGACTGATCCATCTCCTCTCCTAAACCCCTCTATGAGGGGATCTCCAGTGGCCGACAAATGGGCTTTGGGTCTCCACTCTGCACTTCCCCCTTCATTCACTATGGTGTGTGTGTGTGTGTGTGTGTGTGTGTGTGTGTGTGTGTGTGTGTATATATATATATATATTTCATGATGCCTTATACCTGGTCCCTTTGGCACCTCGTGATTGCACAGGCTTGTGTGCTTCTTCCATGTGGCCTTTATTGCTTCTGAGCTAGATGGCCGCTTGTTCACCTTCAAGCCTTTAAGACCCCAGACACTATCTCTTTCGATAGTCGGGCACCATCAGCTTTCTTCGCCACATTTGCTTATGCACCTGTTTGTCTTCGGTGATTGTATCATGGAGGTGTGCAGCCAATGATTTGAGTTTTTGTTCTTTGATATCTGTTCCCTTCGGGACCATGCAATCACACAGGCTGGTGTGTTCTTCCATGTGGGCTTTGTTGCTTCTGAGCTAGATGGCCGCTTGTATATCTTCAAGCCTTTAAGACCCCAGACACTATCTCTTTTGATAGCCGGGCACCATCAGCTTTCTTCACATTTACTTGTTCACCCGCTTTGGCTTCAGCAGTTGTGTTGGGAGGGTGAGCATCACAGAGTGCCAATTTAATAAAAGAAAGTATTCATACATTGAGGGAGTGCTACTATCTACTTTTTTGCGACACTTCGCTGTAGTACCTTTATCTTCAGTGATCATTTCATGAAGGTGAGTACTGAGCAGGGCCATGATAATTCTTTTTAAGTGTGAGCCCCCAAACCATTCCTGAATCTATGCTTTTTAAAAAATTTGCTAACTTAGGAGTTAATACAAATGTCATATTATTCCATAGTTCAATCACATCAAACAGAATTGTAAAATTGCTGCCACAATCAGTCTCCACACATACATTTCCCTCCTAGACTACTTGACATCATCTCCCTCTTACTTCCCCCGACCCTCTTTATCCTCGCCCCCCCAAACTATTGTTATATTTTCTTTCTCAAAGTCTCTGGGTCTCATTTACTAAAGAGCAGAAACAAATAACAGCTTCAAGAAAGTGACCCCCATGGTGCTGCACCCCTGAGACACACCTTAATATACCCAAGCACATGCAACACACAGTAGAGGGGCTGTCACAAGATTTCCAGAATACTAGATATCTTAACCCAGCATAAAGGGGGTTGATGTAACATGACCTTATTTGTCCACCAACCATCAGTACACCACTCTTGGTACAGCTGTTTTCTGCTTCCTCAGGCACCATGTATTTCCCGCTTAAGTCCTCATGTTACAAGTGTGTCTGAGGTAGAGTCTAGTTCACCCAGTGGGATTCCCATATGGGGCTCACTGATGTAGCCTCTGGAGCATGCATGCACCCCAAAGATCCAGGATTTGTTGTCCCAGCATTTTATGGCACCTGGTCTGCTTTCCTGGGATACCCCCCCCCCCCAGATGCCCTACACCAGTTCTGCCCACCCATTGCATGCCACTGAAGACACCTCCCATTTATTGTTGCCAAGAGCATCCTCAGTCTTTTGTCCCCCACCTGGAGGTTAGCTCTCCCTCCCCTCCCTTCAACAGGCATGCACCTATGTACCCCCAAATTTGACCATTCCCTTTCATCTCCTGTGCGGCACCTCTCATCAGTAAACCCCATTCCTCCGACGGGGCTACCTCCCTCTCTGGGAGACCTCACCACAGATCTAAATGGCTACTATTCAGCGAACAGCCACTACCCCCTCGCACCCTCCATTTGATCCCAGCTGTCGTGAGGTGACCTCCGGCCAAGTGACCTACACTATACTCACCAGGAGCAGATGATGTGTAGGTCATTGGCACTGGTCCAGCTCGTTAGCGGCCTGTCTGACCCCAGCCAGACGACTGCATGGCCTGCACACTTGAGCTTGCGCCCCTTCTGCTGCTTGTTCCTGCTGCTCTGGACTCACACAGTGCTTGTCCTTTCGTGCTTCACTCGCTTCCCTCAGCATGTCTTCCAGAGCCCTCCACGACGTGAGGGGTCTCATTGCTGTTCTTCAGGCATGCGCAGTACTCATCATGTTTATGTACCAGAGGTTTTTTATCCATTGTTGGGAATGGAGGCCGCTTCTAGCAATTGTGAGCTGTGCTGTGATGAACATGGGGGAGCAAATGTCTGCTTATGATGTTTTTTATTTCTTTGGGGTATATGTTCAGTAATGGTATTGCTGGATCATATGGTAGTTCAGTTGCCATCTGTTCTAGGTATCGCCATACTGCCTTCCTGAGTGTCTGTACATATTTACAAGTCCACCAGCAGAGGATAAGAGTTCCTATCTCACCACACACTCTCCAACATTTGCTGTTCTCAGCTTTTTTACTTTAACTGGGCTACAGTTATGGGTGTTAGGTGGTATCTCATGGTTGCTTTCACTTGCATTTCCTGGATAGCTAATGACTGAGAGAACTTACTCATATGTTTATTAGTTATTCGCGTATCATCCTTTGTGAATCATCTGCTCCGGTCCTTTGCCCACTTTTTCATAGGGCTACTAGTTTGTTTTTCTTGCCACCTTGTAAATTCTGTAGATTTTAGTAATTAGTCCTTTGTTATGTCATTACTAAATATCTTTTCCCAGTCTATGGGTCTTTTTACTCTTTCAATGAAGTCTTTTAATGTATGCAAGTTTTTTATTTTTTAATATGTCCCACTATTTTGTTTTCTATGGATTGTGTCAGCTTTGTTATTTCTGATAGCCCATCTACTGCACTAGGGTTCCTAGTTTTGTCCCAGTTTTCTGATCCTGAGAGCTTTGGGTTTTACATTTAGGAATTTGATCCATCTTGAGTTTGTTTCTGTGCATGGGTGAGGCAGTCGTCTTTTTTTTGTTCTTCTGCAAGTGGATAGCCAGTATTTCCAATAGCATTTATTGAAGAGGTGTCTGCTTCCAATTTAATGTTTTTTAGGCCTTTGTCAACAATAAGTTCTCTGTCTGTGGAAGCTAGAGGGTAGACAGGTGTTATTTTTGTGAAGGGAAGACAATATAAAACAAGAGATAGGCAAAAAATATTGGAAATGAAAAGACAATGGTAGATTTAACGACTTATTTAATGTAAAACTGATGTCTGCTCTTTAAACCTTCACCTAAGTAACAATAGAAAATATTTTTAAAAACTTAAAAAAATTCTCTGTCTCTGAATTCTATTCTTTAATGACTGTTTTAACACAGACACACACACGTTCTATTTTGTTACCATTAGACTCACAGTTTAATGATAAAAATTACATTAAAACAGAACAGAAAAGTTGGTGAAGGGAGACGTCGGACAGTACAAAAAAAATAAAAGGAATTTTTTTAAATTTATTTTTTTAACAATTTATTGGGGCTGATACAATTCTTTTCACAGTTCATACATATACATACATCAATTGTATAAAGCACATCTGTACAGTCTTTGCCCTAATCATTTTTTTCTCTTTTCTTCTTTTACATTTTATTAGGGACTCAAACAACTCTTACCACAATCCATACATATACATACATCAATTGTATAAAGCACATCCATACATTCCCTGCCCCAATCATTCTCAAGGCATTTGCTCTCCACTTAAGCCCCTTGCATCAGGTCCTCTTTTGAAATTTTTGTTTTTTAAAAAAGTGACTTAAATAAGAAAAACTGTGCATGAGCAGCCAGTAGTAACTATTGGTCTCTCTGCACTCGGAGGAAACAAGAGTGAAGTCAAAAGACATGTTGAATACAATTATTACAATAGAATGATGAACAACCCAAACATTAGTCTCTATAATCTTGAGCTTGGAAAACCTAAATGGTGCCTGACTACTGCTACCTATTACTCTGAACACAATCACATTAGAAGGTCCTCAATGGAATGGGGGTAAAATGTGGAACAGAACTCATGATCATAAAACAGACTGGGTTTACTGGTTGAATGGAGTCTAGTAGCATACCCCAAGAATATAGCCAATGTCCTCTAGGCGTGGAACTGAAATGACCTTTTTTAAAACCATCAACAGCTTAAAACCCAAAGGGCAGCATTTACCCAATGACAAAGTCCAGAGGGTTACTAAAGAAGGAGTGATGGTAAGAGAAAGCCCAGTGGGGAAGTAGGATGGCACATGGAAGGTATTGGAGTGGATGTGCAAAATCAATGTGTATGAATTTTTCGATGTAAAACTGATGAACTTCTCTGTAAACCTTCACTTAATTGGTAATAAGTATACTTCCCTTCCCCCACCCTAAGAGTTTCAGAGTCTCAAATGTTTTCGTGTGTTGTATCTTCATTTTCATTTGACTCTAAATATTCACTGGTTGTTTGTATAATGGTTTAATTTCCATATAATTGTGTATTTCAGTTTCATTGTGTTACCAAATTCTGTTTACATTCAATTGTGATCAAGAAATATACTTTGTCGCAGTCTGCTCCAGCAAGGGGACAGCATGCCACCAGCTGTTGTCAGTTGTCCAGTTCCCTCTGTGTCCCATTAGCTTCCCCCAGGGACGTCATCCTCCGAGCCTGGCGTGCCAGCGTGGGGTCTAGTCCCTCTCTCTTTCTCTTCCTCTCTCCTGGCCTGCCTCTGTGTGGGTGTGGCATGCTGGCTCCTCTCCCTAGCCTGTAGCTCTCTCTCTTCATGCATCCTTCCATGTGACCATGCTGTCCTCATGGTTTGGTGCTTCATAGTAGGGACTACATGCACTCCAGGCTGGGAGAGGCAGCTCCTGGACAGTCTTGAAGGCCAGCGAAGAGACCCAGGATTTTTGTATAGTTCTTTTCTCTTTTTAAAAAATTTTTCTTATTGATTTACTATTTTTATTTTAAAAAATCATTTTGGGCCATGTCATAGTCGGTGTACCTACCTATATAGGATAGGTATGGGAGGCATGCTTGAGGTGAGAGCATTGGGACCAACGGTTCCAGGGAGACCTGGGAGGTCAGAGTGGTGGAGGAAGGGGGTGCTGAGCAGGCTGCGCCATGGACAGGGGAACAACTGGGGTGTCAGAGCCAGTAATGAGGATATAGGGATCCAAGGTGGGGGTGGTGGTAATGTTGGAGCAACAGCAGACTAGCTAAGGGGGTTACCAAGAGGCAGAAATAAGGGGAAAGTGGCAGTGGGACATGAGGAAGGTAAAAGGCAACAGAGGAAGGACCAAGGAAGCAAAGCAATGGATAGAGGTATAAACATAGTGGTGTGCATATGTAAATACATTAATCTACAAAAATAGAGGTATTGGCCCATGTACATATATTTATATGGCAATACCCTGAGGTAGGGGATGGACTTTGGGCATCCACTCATATCCTCCTTCCATTCAAGAACACTTTGTTCTATGGGGACCCAATGCCCATCTGTAGACAACTGGACATCCATTGCAGAGCGGTAGTGGGGAGATGAGTCACTCAGGCTTCAGTGTAGCAATAACGAAACTCACAACTTTCCTCTAGTTCTTAAACACTTCCTCCCCCCAACTATCATGATCCCACTTCTACCTTGCAAACCTGGTTAGACCAGAGGATGCACAGCGGTACAGTTGGGATTTGGAAACAGGGAATCTAGGACAGATGAACCCCCTCAGGACCAACAGTGAGAGTGGTGATACCGGGAGGGAAGGAGGGGTAGAAAGGGGAAACCAATCACGGGGATCTATATATAACCTCCTCTCTGGGGAATGGGCAACAGGAAAGTGGGTGAAGGGAGACGCCTGGCAGTGTAAGATAAGATAAAATAATAATTTATAAATTATCAAGGGTTCATGAGGGAGAGGGGAGCGGGGAGGGAGAGGGAGAGAAAAAAGGAAAATGAGGAGCTTATTCCAGGAACCAAAGCGGAATGCGAAGTTTGAGAATGATGAGGGCAATGAATGTATAAGTGTGCTTTACACAATTGATGTATGTGTGGATTGTGATAAGAATTGCATGAGCCCCAATACATAAATTTTTTAAAAAAGAGAAAGTTTTGTTCTAACCAGTCAGCAGCATGAGATGTTTACCCTCCTGACACAATCGCTGAAGACAAAATAGGTGCATAAACAAATGTGGTGAAGAGGGCAAATGGTGCCCGGTTATTAAAAGATATAGTGTCTGGGGTCTAAAAGGCTTGATGTCACACAAGCTGCCATTCAGCAGTGAAGCAACAAGTCCACATGGAAGAAGCACATCGCTGGTGCGATCATGAGGAGTCATAGGAACTGGGCATCAGCAGACACATAACAAATAAAAACGAGAGGGCTGGAGCAGAGATCCAAAGCTCATCTGTAGATAGTGGAACAATCTCCCCACAGAGGGACCACAGGGAAGGATGAGTCAACTTTCCTCTAGTTCTTAAATATTTCCTCCCCACCACTATCATGATCCCAATTCTATCTTAAAATCTGGCTAGACCAGAGGATGTACACGGGTACAGAAAGAAACACAGGGGATCCAGGACAGATGAACCCCTCAGGACTAGTGGTGAGAGTGGCGATAATTCAAGGGTGGAGGAAAGGTGGGATAGAATGGAGGAACCGATTACAAGGATCTACAATATAAGCCCCTCCCTGAGGAACAGGCAACAGAAAAGTGGGTGAAAGGAGATGTTGGACAGTGTAAGACATAACAAAATAATAGTAATTTATAAATTGTCAAGGGTTCATGAGGGAAGGGGGTGGGGAGGGAGGGGAAAAATGAGGAGCTGATACCAAGGCCTCAAGTAGAAAGAAAGTATTTTGAGAATGATGATGGAAATAAATGTACACATGTGCTTGACACAATGGGTGTAGATATGGATTGTGGTAAAATGATTAAAAAAGAGAGAAAGGAATATAGTCATTGTACAAAAAATAAGAAAAGAATATAAGCCAGGTGACATTCCACCATTTCCAGATCTAGCTCTTTCTTTTTTATTAAATCAGGTTTTGGGGGGCTCGTACAACTTAAAAAATAGTTTTATTGGGGGCTTGTATAACTCTTATCACAATCCATAAATATATCAATTTTCAAGCACATTTGTACATTTGTTCTCATCATTTTCCCTTTTGTGTTCAACTTTGAGTGACTTTCTAGTATCATTCCTTTACATTTCTCACGTTGGAGGACTGGATTTAAGTTTTCTTGTATGGGAGTCTAATAGCTATGAACGCTCAGCTTTTATCTTGGAATACTTAACTTTTTTTTGAAGGACAATTTTTACAGTCCTTAATTTTTGAAGGACCGCTTTACAACTTGTACAGTGTGAGCATTTTTCATAAAACAAGTATGGATAGATATAATCATATTTATCATATGAGCAAGGGGAACACTGCGGAGCATGTTTGGGAACATGGCAGTGCTGAAAGAGACAGGTTTTGTGCTACATTTTATTCATTCCTAAACAGTGTTATATGAAAAAAGAAACTTTTAATTAAAAATATCTTTTGAAAGAAGGGCTTGGCTCCCCTCCTTGACCCCAGTGAAAAAGCCTATCACTCATACCTGGCCTGCCCTCAAAAGATCAGGTGATATTTTTACATCATTTACCACAATTCATATGCATTCTGATTCAACCCATTAATTGCAGCAATACCGTCAATGTACCATTTGAGTTCAGTTCCCGATCTGCAGGGGAAGAGTGCAAATCTTGGAGGTCCTGCCTATCTCTGTTCGATCAGTAAACCTGGCATCCTTTAGGGTTATGTTCTTAACTTCTCCCCCACTCTAGACAGAACCTTCTGTTGTGATCCTTTTCATAACACTTGGTCATGGTAGCTGGGTGCCGAACAATGTTTTCAATTTCTAGGTTGTGAAGACTGACGTTTTCCTGGTCCTTCAGTCTGGGCACTTAATTCAGAGACCTGGGTTTGCTGACCTGGGTTTGACCAGAGCCTGAGCTGAATGTCTTTGGGTTGAGGCTCATAGCAGAGTTGTATGCCACTTCGGGTGTTTATTAGCATACCTGAAACTCTGTAATGTGTCCTGTTAAACACCTACCCTGAGCATTTCTCTTGGCACTATAACTTATTGAGTTATTAAATTCTTTCATCACGCATTTTGTCTATGAGTTTCTGTGTAGCCGTTGCAATGGATACATGCAAAAGTAAAAGAGTGGACACTAATCAAGACTATATAATGCATATATAATAAATGTACAAAGAGACCAGGACACTTACTTACCATCTTTGGGATAGTGCGTGCCTTTAGGACGAGTAAAAGGTTACAATCAATAGAATACGACCTTCACCTCTATCTAAAATATTTTATATCTTTTAAAAAGAAAAATTTCAAAATATTATATTAAATGTATCTAGTTGATGGGTATATGGGTTTTCTCCTAAAACTGTATTTTCTAATTATTTGAGATATTTTATAATTGAAGAACAAAGGACAAAATTGAAATTTTTTAATTGAAAAACTGCAAATACAGTGACTCATTTCACATTACAGTAGTACATTCAGATAAACAAATGACCATCAATTTTGGTATAAAACTATATTTTTATCTTTTTTAACATATAGTTCAATTCCCAGTGCAAAAACACTCCAATGAAAAAAAGATTAATGTACAATAAATACAAGCCTACAGATGTAACCACAGTACCAATATTTACATGTGGTAAAGTGGTTCCAAACGAACAAGAGTCCTCCCCTTTATTGTCTAGAGGACACTCTGCTTACAGAGGGAAGCCCTTCTGGAAAGTCTGCACTCAGCAGCCATTGGGAAGTGTAACAGAGGACAGAGCTGAATAACCAGACAGTAAAGCTCTTAGGTTCAGGGTAATGGTTTCATGGGACATACCATTATTTGGCTTATTAACATGTTTGGTGCTTCTGTTCTACCTCCTCCTTCAGTTGTCAGGCACAGTTGGTGTCGATTCATGTGGAACAACAGAATGGAATAGAGTAGGATTCTGGAATGCATGGCTAATTAGCTGCCTCCATAAACATTGCCCTACTTTGTCACGAGTCCAAATGAACTGCATGGTGCCTGGCTACCACTGCTGAGCATTTTGATCAAAGAGTTCAGAGAAGGATCCTGAACAAAATGGGGCAAAAATACAGACAAGAATATAAAATTCTCACAATTCCCAACTTTCTGGAGCCATGGAGGGTGCTGAACTCCTAAAACTATTGCCTTAAACCAGAAATGTATCATAATGTCTTCTTGAAACCAAGTAATAGTTTGGCTTAACTAGTAAAAAAAAAGTCTGCTTTGAGCTTGATGATCTTTTAACAACTATGTATGTGGAATAAAATGGAAAACAACTTGAAGTATTTGCCTGGGACTTTAAACAAAAAACAAAGCCAACCACACTGCCATGAAATCAATTCTGATTCACAATGACCTTACAGGACCGAGTAGATCTGCCCCTGTGCGTTTCTGAGACCGCAACTCTTCATGGGAGCAGACAGCCATGTCTTTCTCCCAAGTCTGTTGGATTTAAAGTGCTGCTTTTGTGGCTAGCAGCCCAGCGCTGTCATCACCATGCCACCTGGACTCCCCTGGAACTCTAAGGGGAGTGAATTTATGCTAACAGATGAGCAACAACTCAAAAAAGCTGAAAATGGCTACAGACCGGAGGAATAAAATCCGTATCAGCAAACTGTATACATTAAAAACTGCTGAAGTGATGTATGTTTTGTTGTGTGTCTGCTTAAGAAAACATAAATGAAATTTAAAAGGAAAAATATGATAAAGCTGTCTAGAGCCCTACTTTACATTTTAATCTTTGAAGCCAAAGTCACTACGAATTGTAATTGACTCGATGGCAATGAGAGCTTAAGTCGAAAATGCAGTATTGGAACTGCATTATCTTAACCCACTTTCTCTGTCAGGCCTGACCAAGTGTTTCCATCATGTTTTCCCAGTGGTAAAATTGGGAGTTTTATAAAAATGTGCTCTTGTCCAACACGTGTATGTTCCCAGGATCTGGCACAGAGCAGATGCTGCTGGAACGAGCCAGACACCACAGTCGCCCTGTGTCTGAGGACCATGGCCAATAAGCTGCAAGTGATTAAGGCATCACAGTGGCTCAGGTTTTAAGATTTTCTTTTCAGAATAAATTCCAAGAAAGCAAGCAGTCTTTACACACAGAGGGATGCCGGAGAAATCTTACTGATTAATTTGTTGAGAGCTCTGAGTTTTTCTTCCAAGATGAGGCTGTTTTTCTCAGCTCCTCTTTGTTTCTCTTCAGTAACCTGGAGGGCTTTTAGCAGGTGTGCGTTCTCCACATAAAGCTCCTTGAGCAGCAAATTGGACTTCACTCTGTTTTCAAACTAGAGAGGGAAGAGAGCCACCCATTACTGTGAGTGCAGGGAAGGGGTACATGCTCCCGACCCTGTTCATTCCACGGTCGTTGAAATGATAACTTTAGGCTCTTAAGGATATAACAAAAATATTGCGTGTATGACACTTCTTGTTACCCTGAAGTGAGACCTCCAACTGAGGGTGTGATGAATTATGTACTGGAGAAAATTTAAGGGAAATTGTGGGAATCAGTTTAACCGGAAGACCCAAGAGTCACAAATCAACAGTTCTCAGAAAGGCTATTGTACGATACAATAATGAATTGCAAAGAATGACAACAATTTTTGGTTCTTTACTGCCCCTTGCCCTAGGAATCACTGTGGCCCTGACCCCCACTGCTGTTTCCTGGGTCTGAGCTTTCTGCCAAACCCATACGGTTTCACAGATGTGAATGACAGGAAACACTAGCAATGACCTCATTCAAAATACAAGGGCACAAGAATCCCAGCATGGGGTTCAGTCAACACCAAATTTCACTTGTAGAACATAGTCAGTAAGCGCCCACATGCCAGGTCTTCCTCTAGCACTAGCGAAGCAGTGGTGAACGTAGTCTCTGGGCTGTGCACCACATATGCTAATGAGAACCAAACTTAGTATGCCATATGGGGGAAGTGCTGAGAAAACCAAGCAAGGAGCAAGAGGGGGGCAGCTAGTTGGTTGAGGGAACTGTAACGACTAATGTAAACCTCAATTTGACTAGACTGTGATTCTCATCAGTCTGACAGGTGCTTTTTCATAATGGAATCAACTTTCATTTTTGTGATCTGATATGAACAGCCAATCAGTTGAAAGGGAAATTGCCTCGGGAGTGTGGCCAGCTTCCTTTATCGAAGTGGAAGTTGTGGCAAAGTTTGCTCTCTTTCTTGACCTGCACTCTAGTTGCCTGATCTGCAGTTCCTGTGTTATAAACCTGAAGAAGTCTCCATCCTAACCAGCAGGTCGTGGATTCACCAGTCCTACAACCCCACAAGTCATCAGAAATCCTTAGCTTCCACTGGACACAAACGGTAGGTTTGGGACTTGCCAACCTCTACAACTGCATAAAGCCCTACCATGCAGCAAATCTCTTTATATGTATGTATGTGTGCATCTCACTGATGCACCCCTCTCGAGAACTCAGACTTAGCTATTTGGCACCAAGAGTGATTCTAGAAGAACAAAACTCAAAGAATAAGTGGTAGTTACATCATTTCATGTCAACTTGAAGATATATGAAAGTGTAAGGGTAGAGTTTAGTCTGTCAATCAGGTCACACCCTGATGGTGACTCTCTGTGGGCGAGACTTTCTCATAAGCAGGGTCCTGGGCACCTCCCCCACTCTCTGTGCCTTCACTTTCCTGGCTGCTGCAAGCACTACGATACGGTCAGTTGGATCCACATAACTAAACCCACTGGCCTGTGATTGTCCTGCATTCTGCATCATTGCATGTGACTTAATGAGTCTGAAGAGCGACTTATAGACTGAAGAGCTGGACTGGGATGGAATGTTTTATTGATCCATAATTACTTCTTGAGATAAAACTTTTTCTTATACATATATGAGTATCTCTGGATTTGTTTCTCTAGTCAACCCGGCCCAACACAGAATGCTTTCTTTCTTTTTTAGTTATATACTTTCCTTGGGAACTCTTACATCTCTTATCACAATCCACACAATCATCCATTGTGTCAAGCACATTTGTACATCTGTTGCCATCATCATTCTCAAACATTTGCTTTCTACTTGAGCCCTTGGCATCAGTTCCTTGTTTCCCCCCTCTCCCCAGTCCCCCTCTCTTATGAACCTTTGATAATTTATAAATTGTTATTTTGTCATGTCTTACACTGTCCGACATCTTCCTTCACCCACTTTTCTGTTGTCTATCCCCCAGGGAGGGGGTTTTATGTAAATCCTTGTGACTGGTTCCCCCTTTCTATTCTACATTCCCTTGACACTCCCGGTATCCCCACTCGTCCTGAGGAGTTCATCCATCCTGGATTCCCTGTGTTTCCATTTCCTATCTGTATCAGTCTACATCCTCTGGCCAGATTTGTAAGGTAGCATTGGGATCATGATGGCGGGGGAGGGAGAGGAAGCATTTAAGAACTAGAGGAAAGTTGTATGTTTCATCATTGCTACACTGCACCCTGACTGGCTTGTCTCCTCCCCATGATCCTTCTGTGAGGGAATCTCCAGTTGCCTAAAGATGGGCTTTGTGTCCCTACTCTGCACTTCCCCTCATTTACCATGATAGGATTTTTTGTTCTTTGATGCCTGATATCTGATCCCTTCGACACCTCATGATCACACAGGTTGTTGTGCTTTTTCTATGTGGGTTTTGTTGCTCTGAGCTAGATGGCCAATTGTTTACCTTCAAGCCTTTAAGACCCCAGATGCTATATCTTTTGATAGCTGGGCACCATCAGCTTTCTTCACCACATTTGCTTATGTACCCATTTGTCTTCAGCGATCATGTCAGGAAGGTGAGCTTCATGGAATACCAGCTTAATAGAACAAAGTGTTCTGACATTGAGGGAGTACTTGAGTGGAGGCCCAATGTCCATCTGCTACCTTAATACTAAATCTATAACTATATGCACATAGATCTATTTCCCCATCATCTTATATAAATATATTTACATATGTACACACCTGTACTTAGACCTCTATAAATGCCCTTTGCCTTGTAGTTCTTTCCTCTATTTCCATTTACTTTTCTCTTGTCCCACTATCATGCTCAGCCTTCATTTGAGTTTCAGTAATTCCTCTCAGTTACATTGTCCTTGATCAAGCCCTACTAGGCCTCTTACACCATCCTCGTCACTGATTTTGGAGCACTTGTTGTTCTCTTGTCCCTGGGTTTGTTAACTCCACTACAGCATGCTTTCTGAACTTATTCTCAAGTCTGGCTGGATTTAAAAGTACTAATTGCTCGACTTCCAATAGTAAAGAGGCATAGTAATCCATGGCATGAGGTGGCAATAAAGACAAGCATAATATCCCCACCATTAGATCAAACATCTGTGAGAGACAATGCTGTGAGTGACTACTATTTCATTATTATCTTTCAACATTTTTGTTACACCCACAAGCATAGTGAAGCTGGCTGGTTCAGCTTTCAGATACACAACGCGGAAAGAGAAAATGATGAGTCCAGAGCTTCAAAGTCCTGGCTCAAGCAGTACATAAAGGACCTGAAAGTTGCTATTTGGGTCTTGAAATAAAGTCTTATTTCTTGTAGCAGTGTTGAGATTGCTGAAAACCCATCCAGAGTCTTATCCTCACTACCACTGAGTTGGCTGCAATGCACAGTGACTGCATAAGCCAAAATCGAATGTCCTCGAGGGCTCTGGGGGCTATAAATATTTATCGGAGCACAAACTTCATCTTTTACCTGGGGCGTGGCTGGTGCTTTTAAAATCGCTGACCTTTAGCTAACAGTCCAGTTTGTAACCCACACACCACCATCATTCCTGAGTCCTAGCTGAAGAATAGCTAATTACACCATCAACTGAATCCCTTATGTTGAAAGGTTTGACGGGGAAGATGTGAGATCCTGAAAATTGAGATGGGAAAATGTGGACAATAAAAGGATCAAGCTAGGGACATGGAGCCCTTATTGTTGAATTACCTTTTTTTATTTTCAGAAGGACCAGCCTCCTGCCCCCATCTGAAGGGATTAACCCACCTTCTTTGCCTGAATCACCTTCGAGAGTAAAATCAGCCCTCTTATCCTCATCTGACCATAGTCCCACAGCTGTGTCCCAGGAATCTTTGTATGAGGCAAATGCTTTGCAAGATGCACTTTTTGCTTTTAGAACAATAACTAGTGTGAAGTCCACTGTCCCGTGACACGACTTCTTTGAGGCATAAAGTGTGGCCCAGGAGGAGGTATGGCATACTCCAGACAGAGACTGCTTGCTTTTCCTACTGAACACAAGGAGAAACAAAGGCCTCGGGATTAGGTGTGGGAACTGTGTCAGTCTGAGTGTAGTGCTATGAGCCTGCCAAGTGGCAAGTCTTCATTCGATGTTTCAGCTCACGGCATCAGAAAAGTACCTAGTAGTTACATTGTTGCGGGACGACAATGAGGACTATGAAGTGGCCTATACTGAATGAAGTTGAATTGCTTTTATATACTGGAAAAGGGATCTAAAAGCTGAGGTAAATTGGAATGTTAGAGTAGATTTATCAAGATGGACATACCCACACATTCAGGGGATGCTTAGAGGGCTCTATCAATTCCAAGATGAGCAAGTGTATAGGCCCACAACTCCTATGAATCCTCTGAGGTAGAAATCCACTACACTGTCAGAATATAGATAGTTAATATTTCTCAAAGGATCCCTATGGCACTAAACTGACACTCATTCTAGGAGGCCCAAATGTCAGCTCATGCCTATCCAACAGTGGGTACAGTGGTCTCTGAAATAATCCTGTAATAATCTCTCCAGGTCCAGAATATGCAATTGCCTAAGGTTAGGGGACCCCTAGCCTAAGGTTTGTGGAGCCCCAGCCTAAGGCTAGGGGAGCCCTAGTCTTAGCCTAAGCCTAGGGGAGCCCTAGCCCAAGCCTAGGGGTGCATGAACCTAAGGCTAGGGGAGCCCTATCCTAAGCCTAGGGGTGCCCTAGCCTAAGGCTAGGGGAGCCCTAGCCTTAGCCTAGGGGTGCCCGAGCCTAAGTCTAGGGGTGCCCTAGCCTAAGGCTAGGGAAGCCCTAGCGTAAGGATAGGGAACCTAAGCCTAAGGCTAGGGGAGCCCTAGCCTTAGCCTAAGCCTCGGGGTGACTTACCCTAAGGCTAGGGGAGCCCTAGCCTAAGTCTAGGAGAGCCCTTGCCTAAGCCTAAGCCTAGGGGTGCCCTAGCCTAAGGATAGGGGAGCCCTAGCCTAAGGATAGGGGAGCCCTAGCCTAAGGATAGGGGAGCCCTAGCCTTAGCCTAAACTTAGGGGTGCCCTTGCCTAAGACTAGGGGAGCCCTAGCCTTAGCCTAAGCCTTGGGGTGCCCTAGTCTAAGGCTAGGGGAGCCCTAGCGTTAGCATAAGCCTAGGGGTGCCATAGCCTAAGCCTAGGGTTGCCTGAACCAAAGGCTAGGGGAGCCCTAGCCTAAGCCTAGGGGTGCCCTAACCTAAGCCTATGGGTGTCCTAGCCTAAGGCTACGGGTACCTAAGCCTAAGGCTAGGGGTACCTTGGCCTAAGGCTAGAGAAGCCCGAGCCTTAGCCTAAGCCTAGGGGTGCCTTAGCCTAAGGCTAGGGGAGCCCTAGCGTTAGCCTAGGCCTTGGGCTGCCCTATCGAAGGCTAGGGGAGCCCTAGCCAAAGGCTAGGGGAGCCCTAGCCTTAGCCTAAGCCTAGGGGTGCCGTAGCCTAATGCTAGGGGAGCCCTAACCTAAGTTGAGGGGAGCCCTAGCCTTAGCCTAAGCTTAGGGGTACCCTAGCCTAAGGCTAGGGGTGCCCTAGCCTACGGCTAGGGGAGCCCTAGCGTTAGCCTAAGGCTAGGGGTGCCCTAGTCTCAGCCTAGGGCTGCCATACCTAAGGCAAGGGGAGCCCTAGCCTTAGCCTAAGCCTATGGGGGCCCTAGCCTGAGCCTATGGGTGCCCTAGCCTAAGGCTATCGGAGCCCTAGCCTAAGGCTAGGGGAGCCCTAGCCTTAGCCTAACCCTAGGGGTGCCCTTGCCTAAGGCTAGGGGAGACCTAGTCTAAGGCTAGGGGAGCCCAAGCCTAAGGCTAAGGAAGCAGTAGCCTTAGCCTAAGCCTAGGGGTGCCCGAGCCTAAGCCTAGGGGAGCCCTATCCTAAGCCTAGGGGTGCCCGAGCCTAAGCCTAGGGGTGCCCTAGCCTAAGGCTAGGGGAGCCCTAGCCTAAGGATAGGGGAGCCTTAGCCTAAGGCTAGGGGAGCCCTAGCCTTAGCCTAAGCCTCGGGGTGACCTACCCTAAGGCTAGGGGAACCCTTGCCTTAGCCTAAGCCTAGGGGTGCCATAGCCTAAGGCTAGGGAATCCCTAGCCTTAGCCTATGCCTATGAGTGCCCTAGCCTAAGCCTATGGGTGCCCTAGCCTAAGGCTATGGGAGCCCTAGCCTAAGGCTAGGGAAGCCCTAGCCTTAGCCTAAGCTTAGGGGTGCCCTTGCCTAAGGCTAGGGGAGCCCTAGCCTAAGCCTAGAGGTGCCCTAGCCTAAGGCTAGGGGAGCCCTAGCCTAAGCCTAGGGGTGCCCGAACCTAAGGCTAGGGGAGCCCTATCCTAAGCCTAGTTGTGCCCTAGCCTAAGCCTAGGGGAGCCCTAGCCTAAGGCTGGGGAGCCCTAGCCTAAGGCTAGGGGAGCCCTAGCCTTAGTCTAAGGCTAGGGGTGCCCTAGCCTAAGGCTAGGGGAGCCCTAGCCTGAGGCTAGAGGAGCCCTAGCCTTATCCTAAGCCTAGGGGTGCCCTAACCTAAGGCGATGGGAGCCCTAACCTAAGCCTAGGGGTGCCCTAGCCTAAGGCTAGGGGAGCCCTAGACTTAGACTAAGCCTAGGGGTGCCCTAGCCTAAAGCTAGTGGAGCCCTAGCCTAAGGCTAGGGAAGCCCTAGCCTAAGGCTACGGGAGCCCTAGTCTTAGCCTAAGCCTAGGGGAGCCCTAGCCTAAGGCTACGGGAGCCCTAGCCTAAGCCTAGGGGTGCCCGAGCCTAAGCCTAGGGTTGCCCTAGCCTAAGGCTAGGGGAGCCTTAGCCTAAGGCTCGGGGAGCCCTAGCCTTAGCCTAAGCCTAGGGGTGACCTACCCTAAGGCTAGGGGAACCCTTGCCTTAGCCTAAGCCTAGGGGTGCCCGAACCTAAGGCTAGGGGAGCCCTAGCCTAAGCTTAGTGGTGACCTAGCCTAAGGCTAGTGGATCCCTAGCCTTAGCCTAAGCCTAGGGGTGCCATAGCCTAAGGCTTGGGAAGCCCTAGCCTTAGCCTAAGCCTTGGGGTGCCCTAGTGTAAGGCTAGGGTAGCCCTAGCCTAAAGCTAGGGGAGCCCTAGGCTTAGGCTAGGGGAGGCCAAGCCTAAGCCTAGGGCTGCCATACCTAAGGCTAGGGAAGCCCTAGCCTTAGCCTAAGCCTAGGGGTGCCCTTGCCTAAGGCTAGGGGAGCCATAGCCTAAGCCTAGGGATGCCCTAGCATAAGGCTAGGGGAGTCCTAACCTAAGCCTAGGGGTGCCCTAGCCTAAGGCTAGGGGAGCCCTAGCCTAAGCCTAGGGGTGCCCTAATCTAAGGCTAGGGGAGCCCTATCCTAAGCCTAGGTGTGCCCTAGCCTAAGCCTAGGAGAGCCCTAGCCTAAGACTAGGGGAGCCCTAGCTTAAGCCTAGGGGTGACCGAGCCTAAGCCTAGGGGTGCCCTAGCCTAAGGCTAGGGTAACCCTAGCCTAAGGATAGGGGAGCCTTAGCCTAAGGCTAGGGGGCCCGAGCCTTAGCCTAAGCCTCGGGGTGACTTACCCTAAGCCTAGGGGTGCCATAACCTAAGGCTAAGGGAGCCCTAACCTTAGCCTAAGCATAGAGGTGCCATAGCCTAAAGCTAGGGGAGCCCTAGCCTAAAGCTAGGGGAGCCCTAGCCTAAGGTTAATGGAGCCCTAGTCTAAGCCTAGGGGTGCCCGAGCCTAAGCCTAGTGGTGCCCTTGCCTAAGGCTAGGGGACCTCTAGCCTAAGGCTTGGGAAGCCCTAGCCTAAGTCTAGGCGAGCACTAGTCTTACCCTAAGCCTAGGGGAGCCCTACCCTAAGCCTAGGGGTGCCCGAACCTAAGGCTAGGGGAGCCCTATCCTAAGCCTAGGGGTGCCCTAGCCTAAGGCTAGGGAAGCCCTAGCCTAAGGATAGGGAACCTAAGCCTAAGGCTAGGGGAGCCCTAGCCTTAGCCTAAGCCTCGGGGTGACTTACCCTAAGGCTAGGGGAGCCCTAGCCTAAGTCTAGGAGAGCCCTTGCCTAAGCCTAAGCCTAGGGGTGCCCTAGCCTAAGGCTAGGGGAGCCCTAGCCTAAGGATAGGGGAGCCCTAGCCTAAGGATAGGGGAGCCCTAGCCTTAGCCTAAACTTAGGGGTGCCCTTGCATAAGACTAGGGGATCCCTAGCCTTAGCCTAAGCCTTGGGGTGCCCTCGTCTAAGGCTAGGGGAGCCCTAGCGTTAGCATAAGCCTAGGGGTGCCATAGCCTAAGCCTAGGGTTGCCTGAACCAAAGGCTAGGGGAGCCCTAGCCTAAGCCTAGGGGTGCCCTAACCTAAGCCTATGGGTGTCCTTGCCTAAGGCTACGGGTACCTAAGCCTAAGGCTAGGGGTACCTTGGCCTAAGGCTAGGGGAGCCCTAGCCTTAGCCTAAGCCTAGGGATGCCCTAGTTAAGGCTAGCGGAGCCCTAGCCTTAGCCTAAGCCTAGGGGTGCCTTAGCCTAAGGCTAGGGGAGCCCTAGCGTTAGCCTAGGCCTTGGGCTGCCCTATCGAAGGCTAGGGGAGCCCTAGCCAAAGGCTAGGGGAGCCCTAGCCTTAACCAAAGCCTAGGGGTGCCCTAGCCTAATGCTAGGGGAGCCCTAGCCTAAGTTGAGGGGAGCCCTAGCCTTAGCCTAAGCCTAGGGGTACCCTAGCCTAAGGCTAGGGGTGCCCTAGCCTACGGCTAGGGGAGCCCTAGCGTTAGCCTAAGCCTAGGGGTGCCCTAGTCTAAGCCTAGGGCTGCCATACCTAAGGCTAGGGGAGCCCTAGCCTTAGCCTAAGCCTATGGGGGCCCTAGCCTAAGCCTATGGGTGCCCTAGCCTAAGGCTATGGGAGCCCTAGCCTAAGGCTAGGGGAGCCCTAGCCTAAGGCTAGGGGAGCCCTAGCCTTAGCCTAACCCTAGGGGTGCCCTTGCCTAAGGCTAGGGGAGACCTAGTCTAAGGCTAGGGGAGCCCAAGCCTAAGGCTAAGGAAGCACTAGCCTTAGCCTAAGCCTAGGTGGTGCCCGAGCCTAAGCCTAGGGGAGCCCTAGCCTAAGGATAGGGGAGCCTTAGCCTAAGGCTAGGGGAGCCCTAGCCTTAGCCTAAGCCTCGGGGTGACCTACCCTAAGGCTAGGGGCACCCTTGCCTTAGCCTAAGCCTAGGGGTGCCATAGCCTAAGGCTAGGGAATCCCTAGCCTTAGCCTATGCCTATGAGTGCCCTAGCCTAAGCCTATGGGTGCCCTAGCCTAAGGCTATGGGAGCCCTAGCCTAAGGCTAGGGAAGCCCTAGCCTTAGCCTAAGCTTAGGGGTGCCCTTGCCTAAGGCTAGGGGAGCCCTAGCCTAAGCCTAGAGGTGCCCTAGCCTAAGGCTAGGGGAGTCCTAGCCTAAGCCTAAGGGTGCCCTAGCCTAAGGCTAGGGGAGCCCTAGCCTAAGCCTAGGGGTGCCCTAGCCTAAGCCTAGGGGTGCCCGAACCTAAGTCTAGGGGAGCCCTATCCTAAGCCTAGTTGTGCCCTAGCCTAAGCCTAGAGGAGCCCTAGCCTAAGGCTGGGGAGCCCTAGCCTAAGGCTAGGGGAGCCCTAGCCTTAGCCTAAGACTAGGGGTGCCCTAGCCTAAGGCTAGGGGAGCCCTAGCCTGAGGCTAGAGGAGCCCTAGCCTTATCCTAAGCCTAGGGGTGCCCTAGCCTAAGGCTATGGGAGCCCTAGCCTAAGCCTAGGGGTGCCCTAGCCTAAGGCTAGGGGAGCCCTAGACTTAGACTAAGCCTAGGGGTGCCCTAGCCTAAAGCTAGTGGAGCCCTAGCCTAAGGCTAGGGAAGCCCTAGCCTAAGGATACGGGAGCCCTAGTCTTAGGCTAAGCCTAGGGGAGCCCTAGCCTAAGGCTACGGGAGCCCTAGCCTAAGCCTAGGGGTGCCTGAGCCTAAGCCTAGGGTTGCTTTAGCCTAAGGCTAGGGGAGCCTTAGCCTAAGGCTCGGGGAGCCCTAGCCTTAGCCTAAGCCTAGGGGTGACCTACCCTAAGGCTAGGGGAACCCTTGCCTTAGCCTAAGCCTAGGGGTGCCCGAACCTAAGGCTAGGGGAGCCCTAGCCTAAGCTTAGTGGTGACCTAGCCTAAGGCTAGTGGATCCCTAGCCTTAGCCTAAGCCTAGGGGTGCCATAGCCTAAGGCTTGGGAAGCCCTAGCCTTAGCCTAAGCCTTGGGGTGCCCTAGTGTAAGGCTAGGGTAGCCCTAGCCTAAAGTTAGGGGAGACCTAGGCTTAGGCTAGGGGAGGCCAAGCCTAAGCCTAGGGCTGCCATACCTAAGGCTAGGGGAGCCCTAGCCTAAGCCTATGCCTATGGGTGCCCTAGCCTAAGCCTTTGGGTGCCCTAGCCTAAGGCTATGGGAGCCCTAGCCTAAGGCTAGGGAAGCCCTAGCCTTAGCCTAAGCCTAGGGGTGCCCTTGCCTAAGGCTAGGGGAGCCATAGCCTAAGCCTAGGGATGCCCTAGCATAAGGCTAGGGGAGTCCTAACCTAAGCCTAGGGGTGCCCGAGCCTAAGGCTAGGGGAGCCCTAGCCTAAGCCTAGGGGTGCCCTAACCTAAGGCTAGGGGAGCCCTATCCTAAGCCTAGTTGTGCCCTAGCCTAAGCCTAGGGGAGCCCTAGCCTAAGGCTATGGGAGCCCTAGCCTAAGGCTAGGGAAGCCCTAGCCTTAGCCTAAGCTTAGGGGTGCCCTTGCCTAAGGCTAGGGGAGCCCTAGCCTAAGCCTAGAGGTGCCCTAGCCTAAGGCTAGGGGAGCCCTAGCCTAAGCCTAGGGGTGCCCGAACCTAAGGCTAGGGGAGCCCTATCCTAAGCCTAGTTGTGCCCTAGCCTAAGCCTAGGGGAGCCCTAGCCTAAGGCTGGGGAGCCCTAGCCTAAGGCTAGGGGAGCCCTAGCCTTAGTCTAAGCCTAGGGGTGCCCTAGCCTAAGGCTAGGGGAGCCCTAGCCTGAGGCTAGAGGAGCCCTAGCCTTATCCTAAGCCTAGGGGTGCCCTAACCTAAGGCGATGGGAGCCCTAGCCTAAGCCTAGGGGTGCCCTAGCCTAAGGCTAGGGGAGCCCTAGACTTAGACTAAGCCTAGGGGTGCCCTAGCCTAAAGCTAGTGGAGCCCTAGCCTAAGGCTAGGGAAGCCCTAGCCTAAGGCTACGGGAGCCCTAGTCTTAGCCTAAGCCTAGGGGAGCCCTAGCCTAAGGCTACGGGAGCCCTAGCCTAAGCCTAGGGGTGCCCGAGCCTAAGCCTAGGGTTGCCCTAGCCTAAGGCTAGGGGAGCCTTAGCCTAAGGCTCGGGGAGCCCTAGCCTTAGCCTAAGCCTAGGGGTGACCTACCCTAAGGCTAGGGGAACCCTTGCCTTAGCCTAAGCCTAGGGGTGCCCGAACCTAAGGCTAGGGGAGCCCTAGCCTAAGCTTAGTGGTGACCTAGCCTAAGGCTAGTGGATCCCTAGCCTTAGCCTAAGCCTAGGGGTGCCATAGCCTAAGGCTTGGGAAGCCCTAGCCTTAGCCTAAGCCTTGGGGTGCCCTAGTGTAAGGCTAAGGTAGCCCTAGCCTAAAGCTAGGGGAGCCCTAGGCTTAGGCTAGGGGAGGCCAAGCCTAAGCCTAGGGCTGCCATACCTAAGGCTAGGGAAGCCCTAGCCTTAGCCTAAGCCTAGGGGTGCCCTTGCCTAAGGCTAGGGGAGCCATAGCCTAAGCCTAGGGATGCCCTAGCATAAGGCTAGGGGAGTCCTAACCTAAGCCTAGGGGTGCCCTAGCCTAAGGCTAGGGGAGCCCTAGCCTAAGCCTAGGGGTGCCCTAATCTAAGGCTAGGGGAGCCCTATCCTAAGCCTAGGTGTGCCCTAGCCTAAGCCTAGGAGAGCCCTAGCCTAAGACTAGGGGAGCCCTAGCTTAAGCCTAGGGGTGACCGAGCCTAAGCCTAGGGGTGCCCTAGCCTAAGGCTAGGGTAACCCTAGCCTAAGGATAGGGGAGCCTTAGCCTAAGGCTAGGGGGCCCGAGCCTTAGCCTAAGCCTCGGGGTGACTTACCCTAAGCCTAGGGGTGCCATAGCCTAAGGCTAAGGGAGCCCTAACCTTAGCCTAAGCATAGAGGTGCCATAGCCTAAAGCTAGGGGAGCCCTAGCCTAAAGCTAGGGGAGCCCTAGCCTAAGGTTAATGGAGCCCTAGTCTAAGCCTAGGGGTGCCCGAGCCTAAGCCTAGTGGTGCCCTTGCCTAAGGCTAGGGGACCTCTAGCCTAAGGCTTGGGAAGCCCTAGCCTAAGTCTAGGCGAGCACTAGTCTTACCCTAAGCCTAGGGGAGCCCTACCCTAAGCCTAGGGGTGCCCGAACCTAAGGCTAGGGGAGCCCTATCCTAAGCCTAGGGGTGCCCTAGCCTAAGGCTAGGAAAGCCCTAGCCTAAGGATAGGGAACCTAAGCCTAAGGCTAGGGGAGCCCTAGCCTTAGCCTAAGCCTCGGGGTGACTTACCCTAAGGCTAGGGGAGCCCTAGCCTAAGTCTAGGAGAGCCCTTGCCTAAGCCTAAGCCTAGGGGAGCCCTAGCCTAAGCTTAGTGGTGACCTAGCCTAAGGCTAGTGGATCCCTAGCCTTAGCCTAAGCCTAGGGGTGCCATAGCCTAAGGCTTGGGAAGCCCTAGCCTTAGCCTAAGCCTTGGGGTGCCCTAGTGTAAGGCTAGGGTAGCCCTAGCCTAAAGTTAGGGGAGACCTAGGCTTAGGCTAGGGGAGGCCAAGCCTAAGCCTAGGGCTGCCATACCTAAGGCTAGGGGAGCCCTAGCCTAAGCCTATGCCTATGGGTGCCCTAGCCTAAGCCTTTGGGTGCCCTAGCCTAAGGCTATGGGAGCCCTAGCCTAAGGCTAGGGAAGCCCTAGCCTTAGCCTAAGCCTAGGGGTGCCCTTGCCTAAGGCTAGGGGAGCCATAGCCTAAGCCTAGGGATGCCCTAGCATAAGGCTAGGGGAGTCCTAACCTAAGCCTAGGGGTGCCCGAGCCTAAGGCTAGGGGAGCCCTAGCCTAAGCCTAGGGGTGCCCTAACCTAAGGCTAGGGGAGCCCTATCCTAAGCCTAGTTGTGCCCTAGCCTAAGCCTAGGGGAGCCCTAGCCTAAGGCTATGGGAGCCCTAGCCTAAGGCTAGGGAAGCCCTAGCCTTAGCCTAAGCTTAGGGGTGCCCTTGCCTAAGGCTAGGGGAGCCCTAGCCTAAGCCTAGAGGTGCCCTAGCCTAAGGCTAGGGGAGCCCTAGCCTAAGCCTAGGGGTGCCCGAACCTAAGGCTAGGGGAGCCCTATCCTAAGCCTAGTTGTGCCCTAGCCTAAGCCTAGGGGAGCCCTAGCCTAAGGCTGGGGAGCCCTAGCCTAAGGCTAGGGGAGCCCTAGCCTTAGTCTAAGCCTAGGGGTGCCCTAGCCTAAGGCTAGGGGAGCCCTAGCCTGAGGCTAGAGGAGCCCTAGCCTTATCCTAAGCCTAGGGGTGCCCTAACCTAAGGCGATGGGAGCCCTAGCCTAAGCCTAGGGGTGCCCTAGCCTAAGGCTAGGGGAGCCCTAGACTTAGACTAAGCCTAGGGGTGCCCTAGCCTAAAGCTAGTGGAGCCCTAGCCTAAGGCTAGGGAAGCCCTAGCCTAAGGCTACGGGAGCCCTAGTCTTAGCCTAAGCCTAGGGGAGCCCTAGCCTAAGGCTACGGGAGCCCTAGCCTAAGCCTAGGGGTGCCCGAGCCTAAGCCTAGGGTTGCCCTAGCCTAAGGCTAGGGGAGCCTTAGCCTAAGGCTCGGGGAGCCCTAGCCTTAGCCTAAGCCTAGGGGTGACCTACCCTAAGGCTAGGGGAACCCTTGCCTTAGCCTAAGCCTAGGGGTGCCCGAACCTAAGGCTAGGGGAGCCCTAGCCTAAGCTTAGTGGTGACCTAGCCTAAGGCTAGTGGATCCCTAGCCTTAGCCTAAGCCTAGGGGTGCCATAGCCTAAGGCTTGGGAAGCCCTAGCCTTAGCCTAAGCCTTGGGGTGCCCTAGTGTAAGGCTAAGGTAGCCCTAGCCTAAAGCTAGGGGAGCCCTAGGCTTAGGCTAGGGGAGGCCAAGCCTAAGCCTAGGGCTGCCATACCTAAGGCTAGGGAAGCCCTAGCCTTAGCCTAAGCCTAGGGGTGCCCTTGCCTAAGGCTAGGGGAGCCATAGCCTAAGCCTAGGGATGCCCTAGCATAAGGCTAGGGGAGTCCTAACCTAAGCCTAGGGGTGCCCTAGCCTAAGGCTAGGGGAGCCCTAGCCTAAGCCTAGGGGTGCCCTAATCTAAGGCTAGGGGAGCCCTATCCTAAGCCTAGGTGTGCCCTAGCCTAAGCCTAGGAGAGCCCTAGCCTAAGACTAGGGGAGCCCTAGCTTAAGCCTAGGGGTGACCGAGCCTAAGCCTAGGGGTGCCCTAGCCTAAGGCTAGGGTAACCCTAGCCTAAGGATAGGGGAGCCTTAGCCTAAGGCTAGGGGGCCCGAGCCTTAGCCTAAGCCTCGGGGTGACTTACCCTAAGCCTAGGGGTGCCATAGCCTAAGGCTAAGGGAGCCCTAACCTTAGCCTAAGCATAGAGGTGCCATAGCCTAAAGCTAGGGGAGCCCTAGCCTAAAGCTAGGGGAGCCCTAGCCTAAGGTTAATGGAGCCCTAGTCTAAGCCTAGGGGTGCCCGAGCCTAAGCCTAGTGGTGCCCTTGCCTAAGGCTAGGGGACCTCTAGCCTAAGGCTTGGGAAGCCCTAGCCTAAGTCTAGGCGAGCACTAGTCTTACCCTAAGCCTAGGGGAGCCCTACCCTAAGCCTAGGGGTGCCCGAACCTAAGGCTAGGGGAGCCCTATCCTAAGCCTAGGGGTGCCCTAGCCTAAGGCTAGGAAAGCCCTAGCCTAAGGATAGGGAACCTAAGCCTAAGGCTAGGGGAGCCCTAGCCTTAGCCTAAGCCTCGGGGTGACTTACCCTAAGGCTAGGGGAGCCCTAGCCTAAGTCTAGGAGAGCCCTTGCCTAAGCCTAAGCCTAGGGGTGCCCTAGCCTAAGGCTAGGGGAGCCCTAGCCTAAGGATAGGGGAGCCCTAGCCTAAGGATAGGGGAGCCCTAGCCTTAGCCTAAACTTAGGGGTGCCCTTGCCTAAGACTAGGGGATCCCTAGCCTTAGCCTAAGCCTTGGGGTGCCCTCGTCTAAGGCTAGGGGAGCCCTAGCGTTAGCATAAGCCTAGGGGTGCCATAGCCTAAGCCTAGGGTTGCCTGAACCAAAGGCTAGGGGAGCCCTAGCCTAAGCCTAGGGGTGCCCTAACCTAAGCCTATGGGTGTCCTTGCCTAAGGCTACGGGTACCTAAGCCTAAGGCTAGGGGTACCTTGGCCTAAGGCTAGGGGAGCCCTAGCCTTAGCCTAAGCCTAGGGATGCCCTAGTTAAGGCTAGCGGAGCCCTAGCCTTAGCCTAAGCCTAGGGGTGCCTTAGCCTAAGGCTAGGGGAGCCCTAGCGTTAGCCTAGGCCTTGGGCTGCCCTATCGAAGGCTAGGGGAGCCCTAGCCAAAGGCTAGGGGAGCCCTAGCCTTAACCAAAGCCTAGGGGTGCCCTAGCCTAATGCTAGGGGAGCCCTAGCCTAAGCCTAGGGGTGCCCGAACCTAAGTCTAGGGGAGCCCTATCCTAAGCCTAGTTGTGCCCTAGCCTAAGCCTAGGGGAGCCCTAGCCTAAGGCTGGGGAGCCCTAGCCTAAGGCTAGGGGAGCCCTAGCCTTAGCCTAAGCCTAGGGGTGCCCTAGCCTAAGGCTAGGGGAGCCCTAGCCTGAGGCTAGAGGAGCCCTAGCCTTATCCTAAGCCTAGGGGTGCCCTAGCCTAAGGCTATGGGAGCCCTAGCCTAAGCCTAGGGGTGCCCTAGCCTAAGGCTAGGGGAGCCCTAGACTTAGACTAAGCCTAGGGGTGCCCTAGCCTAAAGCTAGTGGAGCCCTAGCCTAAGGCTAGGGAAGCCCTAGCCTAAGGATACGGGAGCCCTAGTCTTAGGCTAAGCCTAGGGGAGCCCTAGCCTAAGGCTACGGGAGCCCTAGCCTAAGCCTAGGGGTGCCTGAGCCTAAGCCTAGGGTTGCTTTAGCCTAAGGCTAGGGGAGCCTTAGCCTAAGGCTCGGGGAGCCCTAGCCTTAGCCTAAGCCTAGGGGTGACCTACCCTAAGGCTAGGGGAACCCTTGCCTTAGCCTAAGCCTAGGGGTGCCCGAACCTAAGGCTAGGGGAGCCCTAGCCTAAGCTTAGTGGTGACCTAGCCTAAGGCTAGTGGATCCCTAGCCTTAGCCTAAGCCTAGGGGTGCCATAGCCTAAGGCTTGGGAAGCCCTAGCCTTAGCCTAAGCCTTGGGGTGCCCTAGTGTAAGGCTAGGGTAGCCCTAGCCTAAAGTTAGGGGAGACCTAGGCTTAGGCTAGGGGAGGCCAAGCCTAAGCCTAGGGCTGCCATACCTAAGGCTAGGGGAGCCCTAGCCTAAGCCTATGCCTATGGGTGCCCTAGCCTAAGCCTTTGGGTGCCCTAGCCTAAGGCTATGGGAGCCCTAGCCTAAGGCTAGGGAAGCCCTAGCCTTAGCCTAAGTCTAGGGGTGCCCTTGCCTAAGGCTAGGGGAGCCATAGCCTAAGCCTAGGGATGCCCTAGCATAAGGCTAGGGGAGTCCTAACCTAAGCCTAGGGGTGCCCTAGCCTAAGGCTAGGGGAGCCCTAGCCTAAGCCTAGGGGTGCCCTAACCTAAGGCTAGGGGAGCCCTATCCTAAGCCTAGGTGTGCCCTAGCCTAAGCCTAGGAGAGCCCTAGCCTAAGACTAGGGGAGCCCTAGCTTAAGCCTAGGGGTGCCCGAGCCTAAGCCTAGGGGTGCCCTAGCCTAAGGCTAGGGTAACACTAGCCTAAGGATAGGGGAGCCTTAGCCTAAGGCTAGGGGGCCCGAGCCTTAGCCTAAGCCTCGGGGTGACTTACCCTAAGCCTAGGGGTGCCATAGCCTAAGGCTAGGGGAGCCCTAACCTTAGCCTAAGTATAGAGGTGCCATAGCCTAAAGCTAGGGGAGCCCTAGCCTAAAGCTAGGGGAGCCCTAGCCTAAGGTTAATGGAGCCCTAGCCTAAGCCTAGGGGTGCCCGAGCCTAAGCCTAGTGGTGCCCTTGCCTAAGGCTAGGGGACCTCTAGCCTAAGGTTTGGGGAGCCCTAGCCTAAGTCTAGGCGAGCACTAGTCTTACCCTAAGCCTAGGGGAGCCCTACCCTAAGCCTAGGGGTGCCCGAACCTAAGGCTAGGGGAGCCCTATCCTAAGCCTAGGGGTGCCCTAGCCTAAGGCTAGGGGATCCCTAGCCTAAGGCTAGGGGATCCCTAGCCTAAGGCTAGGGGAGCCCGAGCCTTAGCCTAGGGGTGCCTGAGCCTAAGCCTAGGGTTGCCCTAGCCTAAGGCTAGGGGAGCCTTAGCCTAAGGCTCGGGGAGCCCTAGCCTTAGCCTAAGCCTAGGGGTGACCTACCCTAAGGCTAGGGGAACCCTTGCCTTAGCCTAAGCCTAGGGGTGCCCGAACCTAAGGCTAGGGGAGCCCTAGCCTAAGCTTAGTGGTGACCTAGCCTAAGGCTAGTGGATCCCTAGCCTTAGCCTAAGCCTAGGGGTGCCATAGCCTAAGGCTTGGGAAGCCCTAGCCTTAGCCTAAGCCTTGGGGTGCCCTAGTGTAAGGCTAGGGTAGCCCTAGCCTAAAGCTAGGGGAGCCCTAAGCTTAGGCTAGGGGAGGCCAAGCCTAAGCCTAGGGCTGCCATACCTAAGGCTAGGGGAGCCCTAGCCTAAGCCTATGCCTATGGGTGCCCTAGCCTAAGCCTTTGGGTGCCCTAGCCTAAGGCTATGGGAGCCCTAGCCTAAGGCTAGGGAAGCCCTAGCCTTAGCCTAAGCCTAGGGGTGCCCTTGCCTAAGGCTTGGGGAGCCATAGCCTAAGCCTAGGGATGCCCTAGCATAAGGCTAGGGGAGTCCTAACCTAAGCCTAGGGGTGCCCTAGCCTAAGGCTAGGGGAGCCCTAGCCTAAGCCTAGGGGTGCCCTAATCTAAGGCTAGGGGAGCCCTATCCTAAGCCTAGGTGTGCCCTAGCCTAAGCCTAGGAGAGCCCTAGCCTAAGACTAGGGGAGCCCTAGCTTAAGCCTAGGGGTGACCGAGCCTAAGCCTAGGGGTGCCCTAGCCTAAGGCTAGGGTAACCCTAGCCTAAGGATAGGGGAGCCTTAGCCTAAGGCTACGGGGCCCGAGCCTTAGCCTAAGCCTCGGGGTGACTTACCCTAAGCCTAGGGGTGCCATAGCCTAAGGCTAAGGGAGCCCTAACCTTAGCCTAAGCATAGAGGTGCCATAGCCTAAGGCTAGGGGAGCCCTAGCCTAAAGCTAGGGGAGCCCTAGCCTAAGGTTAATGGAGCCCTAGTCTAAGCCTAGGGGTGCCCGAGCCTAAGCCTAGTGGTGCCCTTGCCTAAGGCTAGGGGACCTCTAGCCTAAGGCTTGGGGAGCCCTAGCCTAAGTCTAGGCGAGCACTAGTCTTACCCTAAGCCTAGGGGAGCCCTACCCTAAGCCTAGGGGTGCCCGAACCTAAGGCTAGGGGAGCCCTATCCTAAGCCTAGGGGTGCCCTAGCCTAAGGCTAGGGAAGCCCTAGCCTAAGGATAGGGAACCTAAGCCTAAGGCTAGGGGAGCCCTAGCCTTAGCCTAAGCCTCGGGGTGACTTACCCTAAGGCTAGGGGAGCCCTAGCCTAAGTCTAGGAGAGCCCTTGCCTAAGCCTAAGCCTAGGGGTGCCCTAGCCTAAGGCTAGGGGAGCCTTAGCCTAAGGATAGGGGAGCCCTAGCCTAAGGATAGGGGAGCCCTAGCCTTAGCCTAAACTTAGGGGTGCCCTTGCCTAAGACTAGGGGATCCCTAGCCTTAGCCTAAGCCTTGGGGTGCCCTCGTCTAAGGCTAGGGGAGCCCTAGCGTTAGCATAAGCCTAGGGGTGCCATAGCCTAAGCCTAGGGTTGCCTGAACCAAAGGCTAGGGGAGCCCTAGCCTAAGCCTAGGGGTGCCCTAACCTAAGCCTATGGGTGTCCTTGCCTAAGGCTACGGGTACCTAAGCCTAAGGCTAGGGGTACCTTGGCCTAAGGCTAGGGGAGCCCTACCCTTAGCCTAAGCCTAGGGATGCCCTAGTTAAGGCTAGCGGAGCCCTAGCCTTAGCCTAAGCCTAGGGGTGCCTTAGCCTAAGGCTAGGGGAGCCCTAGCGTTTGCCTAGGCCTTGGGCTGCCCTATCGAAGGCTAGGGGAGCCCTAGCCAAAGGCTAGGGGAGCCCTAGCCTTAACCAAAGCCTAGGGGTGCCCTAGCCTAATGCTAGGGGAGCCCTAGCCTAAGTTGAGGGGAGACCTAGCCTTAGCCTAAGCCTAGGGGTACCCTAGCATAAGGCTAGGGGTGCCCTAGCCTACGGCTAGGGGAGCCCTAGCGGTAGTCTAAGCCTAGGGGTGCCCTAGTCTAAGCCTAGGGCTGCCATACCTAAGGCTAGGGGAGCCCTAGCCTTAGCCTAAGCCTATGGGGGCCCTAGCCTAAGCCTATGGGTGCCCTAGCCTAAGGCTATGGGAGCCCTAGCCTAAGGCTAGGGGAGCCCTAGCCTTAGCCTAACCCTAGGGGTGCCCTTGCCTAAGGCTAGGGGAGACCTAGTCTAAGGCTAGGGGAGCCCAAGCCTAAGGCTAAGGAAGCACTAGCCTTAGCCTAAGCCTAGGGGTGCCCGAGCCTAAGCCTAGGGGAGCCCTAGCCTAAGGCTAGGGGAGCCCTAGCCTAAGGATAGGGGAGCCTTAGCCTAAGGCTAGGGGGGCCCTAGCCTTAGCCTAAGCCTCGGGGTGACCTACCCTAAGGCTAGGGGCACCCTTGCCTTAGCCTAAGCCTAGGGGTGCCATAGCCTAAGGCTAGGGAATCCCTAGCCTTAGCCTATGCCTATGAGTGCCCTAGCCTAAGCCTATGGGTGCCCTAGCCTAAGGCTATGGGAGCCCTAGCCTAAGGCTAGGGAAGCCCTAGCCTTAGCCTAAGCTTAAGGGTGCCCTTGCCTAAAGCTAGGGGAGCCCTAGCCTAAGCCTAGAGGTGCCCTAGCCTAAGGCTAGGGGAGTCCTAGCCTAAGCCTAAGGGTGCCCTAGCCTAAGGCTAGGGGAGCCCTAGCCTAAGCCTAGGGGTGCCCTAGCCTAAGCCTAGGGGTGCCCGAACCTAAGGCTAGGGGAGCCCTATCCTAAGCCTAGTTGTGCCCTAGCCTAAGCCTAGGGGAGCCCTAGCCTAAGGCTGGGGAGCCCTAGCCTAAGGCTAGGGGAGCCCTAGCCTTAGCCTAAGCCTAGGGGTGCCCTAGCCTAAGGCTAGGGGAGCCCTAGCCTGAGGCTAGAGGAGCCCTAGCCTTATCCTAAGCCTAGGGGTGCCCTAGCCTAAGGCTATGGGAGCCCTAGCCTAAGCCTAGGGGTGCCCTAGCCTAAGGCTAGGGGAGCCCTAGACTTAGACTAAGCCTAGGGGTGCCCTAGCCTAAAGCTAGTGGAGCCCTAGCCTAAGGCTAGGGAAGCCCTAGCCTAAGGATACGGGAGCCCTAGTCTTAGGCTAAGCCTAGGGGAGCCCTAGCCTAAGGCTACGGGAGCCCTAGCCTAAGCCTAGGGGTGCCTGAGCCTAAGCCTAGGGTTGCTTTAGCCTAAGGCTAGGGGAGCCTTAGCCTAAGGCTCGGGGAGCCCTAGCCTTAGCCTAAGCCTAGGGGTGACCTACCCTAAGGCTTAGGGAACCCTTGCCTTAGCCTAAGCCTAGGGGTGCCCGAACCTAAGGCTAGGGGAGCCCTAGCCTAAGCTTAGTGGTGACCTAGCCTAAGGCTAGTGGATCCCTAGCCTTAGCCTAAGCCTAGGGGTGCCATAGCCTAAGGCTTGGGAAGCCCTAGCCTTAGCCTAAGCCTTGGGGTGCCCTAGTGTAATGCTAGGGTAGCCCTAGCCTAAAGTTAGGGGAGACCTAGGCTTAGGCTAGGGGAGGCCAAGCCTAAGCCTAGGGCTGCCATACCTAAGGCTAGGGGAGCCCTAGCCTAAGCCTATGCCTATGGGTGCCCTAGCCTAAGCCTTTGGGTGCCCTAGCCTAAGGCTATGGGAGCCCTAGCCTAAGGCTAGGGAAGCCCTAGCCTTAGCCTAAGCCTAGGGGTGCCCTTGCCTAAGGCTAGGGGAGCCATAGCCTAAGCCTAGGGATGCCCTAGCATAAGGCTAGGGGAGTCCTAACCTAAGCCTAGGGGTGCCCTAGCCTAAGGCTAGGGGAGCCCTAGCCTAAGCCTAGGGGTGCCCTAACCTAAGGCTAGGGGAGCCCTATCCTAAGCCTAGGTGTGCCCTAGCCTAAGCCTAGGAGAGCCCTAGCCTAAGACTAGGGGAGCCCTAGCTTAAGCCTAGGGGTGCCCGAGCCTAAGCCTAGGGGTGCCCTAGCCTAAGGCTAGGGTAACCCTAGCCTAAGGATAGGGGAGCCTTAGTCTAAGGCTAGGGGGCCCGAGCCTTAGCCTAAGCCTCGGGGTGACTTACCCTAAGCCTAGGGGTGCCATAGCCTAAGGCTAGGGGAGCCCTAACCTTAGCCTAAGTATAGAGGTGCCATAGCCTAAGGCTAGGGGAGCCCTAGCCTAAAGCTAGGGGAGCCCTAGCCTAAGGTTAATGGAGCCCTAGCCTAAGCCTAGGGGTGCCCGAGCCTAAGCCTAGTGGTGCCCTTGCCTAAGGCTAGGGGACCTTTAGCCTAAGGTTTGGGGAGCCCTAGCCTAATTCTAGGCGAGCACTAGTCTTACCCTAAGCCTAGGGGAGCCCTACCCTAAGCCTAGGGGTGCCCGAACCTAAGGCTAGGGGAGCCCTATCCTAAGCCTAGGGGTGCCCTAGCCTAAGGCTAGGGGATCCCTAGCCTAAGGCTAGGGGATCCCTAGCCTAAGGCTAGGGGAGCCCGAGCCTTAGCCTAGGGGTGCCTGAGCCTAAGCCTAGGGGTGCCCTAGCCTAAGGCTAGGGGAGCCCTAGCCTTAGCCTAAGCCTCGGGGTGACATACCCTAAGGTTAGGGGGGCCCTAGTCTTAGGCTAGGGGAGCACTAGCCTTACCCTAAGCCTAGGGGTGCTCTTGTCTAAGGTTAGGGGAGCCCTAGCCTAAGGCTGGGGAGCCCTAGCCTAAGGTTAGGGGAGCCCTAGCCTTAGCCTAATCCTAGGGGAGCCCTAGCCTAATGCTAGGGGAGCCCTAGCCTAATGCTAGGGGAGCCTTAGACTAAGGCTAGTGGAGCCCTAGCCTTAGCATAAGCCTAGGGGTGACCTACCCTAAGCCTAGGAATGCCCCAACCTAAGGCTAGGGGAGCCCTAGCCTAAGCCTAGGGGTGCCCTAGCCTAAGGTTAGGGGAGCTCTAGCGTTAGCATAAGCCTAGGGGAGCCCTAGCCTAAGGTTAGGGGAGCCCTAGCCTAAGGCTAGGGGAGCCCTAGCCTAAGGCTAATGGAGCCCTAGCCTTAGCCTAGGGGAGCCCTAGCCTTAGCCTAAGCCTATGGTTGCCCGAACCAAAGGCTAGGGGAGCCCTAGCCTAAGCCTAGGGGTTCCCTAACCTAAGCCTATGGGTGTCTTAGCCTAAGGCTAGGGGTACATAAGCCTAAGCCTAGGGGTGCCCTAGGCTAAGGCTAGGGGAGCCCTAGCGTTAGTCTAAGCCTAGGGGTGCCCTAGTCTAAGCCTAGGGCTGCCATACCTAAGGCTAGGGGAGCCCTAGCCTTAGCCTAAGCCTATGGGGGCCCTAGCCTAAGCCTATGGGTGCCCTAGCCTAAGGCTATGGGAGCCCTAGCCTAAGGCTAGGGGAGCCCTAGCCTTAGCCTAACCCTAGGGGTGCCCTTGCCTAAGGCTAGGGGAGACCTAGTCTAAGGCTAGGGGAGCCCAAGCCTAAGGCTAAGGAAGCACTAGCCTTAGCCTAAGCCTAGGGGTGCCCGAGCCTAAGCCTAGGGGAGCCCTAGCCTAAGGCTAGGGGAGCCCTAGCCTAAGGATAGGGGAGCCTTAGCCTAAGGCTAGGGGAGCCCTAGCCTTAGCCTAAGCCTCGGGGTGACCTACCCTAAGGCTAGGGGCACCCTTGCCTTAGCCTAAGCCTAGGGGTGCCATAGCCTAAGGCTAGGGAATCCCTAGCCTTAGCCTATGCCTATGAGTGCCCTAGCCTAAGCCTATGGGTGCCCTAGCCTAAGGCTATGGGAGCCCTAGCCTAAGGCTAGGGAAGCCCTAGCCTTAGCCTAAGCTTAGGGGTGCCCTTGCCTAAAGCTAGGGGAGCCCTAGCCTAAGCCTAGAGGTGCCCTAGCCTAAGGCTAGGGGAGTCCTAGCCTAAGCCTAAGGGTGCCCTAGCCTAAGGCTAGGGGAGCCCTAGCCTAAGCCTAGGGGTGCCCTAGCCTAAGCCTAGGGGTGCCCGAACCTAAGGCTAGGGGAGCCCTATCCTAAGCCTAGTTGTGCCCTAGCCTAAGCCTAGGGGAGCCCTAGCCTAAGGCTGGGGAGCCCTAGCCTAAGGCTAGGGGAGCCCTAGCCTTAGCCTAAGCCTAGGGGTGCCCTAGCCTAAGGCTAGGGGAGCCCTAGCCTGAGGCTAGAGGAGCCCTAGCCTTATCCTAAGCCTAGGGGTGCCCTAGCCTAAGGCTATGGGAGCCCTAGCCTAAGCCTAGGGGTGCCCTAGCCTAAGGCTAGGGGAGCCCTAGACTTAGACTAAGCCTAGGGGTGCCCTAGCCTAAAGCTAGTGGAGCCCTAGCCTAAGGCTAGGGAAGCCCTAGCCTAAGGATACGGGAGCCCTAGTCTTAGGCTAAGCCTAGGGGAGCCCTAGCCTAAGGCTACGGGAGCCCTAGCCTAAGCCTAGGGGTGCCTGAGCCTAAGCCTAGGGTTGCTTTAGCCTAAGGCTAGGGGAGCCTTAGCCTAAGGCTCGGGGAGCCCTAGCCTTAGCCTAAGCCTAGGGGTGACCTACCCTAAGGCTAGGGGAACCCTTGCCTTAGCCTAAGCCTAGGGGTGCCCGAACCTAAGGCTAGGGGAGCCCTAGCCTAAGCTTAGTGGTGACCTAGCCTAAGGCTAGTGGATCCCTAGCCTTAGCCTAAGCCTAGGGGTGCCATAGCCTAAGGCTTGGGAAGCCCTAGCCTTAGCCTAAGCCTTGGGGTGCCCTAGTGTAAGGCTAGGGTAGCCCTAGCCTAAAGTTAGGGGAGACCTAGGCTTAGGCTAGGGGAGGCCAAGCCTAAGCCTAGGGCTGCCATACCTAAGGCTAGGGGAGCCCTAGCCTAAGCCTATGCCTATGGGTGCCCTAGCCTAAGCCTTTGGGTGCCCTAGCCTAAGGCTATGGGAGCCCTAGCCTAAGGCTAGGGAAGCCCTAGCCTTAGCCTAAGCCTAGGGGTGCCCTTGCCTAAGGCTAGGGGAGCCATAGCCTAAGCCTAGGGATGCCCTAGCATAAGGTTAGGGGAGTCCTAACCTAAGCCTAGGGGTGCCCTAGCCTAAGGCTAGGGGAGCCCTAGCCTAAGCCTAGGGGTGCCCTAACCTAAGGCTAGGGGAGCCCTATCCTAAGCCTAGGTGTGCCCTAGCCTAAGCCTAGGAGAGCCCTAGCCTAAGACTAGGGGAGCCCTAGCTTAAGCCTAGGGGTGACCGAGCCTAAGCCTAGGGGTGCCCTAGCCTAAGGCTAGGGTAACCCTAGCCTAAGGATAGGGGAGCCTTAGTCTAAGGCTAGGGGGCCCGAGCCTTAGCCTAAGCCTCGGGGTGACTTACCCTAAGCCTAGGGGTGCCATAGCCTAAGGCTAGGGGAGCCCTAACCTTAGCCTAAGTATAGAGGTGCCATAGCCTAAGGCTAGGGGAGCCCTAGCCTAAAGCTAGGGGAGCCCTAGCCTAAGGTTAATGGAGCCCTAGCCTAAGCCTAGGGGTGCCCGAGCCTAAGCCTAGTGGTGCCCTTGCCTAAGGCTAGGGGACCTCTAGCCTAAGGTTTGGGGAGCCCTAGCCTAATTCTAGGCGAGCACTAGTCTTACCCTAAGCCTAGGGGAGCCCTACCCTAAGCCTAGGGGTGCCTGAACCTAAGGCTAGGGGAGCCCTATCCAAAGCCTAGGGGTGCCCTAGCCTAAGGCTAGGGGATCCCTAGCCTAAGGCTAGGGGATCCCTAGCCTAAGGCTAGGGGAGCCCGAGCCTTAGCCTAGGGGTGCCTGAGCCTAAGCCTAGGGGTGCCCTAGCCTAAGGCTAGGGGAGCCCTAGCCTTAGCCTAAGCCTCGGGGTGACATACCCTAAGGTTAGGGGGGCCCTAGTCTTAGGCTAGGGGAGCACTAGCCTTACCCTAAGCCTAGGGGTGCTCTTGTCTAAGGTTAGGGGAGCCCTAGCCTAAGGCTGGGGAGCCCTAGCCTAAGGCTAGGGGAGCCCTAGCCTTAGCCTAATCCTAGGGGAGCCCTAGCCTAATGCTAGGGGAGCCCTAGCCTAATGCTAGGGGAGCCTTAGACTAAGGCTAGGGGAGCCCTAGCCTTAGCATAAGCCTAGGGGTGACCTACCCTAAGCCTAGGAATGCCCCAACCTAAGGCTAGGGGAGCCCTAGCCTAAGCCTAGGGGTGCCCTAGCCTAAGGTTAGGGGAGCTCTAGCGTTAGCATAAGCCTAGGGGAGCCCTAGCCTAAGGTTAGGGGAGCCCTAGCCTAAGGCTAGGGGAGCCCCTGCCTAAGGCTAATGGAGCCCTAGCCTTAGCCTAGGGGAGCCCTAGCCTTAGCCTAAGCCTATGGTTGCCCGAACCAAAGGCTAGGGGAGCCCTAGCCTAAGCCTAGGGGTTCCCTAACCTAAGCCTATGGGTGTCTTAGCCTAAGGCTAGGGGTACATAAGCCTAAGCCTAGGGGTGCCCTAGGCTAAGGCTAGGGGTGCCCTAGCGTTAGCCTAAGTTTAGGGGTGCCCTCGTCTAAGCCTAGGGCTGCCATACCTAAGGCTAGGGGAGCCCTAGCCTTAGCCTAAGCCTATGCGTGCCCTAGCCTAAGCCTATGGGTGCCCTAGCCTAAGGCTATGGGAGCCCTAGCCTAAGGCTAGGGGAGCCCTAGTCTTAGCCTAACCCTAGGGGTGCCCTTGCCTAAGGCTAGGGGAGACCTAGGCTAAGGCTAGGGGAGCCCAAGCCTAAGGCTAAGGAAGCACTAGCCTTAGCCTAAGCCTAGGGGTGCCCTAGCCTATGGCTAGGGGAGCCCTAGCCTAAGCCTAGGGGTGCCCTAGCCAAAGGCTAGGGGAGCCCCAGCCTAACGCTAAGGGAGCCCTAGCCTAAGCCTAGGGGTGCCCTAGCCTAAGGCTAGGGGAGCCCTAGCCTTAGGCTAGGGGAGCCCTATCCTAAGGCTAGGGGAGCCCTAGCCTAAGCCTAGGGGTGCCCTAACCTAATGCTTGGGGAGTCCTAGCCTAAGCGTAGGGGTGCCCTAGCCTAAGGCTGGGTAGGCCTAGCCTAAGTCTAGGGGTGCCCCAGCCTAAGCCTAGGGGAGCCCTAGCCTAAGCCTAGGGGTGCCCGAGCCTAAGCCTAGGGGTGCCCTAGCCTAAGGATAGGGGAGCCTTAGCCCAAGGCAAGGGGAGTCCTAGCCTTAGCCTAAACCTCGGGGTGACGTACCCTAAGGCTAGGGGAGACCTAGCCTAAGCCTAGGGGAGCGCTAGCCTAAGCCTAGGGTTGCACGAGCCTAAGCCTAGGGGTGCCCTAGCCTAAGGCTAGGGGAGCCCTAGCCTAAGGATAGGGGAGCCTTTGCCCAAGGCTAGGGGAGACCTAGCCTTAGCCCAAGCCTCGGGGTGACGTACCCTAAGGCTAGAAGAGCCCTTGCCTAAGGCTAGGGGAGCCCTAGCCTAAGGCTAGGGGAGCCCTAGCCTAAGGATAGGGGAGCCTTAGCCTAAGGCTAGGGGAGCCCTAGCCTTAGCCTAAGCCTCGGGGTGACTTACCCTAAGGCTAGGGGAGCCTTAGCCTTAGCCTAAGCCTAGGGATGCCCTAGCAAAAGGTTAGGGGAGCCCTAGCCTAAGCCTAGGGGTGCCATAGCCTAAGGCTAGGGGAGCCCTAGCCTTAGCCTAAGCATAGGGGTGCCATAGCATATGGCTCTGTGAGCCCTAGCCTAAGGCTAGGGGAGCCCTAGCCTAAGGCTAATGGAGCCCTAGCCTTAGCCTAAGCCTAGGGGTGCCCTTGCCTAAGGCTAGGGGACCCCTAGCCTAAGGTTTGTGGAGCCCCAGCCTAAGGCTAGGGTAGCCCTAGTCTTAGCCTAAGCCTAGGGGAGCCCTAGCCTAAGCCTAGGGGTGCCGGAACCTAAGGCTAGGGGAGCCCTATCCTAAGCATAGGGGTGCCCTAGCCTAAGGCTAGGGGAGCCCTAGCCTTAGCCTAGGGGTGCCTGAGCCTAAGTCTAGGAGAGCCCTTGCCTTAGCCTAAGCCTAGGGGTGCCCTAGCCTAAGGCTAGGGGAGCCCTAGCCTAAGGATAGGGGAGCCCTAGCCTAAGGATAGGGGAGCCCTAGCTTTAGCCTAAACTTAGGGGTGCCCTTGCCTAAGACTAGGGGAGCCCTAGGCTTAGCCTAAGCCTTGGGGTGCCCTAGTCTAAGGCTCGGGGAGCCCTAGCGTTAGCATAAGCCTAGGAGTTCCATAGCCTAAGCCTAGGGTTTCCCGAACCAAAGGCTAGGGGAGCCCTAGCCTAAGCCTAGGGGTGCCCTAACCTAAGCCTATGGGTGTCCTAGCCTAAGGCTAGGGGTACCTAAGCCTAAGGCTAGGGGTACCTTAGCCTAAGGCTAGGGGAGCCGTAGCCTTAGCCTAAGCCTAGGGATGCCCTAGTTAAGGCTAGCGGAGCCCAGGCCTTAGCCTAAGCCTAGGGGTACCCTAACCTAAGGCTAGGGGTGCCCTAGCCTACGGCTAGGGGAGCTCTAGCGTTAGCCTAAGCCTAGGGGTGCCCTAGTCTAAGCCTAGGGCTGCCATACCTAAGGCTAGGGGAGCCCTAGCCTTAGCCTAAGCCTATGGGTGCCCTAGCCTAAGCCTAAGGGTGCCCTAGCCTAAGGCTATGGGAGCCCTAGCCTAAGGCTAGGGGAGCCCTAGCCTTAGCCTAACCCTAGGGGTGCCCTTGCCTAAGGCTAGGGGAGACCTAGTCTAAGGCTAGGGGAGCCCAATCCTAAGGCTAAGGAAGCACAAGCCTTAGCCTAAGCCTAGGGGTGCCCGAGCCTAAGCCTAGGGGAGCCCTATCCTAAGCATAGGGGTGCCCGAGCCTAAGCCTAGGGGTGCCCTAGCCTAAGGCTAGGGGAGCCGTAGCCTAAGGATAGGGGAGCCTTAGCCTAACGCTAGGGGAGCCCTAGCCTTAGCCTAAGCCTCGGGGTGACGTACCCTAAGGCTAGGGGAGCCCTAGCCTAAGGCTAGGGGAGACCTAGTATAAGCCTAGGGGTGCCCGAGCCTAAGCCTAGGGGAGCGCTATCCTAAGCCTAGGGGTGCCCGAGCCTAAGACTAGGAGTGCCCTAGCCTAAGGCTAGGGGAGCCCTATCCTAAGGATAGGGGAGCCTTTGCCCAAGGTTAGGGGAGACCTAGCCTTAGCCTAAGCCTCGGGGTGACGTACCCTAAGGCTAGGGGAGCCCTTGCCTAAGGCTAGGGTAGCCCTAGCCTAAGGCTAGGGGAGCCCTAGCCTAAGGATAGGGGAGCCTTAGCCTAAGGCTAGGGGAGCCCTAGCCTTATCCTAAGCCTCGGAGTGACTTACCCTAAGGCTAGGGGAGCCTTAGCCTTAGCCTAAGCCTAGGGATGCCCTAGCAAAAGGTTAGGGGAGCCCTAGCCTAAGGCTAGGGGAACCCTAGCCTTAGCCTAAGCTTAGGGGTGGCCAAACCTAAGGCTAGGGGAGCCCTATCCTAAGCCTAGAGGTGCCATAGCCTAAGGCTAGGGGAGCCCTAGCCTTAGCCTAAGCATAGGGGTGCCATAGCCTATGGCTCTGTGAGCCCTAGCCTAAGGCTAGGGGAGCCCTAGCCTAAGGCTAATGGAGCCCTAGCCTTAGCCTAAGCCTAGGGGTGCCCTTGCCTAAGGCTAGGGGACCCCTAGCCTAAGGTTTGGGGAGCCCCAGCCTAAGGCTAGTTGAGCCCTAGTCTTAGCCTAAGCCTAGGGGTGCCCGATCCTAAGCCTAGGGGTGCCCTAGCCTAAGGCTAGGGGAGCCCTAGCCTTAGCCTAAGCCTAGGGGTGACCTACCCTAAGCCTAGGGAAGCCCCAACCTAAGGCTAGGGGAGCCCTAGCCTAAGCCTAGGGGTGCCCTAGCCTAAGGCTAGGGGAGCCCTATCGTTAGCATAAGCCTAGGGGTGCCATAGCCTAAGGTTAGGGGAGCCCTAGCCTAAGGCTAGGGGAGCCCTAGCCTAAGGCTAATGGAGCCCTAGCCTTAGCCTAGGGGAGCCCTAGCCTTAGCCTAAGCCTATGGTTGCCCGAACCAAAGGCTAGGGGAGCCCCAGCCTAAGCCTAGGGGTGCCTTAACCTAAGCCTATGGGTGTCCTAGCCTAAGGCTAATGGTACATAAGCCTAAGGCTAGGGGTACCTTAGCCTAAGGCTAGGGGTGCCCTAGCCTTAGCCTAAGCCTAGGGATGCCCTAGCCTAAGGCTAGCGGAGCCCTAGCCTTAGCCTAAGCATAGGGGTGCCTTAGCCTAAGGCTAGGGGAGCCCTAACGTTAGCCTAGGCCTAGGGGTGCCCTATCGAAGGCTAGGGGAGCCCTAGCCAAAGGCTAGGGGAGCCCTAGCCTTAGCCTAAGCCTAGGGGTGCCCTAGCCTAATGCTAGGGGAGCCCTAGCCTACGGTGAAGGGAGCCCTAGCCTTAGCCTAAGCCTAGGGGTGCCCTAGGCTAAGGCTAGGGGTGCCCTAGCCTACGGCTAGGGGAGCCCTAGCGTTAGCCTAAGCCTATGCGTGCCCTAGCCTAAGCCTATGGGTGCCCTAGCCTAAGGCTATGGGAGCCCTAGCCTAAAGCTAAGGGAGCCCTAGCCTTAGCCTAACCCTAGGGGTGCCCTTGCCTAAGGCTAGGGGAGACCTAGTCTAAGGCTAGGGGAGCCCAAGCCTAAGGCTAAGGAAGCACTAGCCTTAGCCTAAGTCTAGGGGTGCCATAGCCTATGGCTAGGGGAGCCCTAGCCTAAGCCTAGGGGTGCCCTAGCCAAAGGCTAGGGGAGCCCCAGCCTAACGCTAAGGGAGCCCTAGCCTAAGCCTAGGGGTGCCCTAACCTAAGGCTTGGCGAGTCCTAGACTAAGCGTAGGGATGCCCTAGCCTAAGGCTAGGGGAGGCCTAGCCTAAGACTAGGGGTGCCCGAGCCTAAGCCTAGGGGAGCCCTAGCCTAAGCCTAGGGGTGCCCGAGCCTAAGCCTAGGGGTACCCTAGCCTAAGGCTAGGGGAGCCCTAGCCTAAGGATAGGGGAGCCTTAGCCTAAGGCTCGGGGAGCCCTAGCCTTAGCCTAAGCCTCGGGGTGACGTACCCTAAGGCTAGGGGAGCCCTTGCCTAAGGATAGGGGAGCCCTAGCCTAAGGCTGGGGGAGCCCTAGCCTAAGGATAGGGGAGCCTTAGCCTAAGGCTAGGGTTGCCCGAGCCTTAGCCTAAGCCTCGGGGTGACTTACCCTAAGGCTAGGGGAGCCTTAGCCTTACCCTAAGCCTAGGGATGCCCTAGCAAAAGGTTAGGGGAGCCCTAGCCTAAGGCTAGGGGTACCCTAGCCCTATCCTAAGCCTAGAGGTGCCATAGCCTAAGGCTAGGGGAGCCCTAGCCTTAGCCTAAGCATAGGGGTGCCATAGCCTATGGCTCTGTGAGCCCTAGCCTAAGGCTAGGGGAGCCCTAGCCTAAGGCTAATGGAGCCCTAGCCTTAGCCTAAGCCTAGGGGTGCCCTTGCCTAAGGCTAGGGGACCCCTAGCCTAAGGTTTGGGGAGCCCCAGCCTAAGGCTAGGGGAGCCCTAGTCTTAGCCTAAGCCTAGGGGAGCCCTAGCCTAAGCCTAGTGGTGCCCGAACCTAAGGCTAGGGGAGCCCTATCCTAAGCCTAGGGGTGCCCTTGCCTAAGGCTAGGGGAGCCCTAGCCTTAGCCTAGGGGTTCCCAGCCTAATCTAGGGGTGCCCTAGCCTAAGTCTAGGGAAACCCTAGCCTAAAGATAAGGAACCTTAGCCTAAGGCTAGGGGAGCCCTAGCCTTAGCCTAAGCCTCGGGGTGACTTACCCTAAGGCTAGGGGAGCCCTAGCCTAAGTCTAGGAGAGCCCTTGCCTTAGCCTAAGCCTAGGGGTGCCCTAGCCTAAGGCTAGGGGAGCCCTAGCCTAAGGATAGGGGAGCCCTAGCCTAAGGATAGGGGAGCCCTAGCCTTAGCCTAAATTTAGGGGTGCCTTTGCCTAAGACTAGGGGAGCCCTAGCCTTAGCCTAAGCCTTGGAGTGCCCTAGTCTAAGGCTAGGGGAGCCCAAGCCTAAGCCTAGGGCTGCCATACCTAAGACTAGGGGAGCCCTAGACTTAGCCTAAGCCTAGGGGTGCCCTTGCCTAAGGCTTGGGGAGCACTAGCCTAAGGCTGGGGAGCCCTAGCCTAAGGCTAGGTGAGCCCTAGTCTTAGCCTAAGCCTAGGGGAGCCCTAGCCTAAGGCTAGGGGAGCCCTAGCCTAAGCCTAGGGTTGCCCGAGCCCAAGCCTAGGGGTGCCCTAGCCTAAGGCTAGGGGAGCCTTAGCTTAAGGATAGGGGAGACCTAGCCTTAACCTAAGCCTAGGGGTGCCATAGCCTAAGGCAAAGGGAGCGCTAGCCTTAGCCTAAGCATAGGGGTGCCATAGCCTATGGCTAGGTGAGCCCTAGCCTAAGGCTAGGGGAGCCCTAGCCGAAGGCTAATGGAGCCCTAGCCTTAGCCTAAGCCTAGGGGTGCCCTTGCCTAAGGCTAGGGGACCCCTAGCCTAAGGCTTGTGGAACCTCAGCCTAAGGCTAGGGGAGCCCTAGTCTTAGCCTAAGCCTAGGGGAGCCCTAGCCTAAGCCTAGGGGTGCCCGAACCTAAGGCTAGGGGAGCCCTATCCTAAGCCTAGGAGTGCCCTAGCCTAAGGCTAGGGGAGCCCTAGCCTTTGCCTAGGGTTGCCCGAGCCTAAGCCTAGGGGTGCCCTAGCCTAAGGCTAGGGAAGCCCTAGCCTAAGGATAGGGGAGCCTTAGCCTAAGGCTGGGGGAGCCCTAGCCTTAGCCTAAGCCTCGGGGTGACTTACCCTAAGGCTAGGGCAGCCCTAGCCCAAGTCTAGGAGAGCCCTTGCCTTAGCCTAAGCCTAGGGGTGCCCTAGCCTAAGGCTAGGGGAGCCCTAGCCTAAGGATAGGGGAGCCCTAGCCTAAGGATAGGGGAGCCCTAGCCTTAGCCTAAGCTTAGGGGTGCCCTTGCCTAAGACTAGGGGAGTCCTAGCCTTAGCCTAAGCCTAGGGGTGCCATAGCCTAAGGCTAGGGGAGCCCAAGCCTAAGCCTAGGCCTGCCATACCTAAGGATAGGGGAGCCCGAGCCTAAGCCTAGGGGTGCCCTAGCCTAAGGCTAGGGGAGCCTTAGCTTAAGGCTAGGGGAGCTCTAGCCTTAGCCTAAGCCTAGGCGTGACCTACCCTAAGGCTAGGGGAGCCCTTGCCTTAGCCTAAGCCTAGGGGTCCCGAACCTAAGGCTAGGGGAGCCCTAGCCTAAGCCTAGGGGTGCCCTAGCCTAAATCTAGGGGAGCCCTAGCCTTAGCCCAAGCTTAGGGGTGCCCTAGCCTAAGGCTAGGGGAGCCCTAGCCTTAGCCTAAGCCTAGGGGTGCCCTAGTGTAAGGCTAGGGGAGCCCTAGCCTAAAGCTAGGGGAGCCCAAGGCTTAAGCTAGGGGAGCCCAAGCCTAAGCCTAGGGCTGCCATACCTAAGGCTAGGGGAGCCCGAGCCTTAGCCTAAGCCTATGGGTGCCCTAGCCTAAGCCTATGGGTGCCCTAGCCTAAGCCTAGGGGTGCCCTTGCCTAAGGCTAGGGGAGACCTAGCCTAAGGCTAGGGGAGCCCAAACCTAAGGCTAGGGAAACCCTATTCTTAGCCTAAACCTAGGGGTGCCCTAGCTTATGGCTAGGGGAGCCCTAGCCTAAGCCTAGGGGTGCCCTCGCCAAAGGCTAGTGGAGCCCTAGCCTAAAGCTAAGGGAGCCCTAGCCTAAGCCTAGGGGTGCCCTAGCATAAGGCTAGGGGAGCCCTAGCCTAAGCCCAGGGGTGCCCGAACCTAAGACTAGGGGAGCCCTATCCTAAGCATAGGTGTGCCCTAGGCTAAGCCTAGGGGAGCCCTAGCCTTAACCTAGGCGTGCCCGAGCCTAAGCCTAGGGGTGCCCTAGCCTAAGGCTAAGGGAGCCCTAGCCTAAGGATAGGGGAGCCTTAGCCTTAGCCTAAGCCTCGGGGTGACATACCCTAAGGCTAGGGGAGCCCTAGCCTAAGGTTAGGGGAGCCGTAGCCTTAGCCTAAGCTTAGGGGTACCCTAGGGAAAGGTTAGAGGAGCCCTAGCCTAAGGCTAGGGGAGCCCTAGCCTTAGCCTAAGCTTAGCGGTGTCCCAACCTAAGGCTAGGGGTGCCCTAGCCTTAGCCCAAGCCTAGAAGAGCCCTAGCATAAGGCTAGGGGAGCACTAGCCCTAGCCTAAGCCTAGGGGTGCCCTAGTGTAAGGCTAGGGAAGCCCTAGCCTAAAGCTAGGGGAGCCCTAGGCTTAGACTAGGGGAGCCAAAGCCTAAGCCTAGGGCTGCCATACCTAAGGCTAGGGGAACCCTAGCCTTAGCCTAAGCCTATGTGTGCCCTAGCCTAAGCCTATGGGTGCCCTAGCCTAAGGCTATGGGAGCCCTAGCCTAAGGCTACGGGAGCCCTAGCCTTAGCCTAAGCCTAGGGGTGCCCTTGCCTAAGGCCAGGGGAGACCTAGCCTAAGGCTAGGGGAGCCCAAGCCTAAGGCTAGGGAAGCCCTAGCCTTAGCCTAAACCTAGGGGTGCCCTAGCCTATGGCTAGGGGAGCCCTAGCCTAAGCCTCGGGTGCCATCGCCTAAGGCTAGGGGAGTCCTAGCCTAAGCCTAGGGGTGCCCTAACCTAAGGCTAGGGGAGCCCTAGCCTAAGCCTAGGGGTGCCCGAACCTAAGACTAGGGGAGCCCTATCCAAAGCCTAGGTGTGCCCTAGCCAAAGCCTAGGGGAGCCCTAGCCTAAGGCTAGGGGAGTCCTACCCTAAGCCTAGGGTTGCCCGAGCCTAAGCCTAGGGGTGCCCTAGCCTTAGGCTAGGGGAGCACTAGCCGAAGGTTAGGGGAGCCTTAGCCTTAGCCTAAGCCTAGGGGTGCCCTACCAAAAGGTTAGGGGAGCCCTAGCCTTAGCCTAAGCTTAGGGGTGCCCCAACCTAAGGCTAGGGGAGCCCTAGCCTAAGCCTAGGGGTGCCATAGCCTAAGGCTAGGGGAGCCCTAGCCTTAGCGTAAGCATAGGGGTGCCATAGCCTAAGGCTAGGGGAGCCCTAGCCTAAGGCAAATGGAGCCCTAGCCTAAGCCTAGGGGTGCCCGAGCCTAAGCCTAGGGGTGCCCTAGCCTAAGGCTAGGGGAGCCCTAGCCTCAGGCAAGGGGAGCCCTAGCCTTAGCCTAAGCCTAGGGGTGCCCTAGCCTAAGGCTAGGGGAGCCCTAGCCTCAGGCTAGGGAAGCTTTAGTCTTAGCCTAAGCCTAGGGGAGCCCTAGCCTAACACTGGGAGTGCCCGAACCTAAGGCTAGAGGAGCCCTATCCTAAGCCTAGGGGAGCCCTAGCCTTAGGATAGGGGAGCCTTAGCCTAAGGCTATGGGTGACTTACCCTAAGGGTAGGGGAGCACTAGCCTAAGGCTAGGGGTCCCCGAGCCTAAACCTAGGGGAGCCCAAGCCTAAGGTTAGGGGAGCCCTAGCTTAAGGCTAGGGGAGCCCTAGCCTAAATGTAGGGGTTCCCGAGCCTAAGCTTAGGGGTGCCCTAGCCTATGGCTAAGGGAGCCCTAGCCTAAGGCTAGGGGAGCCTTAGCCTAAGGCTCAGGGATCCCTAGCCTTAGCCTAAGCCTAGGGGTGACCTAACCTAAGGCTAGGGGAGCCCTTGCCTTAGCCTAAGCCTAGGGGTGCCCGAACCTAAGGCTAGGGGAGCCCTAGCCTTAGCCTAAGCCTAGGGGTGCCCGAGCCTAAGCCTAGGGGTGCCCTTGCCTAAGCCTAGGGGAACCCTAGCCTAAGGCTTGGGGAGCCCTAGCCTAAGGCTAGGGGAGCCCTAGTCTTAGCCTAAGCCTAGGGGAGCCCTACAGTAAGCCTAGTGGTGCCCGAACGTAACGGTAAGGGAGCCTTATCCAAAGCCTAGGGGTGCCCTAGCCTAAGGCTAGGGGATCCCTAGCCTAAGGCTAGGGGAGCCCTAGCCTTAGCCTAGGGGTGCCCGACCCTAAGCCTAGGGGAACCCTAGCCTAAGACTTGGGGAGCCCTAGCCTAAGGGTAGGGGAGCCCTAGTCTTAGCCTAAGCCTAGGGGAGCCCTACAGTAAGCCTAGGGGTGCCCGAACGTAAGGGTAGGGGAGCCCTATCCAAAGCCTAGGGGTGCCCTAGCCTAAGGATAGGGGAGCCTTAGCCTAAGGCTAGGGGAGCCCTAGCCTTAGCCTAAGCCTCGGGGTGACATACCCTAAGGCTTGGGGAGCCCTAGCCTAAGGCTAGGGTAGCCCTAGCCTAAGGCTAGGGGAGCACTAGCCTAAGGCTAATGGAGCCCTAGCCAAAGCTTAGGGGTGCTCGAGCCTAAGCCTAGGGGTGCTCGAGCCTAAGGCTAGGGGAGGTCTAGCCTAAGGCTAGGGGAGACCTAGCCTTAGCCTAAGCCTAGGGGTGCCCGAGCCTAAGCCTAAGGGTGCCCTAACCTAATGCTAGGGGAGCCCTAGCCTAAGGATAGGGGAGCCTTAGCCTAAGGCTAGGGGAGCCCTAGCCTTACCCTAAGCCTCGGGGTGACTTACCCTAAGGATAGGGGAGCCCTAGCAGTAGGCTAGGGGAGCCCTAGCCTTAGCCTAAGCTTAGGGGTGCCCCAACCTAAGGCTAGGTGAGCCCTAGACTAACGCTAGGGGAGCCCTAGCCTAAGGCTAATGGAGCCCTAGCCTAAGGCTAGGGGAGCCCTAGCCTAAGCCTAGGGGTGCCCGAGCCTAAGCCTAAGGGTGCCCTAACCTAATGCTAGGGGAGCCCTAGCCTAAGGATAGGGGAGCCTTAGCCTAAGGCTAGGGGAGCCCTAGCCTTAGCCTAAGCCTCGGGGAGACTTACTCTAAGTCTAGGGGAGCCCTAGCAGTAGGCTAGGGGAGCCCTAGCCTTAGCCTAATCTTAGGGGTGCCCCAACCTAAGGCTAGGTGAGCCCTAGACTAAGGCTAGGGGAGCCCTAGCCTAAGGCTAATGGAGCCCTAGCCTAAGGCTAGGGGTGCCCGAGCCTAAGCCTTGGAGTGCCCTTGCCTAAGGCTAGGGGAACCCTAGCATAAGGCTTGGGGAGCCCTAGCCTAAGGCTAGGGGAGCCCTAGTCTTAGCCTAAGCCTAGGGGAGCCCTACAGTAAGCCTAGGGGTGCCCGAACCTAAGGCTAGGGGAGCCCTAGCCTTAGCCTAGGGGTGCCCGAGCCTAAGCCTAGGGGTGTCCTAGCCTAAGGCTAGGGGAGCCCTAGCCTAAGGATAGGGGAGCCTTAGCCTAAAGCTAGGGGAGCCCTAGCCTTAGCCTAAGCCTCAGGGTGACATACCCTAAGGCTAGGGGAGCCCTAGCCTTAGGCTAGGGTAGCCCTAGCCTAAGGCTAGGGGAGACCTAGCCTAAGGCTAATGGAGCCCTAGTCTAAGGCTAGGGGTGCCCGAGCCTAAGCCTAGGGGTGCCCTTGCCTAAGGCTAGGGGAACCCTAGCCTAAGGCTTGGGGAGCCCTAGCATAAGGCTAGGGGAGCCCTATTCTTAGCCTAAGCTTAGGGGAGCCCTACAGTAAGCCTAGGGATGCCCGAACCTAAGGCTAGGGGAGCCCTAGCCTAAGGATAGGGGAGCCTTAGCCTAAGGCTAGGGGAGCCCTAGCCTTAGCCTAAGCCTCGGGGTGACATACCCTAAGGCTAGGGGAGCCCTAGCCTAATGCTAGGGTAGCCCTAGCCTAAGGATAGGGGAGCACTAGCCTAAGGCTAATGGAGCCCTAGCCAAAGCTTAGGGGTGCTCGAGCCTAAGCCTAGGGGTGCCCGAGCCTAAGGCTAGGGGAGCTCTAGCCTAAGGCTAGGGGAGCCCTAGCCTTAGCCTAAGCCTAGGGTGCCCTTGTCTAAGGCTAGGGGACCCCTAGCCTAAGGCTGGAGAGCACTGGCCTAAGGCTCGGGGAGCCCTAGTCTTAGCCTAAGCCTAGGGGAGCCCTAGCCTAAGCCTAGGGGTGCCCGAACCTAAGTCTATTGGAGCCCAATCCTAAGCCTAGGGGTGCCCTAGCCTAAGGCTAGGGGAGCCCTAGCCTTAGCCTAAACTTAGGGGTGCCCTTGCTTAAGACTAGGGGAGCCCTAGCCTTAGCCTAAACCTAGGGTTGCCATACCTAAGGCTAGGGGAGCCCTAGCTTTAGCCTAAGCCTATGGGTGCCCTAGCCTAAGCCTATGGGTGCCCTGGCCTAAGGTTAGGGGAGCCCTAGTCTTAGGCTAGGGGAGCCCTAGCCTTAGCCTAAGCCTAGGGGTGCCCTTGCCTAAGGCTAGGGGAGCCTTAGCCTAATGCTGGGGAGCCCTAGCCTAAGACTAGGGGAGCCATAGTCTTAGCCTAAACCTAGGGGAGTCCTAGCCTAAGGCTAGGGGAGCCCTAGCCTAAGCCTAGGGGTGCCCGAGCCTAAGCCTAGGGGTGCCCTAGCCTAAGGCTAGGGGAGCCCTAACTTAAGCCTAGGGATGACCTACCCTAAGGCTAGGGGAGCCCTAGCCGAAGGCTAGGGGAGCCCTAGCCTAAGGATAGGGGAACCCTAGCCTAAGGCTAGGGGAGCCCTAGCCTTAGCCTAAGCCTAGGGGTGACCTACCCTAAGGCTAGGGGAGCCTTATTTGAAGGCTAGGGGAGCCCAAGCCTAAGGCTAGGGGAGCCCTAGCCTTAGCCTAAGCCTATGGGTGCCCAAGCCTAAGGCTAGGGGAGCCCTAGCCTAAGCCTCGGGTTGGCCTAGCCTAAGTCTAGGAGAACCCTAGCCTAAGTCTAGGGATGCCCTAGCCTAAGGCTATGGGAGCCCTAACCTAAGTCTAGGGGAGCCCTGGACTAATCCTAGGAGTGCCCTGTCCTAAGGATAGGGGAGCCCTAGCCTAAGGCTAGGGGTGCCCAAGCCAAAGGCTAGGGGAGCCCTAGCCTAAGCCTAGGCGTTCCTTAGCCTAGGGCTAGGGGAGCCCTAGCCTAAGGATAGGGGAGCCCTAGCCTAAGGCTAGGGGAGCCCTAGCCTTAGGCTAGGGAAGCCCTAGCCTAAGGCTAGGGGTGCCCTAGCCCAAGGCTAGGGGAGTCCTAGCCTTACCCTAAGCCTCAGGGTGCCCTAGCCTAAGGCTATGGGAGTCCTAGCCTAAGCCTAGGGGTGCCCTTGCCTAAGGCTAGGGGAGACCTAGCCTAAGGCTAGGGGAGACCAAGCCTAAGGCTAGGGAAGCCCTAGCCTTACCCTAAGCCTCGGGGTGCCCTAGCCTATGGCTCGGGGAGCCCTAACCTAAGCCTAGGGGTGCCCTAGCCAAAGGCTAGGGGAGCCCTAGCCTAAAGCTAAGGGAGCCCTAACCTAAGCCTAGGGGAGCCCTATCCTAAGGCTAGGGGAGCCCTAGCCTAAGCCTAGGGGTGTCCTAACCTAAGGTTAGGGGTGTCCAAGCCTAAACCTAGGGGTGACCTAGCCTAAGGATAGGGGCGTCCTAGCCTAAGCCTAGGGGTGCCCTAGCCTAAGGCTAGGGGAGCCCTAGCCTTAGCCTAAGGCTAGGGGAGCCCTAGCCTAATGCTAGGGGAGCCCTAGCCTAAGGCTGGGGGAGCCCTAGCCTTAGCCTAAGCCTATGGGTACCCTAGCCTAAGGCTTGGGGAGCCTTAGCCTAAGATTAGGGGAGCCCTTGCCTTAGCCTAAGCCTAGGGGTGCCCTAGCCTAAGGCTAGGGGAGCCCTAGACTTAGACTAAGCCTAGGGGAGCCCTATCCTTAGGCTAGGGGAGCCTTAGCCTAATGTTAAGCGAACCCAAGCCTAAGCCTAGGGGTGCCCTAGCCCAAGGCTAGGGGAGTCCTAGCCTAAGGCTAGGGGAGCCCTAGCCTAAGCCTAGGGGTGCACTAGCCTAAGGCTAGGGGAGCTCTAGGCTTAGCCTAAGCCTAGGGGTTCCCTAGCCTAAGCCTAGGTGTGCCCTAGCCTAAGGCCAAGGGAGCCGTAGCCTAAGGCTAGGGGAGCCCTAGCATTAGCCTAAGCTTAGGGGTGCCTTAACGTAAGGCTAGGGAGCAAGACCTAAGGCTAGGGGAGCCCTACCCTTAGCCTTAGCCTAGGGGTGCCCTAGCCTAAGGTTAGGGGAGCCCTAGCTTTAGGCTAGGGGAGCCCTAGCCTAAGGCTAAGGTAACCCTAGCCTAAGCCTAGGGGTGCCCTCACCTAAGGCAAGGGGAGTCCTAGCCTAAGCCTAGGGGTGCCCTAGCCAAAGGCTAGGGGAGACCTATCCTAAGCCTAGGGGAGCCCTAGCCTAAGCCTAGGAAAGCCCGAACCTAAGGCTAGGGGAGCCCTCGTCTACGCCTAGGTGTGCCCAAGCCTATGGCTAGGGGAGCCCTAGCCTAAGGCTAGGGGAGCCCTTGACTAAGCCTAGGGGTGCCCTGGCCTAAGGATAGGCGTGCCCTAGCCTAAGGCTAGGGGTGCCCGAGCCTAAGGCTAGGGGAACCCTAGCCTAAGGATAGGGGATCCCTAGCCTAAGGCTAATGGAGCCCTAGGCTAAGCCTAGGGGTGCCCTAACCTAAGGTTAGGGGAGTCCCAGCCTAAGCCTAGGGGTGCCATAGCCAAAGGCTAGGGGAGCCCTGGAATAAGCCTAGGGGTGCCCTGCCCTAAGGATAGGGGAGCCCTAGCCTTAGCTTAAGCCTAGGGGTGATCTAGCCTAAGGTTAGGGGAGCCCTAGCCTTAGTCTAAGCCTAGGGGTGTCCTAGCCTAAGGCTAGCGGAGCCCTAGCCTTAGGCTAGGGGAGCCCTAGCCTAAGGCTAAGGGAACCCTAGGGGTGCCCTAACCTAAGGCTAGGGGAGTCCCAGCCTAAGCCTAGGGGTGCCATAGCCAAAGGCTAGGGGAGCCCTGGAATAAGCCTAGGGGTGCCCTGGCCTAAACATAGGGGAGCACTAGCCTAAGGCTAGGGGAGCCCTAGCCTAAGTCTAGGGGAGCCCTAGCCCTATCCTAAGCCTAGGGGGGCCCGAATCTAAGGCTAGGGGTGCCCTAGCCAAAGGCTAGGGGAGACCTATCCTAATCCTAGGGGAGCCCTAGCCTATGCCTAGGGGTGCCCGAACCTAAGGCTAGGGGAGCCCTAGCCTAAGCCTAGGTTTGCCCTAGCCTAAGGCTAGAGAGCACTAGCCTAAGGCTAGGGGTGCCCTGGACTAAGCCTAGGGGTGCCCTGTCCTAAGGATAGGGGAGCCATAGCCAAAGGCTAGGGGAGCCTGAGCCTAAGGCTAGGGGAACCCTAGATTAAGCCTAGGCGTTCCCTAGCCTAGGGCTAGGGGAGCCCTAGCCTAAGGCTAGGGGAGCCCTAGCCTTCCCTAAGCCTAGGGGTGCCCTAGCCTAAGGCTATGGGAGTCCTAGCCTAAGCCAAGGGGTGCCATAGCCTAAGGCTAGGGGAGCCCTAGCCTAAGGATAGGAGAGTCCTAGACTTAGCCTAAGCCTAGGGGTGCCCTAGCCTAAGGCTAGGGGCCCCATAGCCTAAGCCTAGGGGTGACCTAGCCTAAGGCTAGTGGAGCCATTGCCTAAGGCTAGGGGAGCACTAGCCTTAGCCGAACCCTAGTGGTGCCCTTGCCTAAGGCTAGGGGAGACCTAGCCTAAGGCTAGGGGAGCCCAAGCCTAAGGCTAGGGAAGCCCTAGCCTTAGCCTAAGACTAGGGGTGCCCTAGCCTATGGCTAGGGGATCCCTAGCCTAAGCCTAGGGGTGCCCTAGCCAAAGGCTAGTGGAGCCCTAGCCTAAGGCTGGGGAGCCCTAGCCTAAGGCTAGGGGAGCCCTAGCCAAAGCCTAGTGGTGCCCGAGCCTAAGCCTAGGGGTGCCCGATCCTAAGGCTAGGGGAGCCCTTGCCTAAGGCTAGGGGAGCCTTAGCCTAAGGCTAGGGGAGCCCTAGCCTTAGCCTAAGCCTAGGGGTGCCCTGGCATAAGGTTAGGGGAGCCCTAGCCTAAGGCTACGGGAGCCCTAGCCTTAGCCTAAGCCTATGGGTGCCCTAGCCTAAGGCTTGGGGAGACATAGCCTAAGGCTAGGGGAGCCCTAGCCTTAGCATAAGCCTAGGAGTGATCTAGCCTAAGGTTAGGGGAGCCGTAGCCTTAGTCTAAGCCTAGGGGTGTCCTAGCCTAAGGCTAAGGGAACCCTAGCCTAAGCCTAGGGGTGCCCTAACCTAAAGCTAGGGGAGTCCTAGCCTAAGCCTAGGTGTGCGCTAGCCTAAGGCTAGGGGAGCCCTAGCCTAAGGCTAGCGGAGCCCTGGAATAAGCCTAGGGGTGCCCTGGCCTAAGGATAGGGGAGCACTAGCCTAAGGCTAGGGGAGCCGTAGCCTAAATCTAGGGGAGCCCTAGCCTTAGCCTAAGCCTAGGGGTGCCCTAACGTAAGGATAGGGGAGAAAGAGCCTAAGGCTAGGGGAGCCCTAGCCTTAGCCTAAGCCTAGGGGTGCCCTTGCCTAAGGCTAGAGGACCCCTAGCCTAAGGCTTGGGGAGCCCTAGCCTAAGGCTATGGGAGCCCAAGTCTTAGCCTATTCCTTGGGGAGCCCTAGCATAAGTCTAGGGGTGCCCGAACCTAAGGCTAGGGGTGCCCTAGCCTAAGGCTAGGGGACCCCTAGCCTAATGATAGGGGAGCCTTAACCTAAGGCTAGGGGAGCCCTAGCCTTAGCCTAAGCCTCGGGGTGTCGTACCCTAAGTCTAGGGGAGCCCTAGCCTAAGGCTAGGGTAGCCCTAGCCTAAGGCTAGGGGAGCCGTAGCCTAAGCCTAGGGGTGCCCTAGCCAAAGCTTAGGGGTGCTCGAGCCTAAGCCTAGGGGTGCCCGAGCCTAAGGCTAGGGGAGCTCTAGCCTAAGGCTAGGGGAGCCCTAGCCTTAGCCTAAGCCTAGGGGTGCCCTTGCCTAAAGCTAGGGGACCCCTAGCCTAAGGCTGGGGAGCACTAGCCTAAGGCTCGGGGAGCCCTAGTCTTAGCATAAGCCTAGGGGAGCCCTATCCTAAGCCTAGGGGTGCCCTAGCCTAAGGCTAGGGGAGCGCGAGCCTAAGGATAGGGGAGCACGAGCCTAAGGATAGGGTAGCCCGAGCCTATGGCTAGGGGAGCCATAGCCTAAGCCTCGGGGTGCCCTAGCCTAAGTCTAGGAGAACCCTAGCCTAAGTCTAGGGGAGCCCTAGCCTTAGCCTAAGACTAGGTGTGCCCTAGCCTAAGGCTAGGGGAGCCCTAGCCTAAGGATAGGGGAGCCCTAGCCTAAGTCTAGGGGAGCGCTAGCCTTAGCCTAAGCTTAGGGGTGCCCTTGCCTAAGACTAGGGGAGCCCTAGCCTTAGCCTAAACCTAGGGGTGCCATACCTAAGGCTAGGGGAGCCCTAGCCTTAGCCTAAGCCTATGGGTGCCCTGCCCTAAGGTTAGGGGAGCCCTAGTCTTAGGCTAGGGGAGCCCTAGCCTTAGCATAAGCCTAGGGGTGCCCTTGCCTAAGGCTAGGGGAGCCCTAGCCTAAAGCTGGGGAGCCCTTGCCTAAGGCTAGGGGAGCCATAGTCTTAGCCTAAACCTAGGGGAGTCCTAGCCTAAGGCTAGGGGAGCCCTAGCCTAAGCCTAGGGGTGCCCGAGCCTAAGCCTAGGGTTGCCCTAGCCTAAGGCTAGGGGAGCCCTAGCCTAAGCCTAGAGATGACCTACCCTAAGGCTAGGGGAGCCCTAGCCGAAGGCTAGGGGAGCCCTAGCCTAAGGATAGGGGAGCCCTAGCCTAAGGCTAGGGGAGCCCTAGCCTTAGCCTAAGCCTAGGGGTGACCTACTCTAAGGCTAGGGGAGCCCTAGTTGAAGGCTAGGGGAGCCCAAGCCTAAGGCTAGGCAAGCCCTAGCCTAAGGCTAGGGGAGCCCTAGCCTTAGCCTAAGGCTAGGGGTGCCCTAGCATAAGGTTAGGATAGCCCTAGCCTAACGCTAGGGGAGCCCTAGCCTTAGCCTAAGCCTATGGGTGCCCTAGCCTAAGCCTATGGGTGCCCTAGCCTAAGGCTATGGGAGCCCTAGCCTAAAGCTAGGGGAGCCCAAACCTTAGCCTAAGCCTAGGGGTGCCCTAGCATAAGGTTAGGGGAGCCCTAGCCTATGGCTAGGGGAGCCCGAGCATAAGCCTAGGGGTGCCCTAGCCAAAGGCTAGGGGAGTCCTAGACTAAGCCTAGGGGTGCCCCAGCCTAAGCCTAGGTGTGCCCTAGCCTAAGCCTAGGGGAGCCCTAGCCTAAGGCTAGGGGAGCCCTAGCCTAAGCTTAGGGGTGGCCTAGCCTAAGCCTAGGGGTGCCCTAGGCTAAGGCTAGGGGAGCCCTAGCCTAAGGATAGGGGAGCCTTAGCCTAAGGCTAGGGGAGTCCTAGTCTTAGCCTAAGCCTAGGGGAGCCCTAGCCTAAGGCTAGGGGAGCTCTAGCCTAAGCCTAGGGGTGCCTAAGCTTAAGCCTAGGGGTGCCCTAGCCTAAGGCTAGGGGAGCCTTAGCCTAAGGCTAGGGGAGCCCTAGCCTTAGCCTAAGCCTATGGGTGACCTACCCTAAGGCTAGGGAAACCCTAGCCTAAGGCTAGGGAAGCCTTAGCCTTAGCCTAAACCTAGTGGTGCACTAGCCTATGGCTAGGGGAGCCCGAGCTTAAGCCTAGGTGTGCCCTAGCCAAAGACTAGGGGAGTCCTAGCCTAAGCCTAGAGGTGCCCCAGCCTAAGCCTAGGTGTGCCCTAGCCTAAGCCTAGGGGAGCCCTAGTCTAATGCTAGGGGAGCCCTAGCCTAAGCTTAGGGGTGCCCTAGCCTAAGCCTAGGGGTGCCCTAATCTAAGGCTAGGGGAGCCCTAGCCTAAGGATAGGGGAGCCTTAGCCTAAGGCTAGGGGAGCCCTAGCCTTAGCCTAAGCCTATGGGTGCCCTAGCCTAAGGCTTGGGGAACCATAGCCTAAGTCTAGGGGAGCCCTAGCCTTAGCCTATGCCTAGGGCTGCCCTAGCCTAAGGATAGTGGAGCCCTAGCCAAGGGCTAGGGAAGCCCTGGACTAAGCCTAGTGGTGCTCTGGCCTAAGGATAGGGGCGCACTAGCGTAAGGCTAGGGGAGCCCTAGCCTAAGTCTAGGGGAACCCTAGCCTAAGCCTAAGGGTGCACGAGCCTAAGCCTAGGGGTGCCCTAGCCTAAGGATAGGGGAGCCCTAGCCTAAGGCTAAGGGAGCCCTAGCCTTAGCCTAAGCTTAGGGGTGACCTACCCTAAGGCTAGGGGAGCCCTAGCCGAAGGCTAGGGGAGCCCTAGCCTTAGCCTAAGCCTAGGGGTGCCCTAACATAAGGTTAGGGGAGCCATAGCCTAAGGCTAGAGAGCCCTACCCTAAGGCTAGGGGAGCCCTGGACTTAGCCTACAGGTGCCCTGGCCTAAGGATAGGTGAGCACTATCCTAAGGCTAGGGGAGCCCTAGCCTAAGTCTAGGTGAACCCTAGCCTAAGGCAAGGGGTGCCCGAGCCTAAGGCTAGGGTAGCACGAGCCTATGGCTAGGGGAGCACGAGCCTAAGGCTAGGGGAGCCCTAGCCTAAGCCTAGTGGTGCCCTAGCCTAAGGCTAGGGAGCCCTAGCCTTAGCCGAAGCCTATGGTTGCCCTAGCCTAAGAATAGGGGAGCAATAGCCTTAGCCTAAGCCTAGGGGTGATCTAGCCTAAGGCTAGGGGAGCCCTAGCCTAAGGCTAGAGGAGCCGTAGTCTAAGGCTAGGGGAGCCCTAGCGTTACCCTGAGCCTAGGGGTGCCCTAGCCTATGGCTTGGGGAGCATTAGCCTAAGGCTAGGGGAGCCCAAGTCTTAGCCTAAGCCTAGGGGTGATCTAGCCTAAGGGTAGGGAAGCCCTAGTCTAAGGCTAGGGAAGCCAAAGTCTTAGCCGAAGCCTAGGGGTGCCCTAGCCTAAGGCTAGGGGAGCCCTAGCCTAAGGCTAGGGGAGCCCTAGCCTAAGGCTAGGGGAGCCCTAGCCTAAGGCTAGGGGAGCCCTAGCCTAAGGCTAGGGGAGCCCTAGCCTAAGGCTAGGGGAGCCCTAGCCTAAGGCTAGGGGAGCCATAGCCTAAGGCTAGGGGAGCACTAACCAAAGGCTAGGGGAGCCCTAGCCTTAGCCTAAGCCTAGGGGTGCCCTAAGGTACGGCTAGGGGAGCAAGAGCCTAAGCCTAGGGGAGCCCTAGCCTAAGCCTAGGGGTGCCCGAACCTAAGGCTAGGGGAGCCCTAGCCTAAGCCTAGGTGTGCCCTAGCCTAAGGCTAGGGGAGCCCTGGACTAAGCCTAGGGGTACCCTGGCCTAAGGATAGGGGAGCACTAGCCTAAGTCTTGTGGAGCCCTACCCTAAGGCTAGCGGTGCCCGATCCTAAGGCTAGGGGAGCCTTAGCCTTAGCCTACGCGTGCCCTAGCCTAAGGCTAGGAGAGCCCTAGCCTTACCCTAAGCCTTGTGGTGCCCTAGCCTTAGGCTAGGGGAGCCCTAGCCTAAGGATAGGGCAGCCCTAGCCTAAGGCTAGGGGAGCCCTAGCCTTAGTCTAAGCCTATGGGTGCCCTAGCCTAAGCCTATGGGTGCCCTAGCCTAAGGCTAGGGGAGCCCTAGCCTAAACCAAGGGGTGCCCTAGCCAAAGGCTAGGGGAGCCCTAGCCTTAGCCTAATCCTAGGGGTGCCCTAGCCTAAGGCTAGGGGAGACCTAGTCTAAGGCTAATGGAGCCCTAATCTAAGCCTAGGGGTGCCCGAGCCTAAGCCTAGGGGTGCCCTAGCCTAAGGCTAGGAGAGCCTGAGCCTAAGGCTAGGGGAGACCTTGCCTTAGCCTAAGCCTAGGGGTGCCCTAGCCTAAGGCTAGGGGAGCCCTAGCCTTACCTAATCCTAGGGGTGCCCTAGCCTAAGTCTAGGGGTGCCCTAGCCTAAGGCTAGGGGAGCCCTAGCCTAAGTCTAGGGGAGCCCTAGCCTTAGCCTAAGCCTATGGGTGCCCTAGCCTAAGGCTTGGGGAGCCTTTGCTTAAGGCTAGGGGAGCCCTAGCCTAAGGCTAGGGGTGCCCGAGCCTAAGGCTAGGGGAGCCATAGGCTAAGCCTAGGCGTGCCCTAGCCTAAGGCTAGGAGAGCGCTAGCTTTACCCTAAGCCTAGGGGTGCCCTAGCCTAAGGCTAGGGGAGCCCTAGCCTAAGGATAGGGGAGCCCTATCCTAAGGCTAGGGGAGCCCTAGCCTTAGCCTAAGCTTAGGGGTGCCCTAGCCTAAGACTAGGGGAGCCCTAGCCTTAGCCTAAGCCTAGGGGTGCCCTAGTCTAAGGCTAGGGGAGCCCAATCCTAAGCCTAGGGCTGCCATACCTAAGGCTAGGGAAGCCCTAGCCTTGGCCTAAGCCTATGGGTGCCCTAGCCTAAGCCTATGGGTGCCCTATCCTAAGGCTAGGGGAGCCCTAGCCTAAGCCAAGGGGTGCCCTAGCCTAAGGCTAGGGGAGCCCTAGCCTTAGCCTAAGACTATGGGTGCCCTAGCCTAAGGCTAGGGGAGCCCTAGCCCAAGCTAGGGGTGCCCTAGCCTAAGGCTAGGGGAGCCCTAGCCTTTGCCTAAGCCTAAATGTGCCCTAGCCTAAGGCTAAGGGAACCCTAGCCTAAGCCTATGGGTGCCCTAGCCTAAGGCTAGGGGAGCCCTAGCCTAAGCCTAGCGGTGCCCAATCCTAAGGCTAGGAGAGCCCTAGCCTAAGGTTAGGGGAGCCCTAGCGTTAGCCTAAGCCAAGGGGTGCCCTAGCATAAGGTGAGGGGAGACCTAGCCTAAGACTAGTGGAGCTCTAGCCTAAGCCTAGGGGTGCCCGAGCCTAAGCTTAGGGGTGCCCTAGCCTAAGGCTAGGGGAGCCCTAGCCTTAGCCTATGCCTAGGGATGCCCGAACCTAAGGCTAGGGGAGCCCTAGCCTAAGCCTAAGGGTGCCCTAGCCTAAGGCTAGGGGAGCACAAGCCTTAGCCTAAGCCTAGGGGTACCCTAGCCTAAGGCTAGGGGAGCCATATCCTAAGGTTAGGGGAGCCCTAGCCTTAGCCTAAGCCTATGGGTGCCCTAGCCTAAGGCTTGGGGATCCTTAGCTGAAGGCTAGGGGAACCCAAGCCTTAGCCTAAGCCTAGGGGTGATCTAGCGTAAGGCTAGGGGAGCCCTAGCCTAAGGCTAGGGGAGCCTTAGCCTTAGCCTAAGCCTAGGGGTGCCCTAACCTAAGGCTAGGGTAGCACTTGCATTAGCCTAGGCTTAGGGGTGCCCTATCCAAGGCTAGGGGAGACCTAGCCTAAGGCTAGGGGAGCCCTAGCCTTAGTGTAACCCTAGGGGTGCCCTAGCCTAATGCTAGGGGAGCCCTGCCTAATGCTAGGGGAGCCCTAGCCTAAGGCTAGGGGATCCTTAGCCTTAGTCTAAGCATAGGGGTTCCCTAGCCTAAGGCTAGGGGAGCCCTAGCCTAAACCTAGGGGTGCCCTAGCCTAAGGCTAGGGGAGCTTTAGATTTAGGCTAAGCCTAGTGGTACCCTAGCCTAAGGCTATGGGAGCCCTAGCCTAAGCCTAGGGGTACCCTAGCCTAAGGCTATGGGAGCCCTAGCCTAAGCCTAGGGGTGCCCTAGCCTTAGGCTAGGGGAGCCCTAGCCTTAGCCTAAGCCTAGTGGTGCCGTAGCCTAAAGCTAGGCGAGCCCTTGCCTAAGGCTAAGGGAGCCCTAGCCTAAGGCTAGGGGAGCCCTAGCCTAAGCCTAAAGGTGCCCTAGCCTAAGGCTAGGGGAGCCCTAGCCTTAGCATAAGCCTAAAGGTGCCCTAGGCTAAGGCTAGGGGAGCCCTAGCGTAAGCCTAGGCCTAGGGGTGCCATATGCAATGCTAGGGGAGCCCTAGCCTAAGGCTAGGACAGCCCTAGCCTTAGCCTAAGCCTAGGGGTGCCCTAGCCTAAGGCTAGGGGAGCCGTAGACTAAGGCTAGGGGTGCCTGAGCCTAAGGCTAGGGGAGCCCGAGCCTAAGGCTAGGGGAGCCCGAGCCTAAGGCTATGGGAGCCCAAGCCTAAGACTAGAGGAGCCCTAGCCTAAGCCTAGGGGTGCCCTAGCCTAAGGCTAGGGGAGCCCTAGTCTAAGGCTAGGGGAGCCCTAGCCTAAGGCTAGGGGAGCCCTAGCCTAAGATTAGGGGTGCACTAGCCTAAGGCTAGGGGTGCCCTTGCCTAAGGTTAGGGGAGCCCTAGCCTAAGGCTAAGGGAGCCCTAGCCTAAGGATTGGGGCGCCCTAGCCTTAGCCTAAGCCTAGGGGTGCCCTAGCCTAAGGTTAGTGGAGCCCTAGCCTTAGGATAGGGGAGCCCTAGCCTAAGCCTAGGGGTACCCTAGCCTAAGGCTAGGGGAGCCTAGCCTCAGCCTAGGGGAACCCTAGCTTAGGCTAGGGGAGCCCTAGCCATCGCCTAAGCCTAAAGGCGCCCTAACCTAAGGCTAGGGGAGCCCTGCCTAAGGCTAGGGGAGCCCTAGCCTTATCCTAAGCCTAGGGGTGCCCTAGTCCAGGCTAGTGGAGCCCTAGCCTAAGGCTAGAGGAGCCCTAGTCTTAGCATAAGCCTAGGGGTGCCCTAGCCTAAGCCTATGGGAGCTTTAGCCTTAGGCTAGGGAAGCCCTAGCCATAGCCTAAGCCTAATGGTGCCCTAGCCTAAGGCTAGGGGAGCCCTGCCTAAGGCTAGAGGAGCCCTAGCCTTAGCCTAAGCCTAGGGGTGCCATAGCCTAAGGCTAGGGGAGCCCTAGGCTAAAGCTAGGGGAGCCTTAGCCTAAGGTTAGGGGAGCCCTAGACTAAGGCTAGGGGAGCCCTAGCCTAAGGCTAAGGGAGCCCTAGCCTAAGCCTAGGGGTGCCCTAGCCTAAGCCTAGTGGTGCCCTAGCTTAAGGGTAGTAGAGCCCTAGCCATCGCCTAAGCCTAAAGATGCCCTAACCTAAGGCTAGGGGAGCCCTGCATAAGGCTAGGGGAACCATACCATTAGCCTAAGCCTAGGGGTGCCCTAGTCCAGGCTAGAGGAGCCCTAGCCTAAGGCTAGAGGAGCCCTAGTCTTAGCCTAATCCTAGGGGAGCCCTAGCCTTAGCCTAAGCCTAGGGGAGCCGTAGCCTAAGGTTAGGGGAGCCAGAGACTAAGGCTATGGGAGCCCTAGCCTACGGCTAGGGGAGCCCTAGCCTAAGCCTAGGGGTGCGCTAGCCTAAGGCTAGCCGGCCCTACCCTTAGCCTAAGACTAGGGGTGCCCAAGAATAAGGCTAGGGGAGCCCTAGCCTTAGCCTAAGCTTAGGGGTGCCTTAGCCTACGGCTAGGGGATCCCTAGCCTAAGGCTTGGGGAGACCTAGCCTTAGCCTAAGCCTAGGGGTGCCCTAGCCTAAGTTTAGGGGAACACTAGCCTAAGGCTAGTTGAGCCCTAGCCCAAGACTAGGGGAGTCCTAGCCTAACGCTAGGGGAGCCCTAGCCTAACGCTAGGGGAGCCCTAGTCTAAGGCTAGGGGAGCCCTAGCCTTAGCCTAAGCCTAGGGGAGCCCTAGCCTAAGGCTAGAGGAGCCCTTGCCTTAGCCTAAGCATAGGGGTGCCATAGCATAAGCCTAGGGGTGCCCTCGCCAAAGGCTATCGGAGCCCTAGCCTTAGCCTAAGCCTAGGCGTGCCCTAGCCTAAGGCTAGAGGAGCCCTAGCCTTAGCCTAAGGCTAGGTGTGCCGTAGCCTAAGGTTAGGGGAGCCCTAGTCTAAGGGTACGGGAGCCCTAGCCTAAGGCAAGGGGAGCACTAGCCTTAGCCTAAGCCTAGGGGTGCCCTAGCCTAAGGCTAGGGGAGCACTAGCCTTAGCCTAAGCCTAGGGGTGCCCTAGCCTAAGGCTAGGGGATCCCTAGGCTTAGCCTAGGTGTTCCCTAGCCTAAGCCTAGGGGTGCCCTAGCCAAAGGCTTGGAGAGTCCTAGCCTAAGGCTAGGGGTGCCCTAGCATAAGGCTACAGGAGCTCAGGACTAAGGCTAGAGGTGCCCGAGCCTAAGGCTAGGGGAGCCCGAGCCTAAGGCTAGGGGAGCCCGAGCCTAAGGCTATGGGAGCCCGAGCCTAAGGCTAGAGGAGCCCTAGCCTAAGCCTAGGGGTGCCCTCGCCAAAGGCTAGGGGAGCCCTAGCCTTAGCCTAAGCCGAGGGGTGCCCTAGCCTAAGACTAGGGGAGCCAAAGCCTAAGACTAGGGGAGCCCTAGCCTAAGGCTAGGTGAGCCCTAGCCTTACCCTAAGCCTGTGGGTGCCCTAGACTAAGGCTAGGGGTGCCCTGGCCTAAGGTTTGGGGAGCACTAGCCAACGGCTAAGGGAGCCCTAGCCTATGGCTAGGGGAGCCCTAGCCTTAGCCTAAGCCTAGGGGTGCCCTAGCCTAAGACTAGGGGAGCACTAGCCTAAGGCTAGGGGAGCCCAAGCCTTAGCCTAAGCCTAGGGGTTCCCTAGCCTAAGGCTAGGGGAGCCCTAGCCTTAGGATAGGGGAGCCCTAGCCTAAGGCTAGTGGAACCCTAGCCTAAACCTAGGGGTGCCCTAGCCTAAGGCTAGGGGACCCCTAGCCTAAGCCTAGGGGTACCCAAGCCTAAGGCTAGGGGAGCCCTGCATAAGGCTAGGGGAACCATACCCTTAGCCTAAGCCTAGGGGTGCCCTAGTCCAGGCTAGAGGAGCCCTAGCCTAAGGCTAGAGGAGCCCTAGTCTTAGCCTAAGCCTAGGGGAGCCCTAGCCTTAGCCTAAGCCTAGGGGAGCCGTAGCCTAAGGTTAGGGGAGCCAGAGACTAAGGCTATGGGAGCCCTAGCCTAACGCTAGGGGAGCCCTAGCCTAAGGGTAGGGGAGCCTTAGCCTTAGGCTAAGCCTAGGGGTGCCCTAGCCTAAGGCTAGGGGAACACTAGCCTAAGGCTACTTGAGCCCTAGCCTAAGACTAGGGGAGCCCTAACCTAACGCAGGGGAGCCCTAGCCTAAGTCTAGGGGAACATAAGCCTTAGCCTAAATCTAGGGGTGCCCTAGCCGAGGCTATGGGAGCCCTAGCCTAAGGCTAGAGGAGCCCTTGCCTTAGCCTAAGCCTAGGGGTGCCCTCGCCAAAGGCTAGGGGAGCCCTAGATTTAGCCTAAGGCTAGGTGTGCCCTAGCCTAAGGTTAGGGGAGCCCTAGTCTAAGGGTACGGGAGCCCTAGCCTAAGGCAAGGGGAGCCCTAGCCTTAGCCTAAGCTAAAGGGTGCCCTAGCCTAAGGCTAGGGGAGCACTAGCCTTAGCCTAAGTCTAGGGGTGCGTTAGCCTAAGCCTAGGGGTGCACTAGCCTAAGGCTTGGAGAGTCCTAGCCTACAGCTAGGGGTGCCCTAGCATAAGGCTAGGGGAGCCCTAGACTAAGGCTAGGGGTGCCCGAGCCTAAGACTAGGGGAGCCCGAGCCTAAGGCTAGGGGAGCCCGAGCCTAAGGCTATGGGAGCCTGAGCCTAAGGCTAGAGGAGCCCTAGCCTAAGCCTAGGGGTGCCCTAGCCTAAGGTTAGGGGAGCACTAGCCTTAGCCTAAGCCTAGGGGTGCCCTAGCTTAAGGCTAGGGGAGCCCAAGCCTAAGACTAGGGGTGCCCTAGCCTAAGGCTAGGTGAGCCCTAGCCTTAGCCTAAGCCTATGGGTGCCCTAGACTAATGCTAGGGGTGCTCTTGCCTAAGGATAGGGGAGCCTTACCCTAAGGCTAAGGGAGCCCTAGCCTTAGGCTTGGGGAGCCCTAGCCTTAGCCTAAGCCTAGGGGTGCCCTAGCCTAAGGTTAGGGGAGCCCTAGCCTTAGGATAGGGGAGCCCTAGCCTAAGGCTAGAGGAGCCCAAGCCTAAGCTTAGGGGTGCCTTAGCCTAAGGCTAGGGGAGCCCTAGCCTAAGCTAGGGGTACCCTAGCCTAAGGCTAGGGGAGCCTAGCCTCAGCCTAGGGGAGCCCTAGCCTTAGGCTAGGGAGCCCTAGCCATCGCCTAAGCCTAAAGGTGCCCTAACCTAAGGCTAGGGGAGCCCTGCCTAAGGCTAGGGGAACCCTAGCCTTATCCTAACCCTAGGGGTGCCCTAGTCCAGGCTAGTGGAGCCCTAGCCTAAGGCTAGAGGAGCCCTAGTCTTAGCCTAAGTCTAGGGGTGCCCTAGCCTAAGTCTATGGGAGCTCTAGCCTTAGGCTAGGGGAGCCCTAGCCATAGCCTAAGCCTAATGGTGCCCTAGCCTAAGGCTAGGGGAGCCCTGCCTAAAGCTAGGGGAGCCATAGCCTTAGCCTAAGCCTAGGGGTGACCTAATCCAGGCTAGGGGAGCCCTAGCCTAAGGCTAGAGGAACCCTAGTCTTAGCCTAAGCCTAGGGGTGCCCTAGCATAAGACTAGGGGAGCCCTAGCCTTAGGCTAGGGGAGTCGTAGCCATAGCCTAAGACTAGGGGTGCCATAGCCTAAGGATAGGGGAGCCCTAGACTAAGGCTAGGGGAGCCCTAGCCTAAGCCTAGGGGTGCCCTAGCCTAAGCCTAGTGGTGCCCTACACAAAGACTAGGATAGCCAAAGCCTAAGGCTAGGGGAGCCCTAGCCTAACGCTAGGGGAGCCCTAGACTAAGGCTAGGGGAGCCTTAGCCTTAGGCTAAGCCTAGGGGTGCCCTAGCCTAAGGCTAGGGGATCACTAGCCTAAGGCTAGTTGAGCCCTAGCCTAAGACTAGGGGAGCCCTAGCCTAAGGCTAAGGGAGCCCTAGCCTATGGCTAGGGGAGCCCTAGCCTTAGCCTAAGCCTATGGGTGCCCTAGCCTAAGAATAGGGGAGCACAAGCCTAAGGCTAGGGGAGCCCAAGCCTTAGCCCAAGCCTAGGGGTGCCCTAGCCTAAGGCTAGGCTAGCCCTAGCCTTAGGATAGGGGAACCCTAGCCTAAGGCTAGTGGAACCCTAGCCTAAGCCTAGGGGAGCCCTAGCCTAAGGCTAGTGGAACCCTAGCCTAAGCCTAGGGGTACCCTAGCCTAAGGCTAGGGGAGCCTAGCCTCAGCCTAGGGGAGCCCTAGCCTTAGGCTAGGGGAGCCCTAGCCATCGCTTAAGCCTAAAGGTGCCCTAACCTAAGGCTAGGGGAGCCCTGCCTAAGGCTAGAGGAGCCATAGCCTTAGCCTAAGCCTAGGGGTGCCCTAGTCCAGGCTAGGGGAGCCCTAGACTAAGGCTAGAGGAGCCCTAGTCTTAGCGTAAGCCTAGGGGTACCCTAGCCTAAGACTAGGGGAGCCCTAGCCTTAGGCTAGGCGAGCCGTAGCCATAGCCTAAGCCTAGGTGTGCCATAGCCTAAGGTTAGGGGAGCCCTAGACTAAGGCTAGGGGAGCCCTAGCCTAAGGTTAGGGGAGCCCTAGCCTAAGCCTAGGGGTGCCCTAGCCTAAGCCTAGTGGTGCCCTAGCCTAAGGCTAGGATAGCCAAAACCTAATGCTAGGGGAGCCCTAGCCTTAGGCTAAGCCTAGGGGTGCCCTAGCCTAAGGCTAGGGGAACACTAGCCTAAGGCTAGTTGAGCCCTAGCCTAAGACTAGGGGAGCCCTAGCCTAACGCTAGGGGAGCCCTAGCCTAAGGCTAGGGGAGCCTTAGCCTTAGGCTAAGCCTAGGGGTGCCCTAGCCTAAGGCTAGGGGAACACTAGCCTAAGGCTAGTTGAGCCCTAGCCTAAGACTAGGGGAGCCCTAGCCTAACGCTAGGGGAGCCCTAGACTAAGGCTAGGGGAGCCTTAGCCTTAGGCTAAGCCTAGGGGGGCCCTAGCCTAAGGCTAGGGGAACACTAGCCTAAGGCTAGTTTAGCCCTAGACTAAGACTAGGGGAGCCCTAGCCTAAGGCTAAGGGAGCCCTAGCCTATGGCTAGGGGAGCCCTAGCCTTAGCCTAAGCCTATGGGTGCCCTAGCCTAAGACTAGGGGAGCACTAGCCTAAGGCTAGGGGAGCCCAAGCCTTAGTCTAAGCCTAGGGGTGCCCTAGCCTAAGGCTAGGCTAGCCCTAGCCTTAGGATAGGGGAGCCCTAGCCTAAGGCTAGTGGAACCCTAGCCTAAGCCTAGGGGTGCCCTAGCCTAAGGCTAGGGGACCCCTAGCCTAAGCCTAGGGGTACCCTAGCCTAAGGCTAGGGGAGCCTAGCCTCAGCCTAGGGGAAACCCTAGCCTTAGGCTAGGGGAGCCCTAGCCATCGCTTAAGCCTAAAGGTGCCCTAACCTAAGGCTAGGGGAGCCCTGCCTAAGGCTAGGGGAGCCATTGCCTTAGCCTAAACCTAGGGGTGCCCTAGTCCAGGCTAGGTGAGCCCTAGACTAAGGCTAGAGGAGCCCTAGTCTTAGCGTAAGCCTAGGGGTACCCTAGCCTAAGACTAGGGGAGCCCTAGCCTTAGGCTAGACGAGCCGTAGCCATAGCCTAAGCCTAGGGGTGCCATAGCCTAAGGTTAGGGGAGCCCTAGACTAAGGCTAGGGGAGCCCTAGACTAAGGCTAGGGGAGCCCTAGCCTAAGGCTAGGGGAGCCCTAGCCTAAGCCTAGGGGTGCCCTAGCCTAAGCCTAGTGGTGCCCTAGCCTAAGGCTAGGATAGCCAAAGCCTAATGCTAGGGGAGCCCTAGCCTTAGGCTAAGCCTAGGGGTGCCCTAGCCTAAGGCTAGGGGAACACTAGCCTAAGGCTAGTTGAGCCCTAGCCTAAGACTAGGGGAGCCCTAGCCTAACGCTAGGGGAGCCCTAGCCTAAGGCTAGGGGAGCCTTAGCCTTAGGCTAAGCCTAGGGGTGCCCTAGCCTAAGGCTAGTGGAACACTAGCCTAAGGCTAGTTGAGCCCTAGCCTAAGACTAGGGGAGCCCTAGCCTAACGCAGGGGAGCCCTAGCCTAAGTCTAGGGGAACCTAAGCCTTAGCCTAAATCTAGGGGTGCCCTAGCCGAGGCTAGGGGAGCCCTAGCCTAAGGCTAGAGGAGCCCTTGCCTTAGCCTAAGCCTAGGGGTGCCCTCCCCAAAGGCTAGGGGAGCCCTAGATTTAGCCTAAGGCTAGGTGTGCCCTAGCCTAAGGTTAGGGGAGCCCTAGTCTAAAAGTACGGGAGCCCTAGCCTAAGGAAAGGGGAGCCCTAGCCTTAGCCTAAGCTAAGGGGTGCCCAAGCCTAAGGCTAGGGGAGCACTAGCCTTAGCCTAAGTCTAGGGGTGCGCTAGCCTAAGCCTAGGGGTTCCCTTGCCTGAGGCTTGGAGAGTCCTAGCCTACGGCTAGGGGTGCCCTAGCATAAGGCTAGGGGAGCCCTACACTAAGGCTAGGGGTGCCCGAGCCTAAGGCTAGGGGAGCCCGAGCCTAAGGGTAATGGAGCCCGAGCCTAAGGCTATGGGAGCCCGAGCTTAAGGCTAGAGGAGCCCTAGCCTAAGCCTAGGGGTGCCCTAGCCTAAGGCTAGGGGAGCCCTAGTCTAAGGCTAGGGGAGCCCTAGCCTTAGCCTAAGCTTATGGGTGCCCTAGCCTAAGGCTAGGGGAGCACTAGCCTTAGCCTAAGCCTAGGGGTGCCCTAGCTTAAGGCTAGGGGAGCCCAAGCCTAAGACTAGGGGTTCCCTACCCTAAGGCTAGGTGAGCCCTAGCCTTAGCCTAAGCCTATGGGTGCCCTAGCCTAAGGCTAGGGGTGCCCTTGCCTAAGGTTAGGGGAGCCCTAGCCTAAGGCTAAGGGAGCACTAGCCTAAGGCTTGGGGAGCCCTAGCGTTAGCCTAAGCCTAGGGGTACCCTAGCCTAAGGTTAGGGGAGCCCTAGCCTTAGGATAGGGGAGCCCTAGCCTAAGGCTAGAGGAGCCCTAGCCTAAGCCTAGGGGTACCCTAGCCTAAGGCTAGGGGAGCCTAGCCTCAGCCCTGGGGGAGCCCTAGCCTTAGGCTAGGGGAGCCCTAGCCATCGCCTAAGCCTAAAGGTGCCCTAACCTAAGGCTAGGAGAGCCCTGCCTAAGGCTAGGGGAACCCTAGCCTTATCCTAAGCCTAGGGGTGCCCTAGTCCAGGCTAGTGGAGCCGTAGCCTAAGGCTAGAGGAGCCCTAGTCTTAGCCTAAGCCTAGGGGTGCCCTAGCCTAAGTCTATGGGAGCCCTAGCCTTAGGCTAGGGGAGCCCTAGCCATAGCCTAAGCCTAATGGTGCCCTAGCCTAAGGCTAGGGGAGCCATGCCTAAGGCTAGAGGAGCCCTAGCCTTAGCCTAAGCCTAGGGGTGCCCTAGCCGAAGGCTAGGGGAGCCCTAGGCTAAGGCTAGGGGAGCCGTAGCCTAAGGTTAGGGGAGCCCTGGACTAAGGCTAGGGGAGCCCTAGCCTAAGCCTAGGGGTGCCCTAGACTAAGCCTAGTGGTGCCCTAGCTTAAGGCTAGGAGAGCCCTAGCCATCCCCTAAGCCTAAAGGTGCCCTAACCTAAGGCTAGGGGAGCCCTGCCTAAGGCTAGGGGAGCCATTGCCTTAGCCTAAGCCTAGGGGTGCCCTAGTCCAGGCTAGAGGAGCCCTAGCCTAAGGCTAGAGGAGCCCTAGCCTTAGCCTAAGCCTAGGGGTGCCCTAGCCTAAGGCTTGGGGAGCCCTGCCTAAGGCTAGAGGAGCCCTAGCCTTAGCCTAAGCCTAGGGGAGCCGTAGCCTAAGGTTAGCGGAGCCCTAGACTAAGGCTAGGGGAGCCCTAGCCTAAGGCTAGGGGAGCCCTAGCGTAAGGCTAGGGGAGCCCTAGCGTAAGCCTAGGGGTGCGCTACCCTAAGGCTAGCCGGCCCTAGCCTTAGCCTAAGACTAGGGGTGCCCTAGCCTAGGGCTAGGGGAGCCATAGCCTAATGCTAGGGTAGCCCTTGCCTCAGCCTAAGGCTAGGGTTGCCGTAGCCTAAGGCTAGGGGATCCCTACCCTAAGGCTTGGGGAGACCTAGCCTTAGCCTAAGCCTAGGGGTGCCCTAGCCTAAGTTTAGGGGAACACTAGCCTAAGGCTAGTTGAGCCCTAGCCTAAGGCTAGGGGAGCCCTAGCGTTAGCCTAAGCCTAAGGGAGCCCTAGCCTAAGGCTAGAGGAGCCTTTGCCTTAGCCTAAGCATAGGGGTGCCCTAGCATAAGCCTAGGGGTGCCCTCGCCAAAGGCTAGGTGAGCCCTAGCCTTAGCCTAAGCCTAGGGGTACCCTAGCCTAAGGCTAGAGGAGCCCTAGCCTTAGCCTAAGGCTAGGTGTGCCGTAGCCTAAGGTTAGGGGAGCCCTAGTCTAAGGGTACGGGAGCCCTAGCCTAAGGCAAGGGGAGCCCTAGCCTTAGCCTAAGCTAAGGGGTGCCGTAGCCTAAGGCTAGGGGATCACTAGCCTTAGCCTAAGCCTTGGGGTGCCCTAGCCTTAGGCTAGGGGACCCCTAGGCTTAGCCTACGTGTGCCATAGCCTAAGCCTAGGGGTGCCCTAGCCTAAGGCTTGGAGAGTCCTAGCCTAAGGCTAGGGGTGCCCTAGCATAAGGCTAAGGGAGCCCAAGACTAAGGCTAGAGGTGCCCGAGCCAAAGGCTTGGGGAGCCCGAGCCTAAGGCTAGGGGAGCCCGAGCCTAAGGCTATGGGAGCCCGAGCCTAAGACTAGGGGAGCCCTAGCCTAAGTTTAGGTGAGCCCTAGACTTAGCCTAAGCCTATGGGTGCCCTAGCCTTAGGCTAGGGGTTCCCTGGCCTAAGGCTAGGGGAGCACTAGCCTTAGCCTATGCCTAGGGGTGCCCTAGCCTAAGACTAGTGGAGCCCAAGCCTAAGACTAGGGGAGCCCTAGCTTAAGGCTAGGTGAGCCCTATCCTTAGCCTAAGCCTATTCGTGCCCTAGCCTAAGGCTAGGGGTGCCCTGGCCTAAGGTTAGGGGAGCCCTAGCCTAAGGCTAAGGGAGCCCTAGCCTATGGCTAGGGGAGCCCTAGCCTTAGCCTAAGCCTAGGGGTGCCCTAGCCTAAGACTAGGGGAGCACTAGCCTAAGGCTAGGGGAGCCCAAGCCTTAGCCTAAGCCTAGGGGTGCCCTAGCCTAAGGCTAGTGGAACCCTAGCCTAAGCCTAGGGTTACCCTAGCCTAAGGCTAGGGGAGCCTAGCCTCACCCTAGGGGAGCCCTAGCCTTAGTCTAGGGGAGCCCTAGCCATCGCCTAAGCCTAAAGGTGCCCTAACCTAAGGCTAGGGGAGCCCTGCCTAAGGCTAGGGGAGCCATAGCCTTAGCCTAAGCCTAGGGGTGCCCTAGTCCAGGCTAGGGGAGCCGTAGCCTAAGGCTAGAGGAGCCCTTGTCTTAGCCTAAGCCTAGGGGTGCCCTAGCCTAAGGATAGGGGAGCCCTAGACTAAGGCTAGGGGAGCCCTAGCCTAAGGCTAGGGGAGCCCTAGCCTAAGCCTAGGGGTGCCCTAGCCTAAGCCTAGTGGTGCCCTACCCTAAGGCTAGGATAGACAAAGCCTAAGGCTAGGGTAGCCCAAGCCTTAGGCTAAGCCTAGGGGTGCCCTAGCCTAAGGCTAGGGGAACACTAGCCTAAGGCTAGTTGAGCCCTAGCCTAAGACTAGGGGAGCCCTAGCATAACGCTAGGCAAGCCCTAGACTAATGCTAGGGGAACCTTAGCCATAGGCTAAGCCTAGGGGTGCCCTAGCCTAAGGCTAGGGGAACACTAGCCTAAGTCTAGTTGAGCCCTAGCCTAAGACTAGGGGAGCCCTAGCCTAACGCTAAGGGAGCCCTAGCCTAAGGCTAGGGGAGCCTTAGCCTTAGCCTAAATCTAGGGGTGCCCTACCCGAGGCTAGGGGAGCCCTAGCCTAAGGCTAGAGGAGCCCTTGCCTTAGCCTAAGCATACGGGTGCCCTAGCCTAAGGCTAGAGGAGCCCCAGCCTTAGACTAAGCCTAGGGGTGCCCTAGCCTAAGCCTTGGGGTGCCCTCGCCAAAGGCTAGGGGAGCCCTAGCCTTAGCCTAAGGCTAGGTGTGCCCTAGCCTAAGGTTAGGTTATCCCTAGTCTAAGGGTACGGGAGCCCTAGCCTAAGGCAAGGGGAGCCCTAGCCTTAGCCTAAGCTAAGGGGTGCCCTAGCCTAAGCCTTGGAGAGTCCTAGCCTAAGGCTAGGGGTGCCCTAGCATAAGGCTAGGGGAGCCCTAGACTAAGGCTAGGGGTGCCCGAACTTAAGGCTAGGGGAGCCCGAGCCTAAGGCTAGGGGAGCCCGCGCCTAAGGCTATGGGAGCCCGAGCCTAAGGCTATGGGAGTCCGAGCCTAAGGCTAGAGGAGCCCTAGCCTAAGCCTAGGGGAGCCCTAGCCTAAGGCTAGGTGAGCCCTAGCCTTAGCCTAGGCTAAGGGGTGCCCTAGACTAAGGCTAGGGGAGCACTAGCCTTAGCCTAAGCCTAGGGGTGCCCTAGCCTTAGGCTAGGTGACCCCTAGGCTTAGCCTACGTGTGCCCTAGCCTAAGCCTAGGGGTGCCCAGCCTAAGGCTTGGAGAGTCCTAGCCTAAGGCTAGGGGTGCCCTAGCATAAGGCTAAGGGAGCCCAAGACTAAGGCTAGAGGTGCCCGAGCCAAAGGCTTGGGGAGCCCGAGCCTAAGGCTAGGGGAGCCCTAGCCTAAGACTAGGGGAGCCCAAGCCTCAGACTAGGGGAGCACTAGCTTAAGGCTAGGTGAGCCCTAGCCTTAGCCTAAGCCTATGGGTGCCCTAGCCTAAGGCTAGGGGTGCCCTGGCCTAAGCTTAGGGGAGCCCTAGCCTAAGGCTAAGGGAGACCTAGCCTATGGCTAGGGGAGCCCAAGCCTTAGCCTAAGCTTAGGGGTGCGCTAGCCTAAGGCTAGTGGAACCCTAGCCTAAACCTAGGGGTGCCCTAGCCTAAGGCTAGGGGAGCCCTAGCCTAATCCTAGGGTTACCCTAGCCTAAGGCTAGGGGAGCCTAGTCTCACCCTAGGGGAGCCCTAGCCATAGGCTAGGGGAGCCCTAGCCATCGCCTAAGCGTAAAGGTGCCCTAACCTAAGGCTAGGGGAGCCCTGCCTAAGGCTAGGGGAGCCATAGCCTTAGCCTAAGCCTAGGGGTGTCCTAGTCCAGGCTAGGGGAGCCCTAGCCTAAGGCTAGAGGAGCCCTTGTCTTAGCCTAAGCCTAGGGGTGCCCTAGCCTAAGGATAGGGGAGCCCTAGACTAAGGCTAGGGGAGCCCTAGCCTAAGGCTAGGGGAGCCCTAGCCTAAGCCTACGGGTGCCCTAGCCTAAGCCTAGTGGTGCCCTACCCTAAGGCTAGGATAGACAAAGCCTAAGCCTAAGGGTGCCCTAGTCCAGGCTAGGGGAGCCCTAGCCTAAGGCTAGAGGAGCCCTTGTCTTAGCCTAAGCCTAGGGGTGCCCTAGCCTAAGCCTAGGGGTGCCCTAGCCTAAGGCTAGGGGAGCCCTAGCCTAAGGCTACGGGAGCCCTAGTCTTAGCCTAAGCCTAGGGGTGCCCTAGCCTAAGGCTAGGGGAGCCCTAGCCTAAGGCTAGGGGAGCCCTAGCCTTAGCCTAAGCCTAGGGGTGCCCTACTCTGGCTAGGGGAGCCCTAGCCTAAGGCTAGGGGTGCCGTAACCTTAGCCTAAGATTAGGGGTTCCCTAGCCTAAGGCTAGGGGAGCCCTAGCCTAAGGCTTGGGGAGCCCTGGCCTAAGCCTAGGGGTTCCCTGGCCTAAGGCTAGGGGAGCCCTAGCCTAAGCCTAGGGTTGTCCTAGCCAAAGGCTAGGAGAGCCCTAGCCTAAGGCTATGGGAGCCTTATCCTTAGCCTAAGCCTAGGGGACTGTAGCATAAGGCTAGGGGAGCCCTAGACTAAGTCTAGGGGAGCCCTAGCCTTAGCCTAAGCCTAGGGGTGCCCGAAGCTAAGGCTAGGGGAGCCCTAGGCTAAGCCTAGGGGTGCCCTAGCCTAAGGCTAGTTGGGCCCTAGCCTAAGGCTTGGGTAGCCCTAACCTAAGCCTAGGGGTACCCTGGACTAAGGCTAGGAGAACCTTAGCCGAAGGCTAGGGGAGCCCTAGCCTTAGCCTAAGCCTAGGGGTGACCTAGCCTAAGGCTAGCGGAGCCCTAGCCTAAGGCTAGGTGAGCCGTAAACTTAGCCTAAGATTAGGGGTGCCCTAGCCTAAGGCTAGGGGAGCCCTAGCCTAAGGTTAGGGGAGCCCTGGCCTAAGCCTAGGGGTGCCTTGGCATAAGGCTAGGGGAGCCCTAGACTAAGCCTAGGGTTGTCCTAGCCTAAGGCTAGGAGAGTCCTAGCCTAAGGCTATAGGAGCGCGAGCCTCAGCCTAAGCCTAGGGGACTGTATCATAAGGCTAGGGGAGCCCTAGCCTAAGGCTAGGTGAGCCGTAACCTTAGCCTAAGATTAGGGGTGCCCTAGCCTAAGGCTAGGGGAGCCCTAGCCTAAGGCTAGGGGAGCCCTAGCCTAAGGCTAGGGGAGCCCTGGCCTAAGCCTAGCGGTACCCTGGCCTAAGGATAGGGGAGCCCTAGCCTAAGCCTAGGGTTGTGCTAGCCTAAAGCTAGGAGAGCCCTAGCCTAAAGCTATGGGAGCCCTAGCCTTAGCCTAAGCCTAGGGGTGCCCGAAGCTAAGGCTAGGGGAGCCCTAGGCTAAGCCTAGGGGTGCCCTAGCCTAAGGCTAGGTGGGCCCTAGCCTAAGGCTTGGGTAGCCCTAGCCTAAGCCTAGGGATGCCCTAGCCTAAGGGTAGGAGAGCCTTAGCCGAAGGCTAGGGGAGCCCTAGCCTTAGCCTAAGCCTAGCTGTGACCTAGCCTAAGGCTAGCGGAGCCCTAGCCTAAGGATAGGGGAGCCCTAGCCTTAGCCTAAGCCTAGGGGTGCCCTAGCCTAAGGCTAGGGGAGCCCTAGCCTTAGCCTAAGCAGAGGGGTGCCCGAAGCTAAGGCTAGGGGAGCCCTAGGCTAAGCCTAGGGGTGCCCTAGCCTAAGGCTAGGTGGGCCCTAGCCTAAGGCTAGGGTAGCCCAAGTCTAAGCCTAGGGGTTCCCTAGCCTAAGGCTAGGAGAGCCTTAGCCGAAGGCTAGGGGAGCCCTAGCCTTAGCCTAAGCCTAGGGGTGACCAAGCCTAAGGCTAGGGGAGCCCTAGCCTAAGGCTAGGTGAGCCGTAACCTTAGCCTAAGATTATGGGTGCCCTAGCTTAAGGCTAGCGGAGCCCTAGCCTAAGGTGAGGGGAGCCCTGGCCGAAGCCTAGGGGTGCCCTGGCCTAAGGCTACGGGAGCCCTAGACTAAGCCTAGGGTTGTCCTAGCCTAAGGCTAGGAGAGTCCTAGCCTAAGGCTAGGAGAGTCCTAGCCTAAGGCTAGGAGAGCCCTAGCCTAAGGCTATGGGAGCCCTAGCCTTAGCCTAAGCCTAGGGGACTGTATCATAAGGTTAGGGGAGCCCTAGTCTAAGGCTAGGGGAGCCCTAGCCTTAGCCTAAGCCTAGGGGTGCCCAAAGTTAAGGCTAGGGGAGCCCTAGGCTAAGCCTAGGGGTGCCCTAGCCTAAGCCTATGTGGGCCCTAGCCTAAGGCTAGGGTAGCCCTAGCCTAAGCCTAGGGGTGCCCTAGCCTAAGGCTAGGAGAGCCTTAGCCGAAGGCTAGGGGAGCCCTAGCCTTAGCCTAAGCGTAGGGTTGACCTAGCCTAAGACTAGGGGAGCCCTAGCCTAAGGATAGGGGAGCCCTAGCCTTAGCCTAAGCCTAGGGGTTCCCTAGCCTAAGGCTAGGGGAGCCGTAGCCTTAGCCTAAGCCTAGGGGTGCCCTAGCCTAAGGGTAGGGGAGCACTAGCCTAAGGCTAGTTGAGCCCTAGCCTAAGACTAGGGGAACCCGAGCCCAAGGCTAGGGTAGCCCTAGCCTAAGCCTAGGGGTGCCCTAGCCTAAGGATAGGGGAGCCCTAGCCTAAGGATAGGGGAGCCCTAGCCTTAGCCTAAGCCTAGGGGTGCCCTAGCCTAAGGCTAGGGGAGCCCTAGCCTAAGGCTAGGGGAGACCTAGCCTAAGGCTAGGGGAGAAAACCTTAGCCTAAGCAAGGGGTGCTATAGCCTAAGGCTAGGGGAGACCTAGCCTAAGGCTAGGGGTGCCTGAGTCTAAGGCTAGGGGGGCCCAAGCCTAAGGCTACGGTAGCCCTAGCCTAAGCCTAGGGGTGCCCTAGCCTAAGGCTAGGACAGCCTTGGCCTAAGGCTAGGAGAGCCCTGGCCTAAGCCTACAGGTGCCCTGGCCTAAGGCTAGGGAAGCCCTAGCGTAAAGCTAGGGGAGCCCTAACCTAAGGCTAGGGGAGCCCGATCCTACGGCTGAGGGAGCCCGAGTCTAAGGCTAGGGGAGACATAGCCTAAGCCTAGGGGTGCCCTAGCCTAAGGCTAGGGTAGCCCTAGCCTAAAGCTAGTGTAGCCCTAGCCAAAGCCTAGGGGTGTCCTAACCTAAGGCTAGGAGAGCCTTAGCCTAAAGCTAGGGGAGGCCTAGCCTTAGCCTAAGCCTAGGGGTGACCTAGCCTAAGGCTAGGGGAGCGCTAGCCTAAGGCTACGGTAGCCTTAACATAAGGCTGGGGGAGCCCTAGCCTTAGCCTAAGCCTAGGGGTAACCTAGCCTAAGCCTAGGGGTGCCATAGCCTAAGGCTAGGGGAGCCCTAGGGTAACGCTAGGGGAGCCCTAGCCAAAGGCTAGGGGTGCCTGAGTCTAAGGCTAGGGGAGCCCTAGCCTAAGTCTAGGGGTGCCCTAGCCTAAGGCTAGGGGAGCTGTAGCCTTAGCCTAAGCCTAGGTGTTCCATAGCCTAAGTCTTGGGGAGCCCTGGACTAAGCCTAAGGGTGCTCTGGCCTAAGGCTAGGGGAGCCCTAGGGTAACGCTAAGGGAGCCCTAGCCTAAGGCTAGGGGAGCCCTAGCCTAAGGCTATGGGTGCCTGAGCCTAAGGCTAGGGGAGCATGAGCCTAAGGCTAGGAGAGCCCTAGCCAAAGGCTAAGGGAGCCCTAGCCTAAGGGTAGGTGAGCCGTAACCTTAGCCTAAGATTAGGGGTGCCCTAGCCTAAGGCTAGGGGAGCCCTGGCCTAAGCCTAGGGGTGCACTGGCCTAAGGCTAGGGGAGCCCTAGCCTAAGCCTAGGGTTGTCCTAACCTAAGGCTAGGAGAGCCCTAGCACAAGGCTATGTGAGCCTTAGCCTTAGCCTGAGCCTAGGGGACTGTAGCATAAGGCTAGGGGAGCCCTAGACTAAGGCTAGGGGAGCCCTAGCCTTAGCCTAAGCCTAGGGATGCCCGAAGCTAAGGCCAGGGGAGCCCTAGGCTAAGCCTAGGGGTGCCCTAGCCTAAGGCTAGGTGGGCCCTAGCCTAAGGCTAGGGAAGACCTAGCCTAAGCCTAGGGGTGCTCTAGCCAAAGGCTAGGAGAGCCTTAGCCGAAGGCTAGGGGAGCCCTAGCCTTAGCCTAAGCCTAGGGGTGACCTAGCGTAAGACTAGGGGAGCCATAGCCTAAGGATAGTTGATCCGTAACCTTAGTCTAAGATTAGGGGTGCCCTAGCCTAAGGCTAGGGGATCCCTAGCCTAAGGCTAGGAGCGCCCTGGCCTAAGCCTAGGGGTGCCTTGGCCTAAGGCTAGGGGAGCCCTAGCCTAAGCCTAGGGGTGTCCTAGCCTAAGGCTAGGAGAGCCCTAGCCTAAGGTTATGGGAGCCCTAGAGGACTGTAGCATTAGGCTAGGGGAGCCCTAGACTAAAGCTAGGGGAGCCCTAGCCTTAGCCTAAGCCTAGGGGGCCTGAAGCTAAGGCTAGGGGAGCCCTAGGCTAAGCCTAGGGGTGCCCTAGCCTAAGGCTAGGTGGGCCCTAGCCTAAGGCTAGGGTAGCCCTAGCCTAAGCCTAGGGGTGCCCTAGCCAAAGGCTAGGAGAGCCTTAGCCGACGGCTAGGGGAGCCCTAGCCTTAGCTTAAGCCTAGGGGTGACCTAGCGTAAGACTAGGGGAGCCATAGCCTAAGGATAGGGGAGCCCTAGCCTTAGCCTAAGCCTAGGGGTGCCCTAGCCTAAGGCTAGGGGAGCCCTAGCCTTAGCCCAAGCCGAGGGGTACCCTAGCCTAAGGGTAGGGGAGCACTAGCCTAAGGCTTTTGAGCCCTAGCTTAAGACTAGGGGAGCCCTAATCTAAGGCTAGGGTAGCCCTAGCCTAAGCCTAGGGGCGCCCTAGCCTAAGGCTAGGAGAGCCTTAGCCGAAGGCTAGGGGAGTCCTAGCCTTAGCCTAAGCCTAGGGGTGACCTAGCCTAAGGCTAGGGGAGCCCTAGCCTTAGCCTAAGCCTAGGGGTGCCCTAGCCTAAGGGTAGGGGAACACTAGCCTAAGGCTAGTTGAGCCCTAGCCTAAGACTAGGAAAGCCCTAGCCTAAGGCTATTGGAGCCCTAGCCTTAGCCTAAGCTTAGGGGTGTCCTAGCCTAAGGCTAAGGGAGCCCACGCCTAAGGCTAGGGTAGCCCTAGCCTTAGCCTATGCCTAGGGGTGCCCGAAGCTAAGGCTAGGGGAGCCCTAGCCTAAGGCTTGGGGAGCCCTAGCCTTAACCTAAGACTAGGGGTGCCCTAGCTTAATCCTAGGGGTGCCCTAGCCTAAGGATTGGGGAGCCCTAGCCTTAGGCTAGGGGAGCCTTAGCCGTAGCCAAGGCCTAGGGGTGCCCTAGCCTTACCCTAAGCCTAGGGTTGTCCTAGCCTAAGGCTTGGGGAGCCCTAGCCTAAGGTTACGGGAGCCCTAGCCTTAGCCTAAGCCTAGGGGTGTCCTAGCCTAAGGCTACGGGAGCCCAAGCCTAAGGCTAGGGGACCCCTAGTCTTAGCCTAAGACTAGGGGTGCCCTAGCCTAAGGCTACGGGAGCCCTAGCCTAAGTCTAGGGGAGCCCTAGCCTTAGCCTAAGCCTGGGGGTTCCCGAAGCTAAGGCTAGGGGAGCCCTAGGCTAAGCCTAGGGGTGCCCTAGCCTAAGGCTAGGTGGGCCCTAGCCTAAAGCTAGGGTAGCCATAGCTTAAGCCTAGGGGTGCCCTAGCCTAAGGTTAGGAGAGCCTTAGCCAAAGGCTAGGGGAGCCTAGCCTTAGCCTAAGCCTAGGGGTGCCCTAGCCTAAGGTTAGGGGAGCCCTAGCCTAAGGCTAGGGGAGAAAAGCCTTTGCCTAAGCCTAGGGGTGGTATAGCCTAAGGCTAGGGGAGCCCTAGCGTAACGCTAGGGGAGCCCTAGCCTAAGGCTAGGGGTGCCTGAGACTAAGACTAAGGGAGCCCAAGCCTAAGGCTAGGGTAGCCCTAGCCTAAGCCTAGTGGTGCCCTAGCCTAAGGCTAGGACAGCCTTGGCCTAAGGCTAGGGGAGCCCTGGCCTAACCTTAGGGGTGCCCTGGCCTAAGGCTAGGGAAGACCTAGCGTGAAGCTAGGGGAGCCCTAGCCTAAGGCTAGGGGAGCCCGATCCTACAGCTTAGTGAGCACGAGCCTTAGGTTAGGGGACCCCGAGTCTAAGCCTAGGGGAGGCCTAGCCTAAGCCTAGGGGTGCCCTAGGCTAAGGCTAGGGTAGCCCTAGCCTAAGGCTAGTGTGGCCCTAGCCTAAGCCTACGGGTGTCCTAACCTAAGGCTAGGAGAGCCTTAGCCTAAGGCTAGGGGGGCCCTAGCTTTAGCCTAAGCCTAGGGGTGACCTAGACTAAGGCTAGGGGAGCCCTAGCCTAAGGCTACTGTAGCCTTAGCATAAGGCTGGGGGAGCCCTAGCCTTAGCCTAAGACTAGGGGTGCCCTAGCCTAAGCATAGTGGTGCCCTAGCCTAAGGCTAGGGGAGCCCTAGCGTAACGCTAGGGGAGCCCTAGCCTAAGTCAAGGGGTACCCTAGCCTAAGGCTAGGGGAGCCGTAGCCTTAGCCTAAGCCTAGGGATGCCATAGGCTAAGGCTTGGGGAGCCCTGGACTAAGCCTTGGGGTGCCCTGGCTTAAGGCTAGGGGAGCCCTAGAGTAACGCTAAGGGAGCCCTAGCCTAAGGCTAGGGGTGCCCTAGCCTAAGGCTAGGGGAGCCCTAGCCTAAGGCAAGGTGAGCCGTAGCCTTAGCCTAAGATTAGTTGTGCCCTAGCCTAAGGCTAGGGGAGTCCTAGCCTAAGGCTAGGGGAGCCCTGGCCTAAGCCTAGGGGTGCCCTGGCCTAAGGCTAGGGGAGCCCTAGCCTAAGCCGAGGGTTGTCCTAGCCTAAGGCTAGGAGAGCCCTAGCATAAGGCTATGGGAGTCCTAGCCTTAGCCTATGCCTAGGGGACTGTAGCATAAGGTTAGGGGAGCCCTAGCCTAAGGCTAGGGGAGCCCTAGCCTTAGCCTAAGCCTAGGGGTGCCCGAATCTACGGCTAGGGGAGCCCTAGGTTAAGCCAAGTGGTGCCCTAGCCTAAGGCTAGGTGGGCCCTAACCTAAGGCTAGGGTAGCCCTAGCCTAAGCCTAGGGGTGCCCTAGCCTAAGGCTAGGAGAGCCTTAGCCGAAGGCTAGCGGAGCACTAGCCTTAGCCTAAGCCTAGGGGTGACCTAGCCAAAGGCTAGGGGAGCCCTAGCCTAAGGATAGGGGAGCCCTAGCCTTAGCCTAAGCCTAGAGGTGCCCTAGCCTAAGGCTAGGGGAGCCCTAGCCTAAGGCTAGTGGAGCCCTAGCCTTAGCCTAAGCCTAGGGGTGCCCTAGCCTAAGGGTAGGGGAGCACTAGCCTAAGGCTAGGGGAACCCTAGCCTTAGCCTAAGCCTAGGGGTGCCCTAGTCGAGGCTAGGGGAACCCTAGCCTAAGGCTAGAGGAGCCCTAACCTTAGCCTAAGCCTAGGGTTGCCCTAGCCTAAGCCTAGTGGTGCCCTCGCCAAAGGCTAGGGGAGTCCTAGCCTTAGCCTAAGCCTAGGGGTGCCCTAGCCTAAGCCTAGGGGGGCCCTAGCCTTAGCCTAAGCCTAGAGGTGCCCTAGCCTAAGGCTAGGGGAGCCCTAGCCTAAGGGTAGCGGAGCCCTAGCCTTAGCCTAAGCCTAGGGGTGCCCTAGCCCAGGCTAGGGGAGCCCTAGCCTAAGGCTAGAGGAGGCCTAGCCTTAGCCTAAGCCTAGGGGTGCCCTAGCCTAAGTCTAGGGGTGCCCTAGCCTAAGTCTATGGGAGCCGTAGCCTTAGTCTAAGTCTAGGGGTGCCATAGCCTAAGGCTTGGGGAGCCCTGGACTAAGCCTAGGGGTGCCCTGGCGTAAGGCTAGGGGAGCCCTAGCGTAACGTTAAGGGAGCCCTAGCCTAATGCTAGGAAAGCCCTATCCTAAGGCTAGGGTTGCCTGAGCCTAAGGCTAGGGGAGCACGAGCCTAAGACTAGGAGAGCCCTAGCCTTAGCCTAAACCTAGGTGGGCCCTAGCCTAAGTCTAGGGTAGCCCTATCCTAAGCCTAGGGGTGCCCTATCCTAAGGCTAGGAGAGCCTAAGCCGAAGGCTAGGGGAGCCCTAGCCTTAGCCTAAGCCTAGGGGTGACGTAGCCTAAGTCTAGGGGAGCCCTAGCCTAAGGCTAGGGGAGCCCTAGCCTTAGCCTAAGCCTAGGGGTGCCCTAGCCTAAGGGTAGGGGAGCACTAGGCTAAGGCTAGTTGAGCCATAGCCTAAGGCTAGGGGAGCCCTAGCCTAAGGCTAGGGGAGCCCTAGCCTAAGGCTAGGGGAGCCCTAGCCTTAGCCTAAACCTAGGGATGCCCTAGCCGAGGCTAGGAGAGCTCTAGCCTAAGGCTAGAGGAGCCCTAGCCTTAGCCTAAGCCTAGGGGTGCCCTAGCCTAAGCCTAGGGGTGCCCACGCCAAAGGCTAGGGGAGCCCTAGCCTTAGCCTAAGCCTAGGGGTGACCTAGCCTAGAGGTGCCCTAGCCTAAGGCTAGGGGAGCCGTTGTCTTCGCCTAAACCTTGGGGTGCCCTAGCCTAAGGCTAGGGGAGCCCTAGCCTTAGCCTAAGCTTAGGGGTGCCCTAGCCTAAGGCTAGGGGAGCACTAGCCTAAGGCTAGCGGAGCCCTAACCTTACCCTAAACTTAGGGGTGCCCTAGCCCAAGCTAGGGGAGACCTAGCCTAAGGCTAGAGTAGCCCTAGCCTTAGCCTAAGCCTAGGGGTGCCCTGGCCTAAGCCTAGGGGTGCCCTCGCCAAAGTCTAGGGGAGCCCTAGCCTTAGCCTAAGCCTAGGGGTGCCCTGGCCTAAGGCTAGGGGAGCCCTAGCGTAAAGCTAGGGTAGGCCTAGCCTAAGTCAAGGGTAGCCCTAGCCATAGCCTAAGCCTAGGGGTGCCCTAGCCTAAGGCAAGGGGAGCCCTAGCCTTAGCCTAAGCCTCGGGTTGCCCTGGACTAAGGCTAGGGGAGATTTAGCGTAAAGTTAGGGGAGCCCTAGCCTAAGACTAGGGGAGCCCGAGCCTATGGCTTCTGGAGCACGAGCCTTAGGCTAGGGGAGCCCGAGTCTAAGGCTAGGGGAGCCCTAGCCTAAGCCTAGGGGTGCCCTAGCCTAAGGCTAGGGGAGCCCTAGCCTAAGGCTTGTGTAGCCCTACCCTAAGCCTAGGGATGTCCTAACCTAAGCCTAGGAGAGCCTTAGCCTAAGGCTAGGGAAGCACTAGCCTTAGCCTAAGCCTAGGGGTGACCTAGCCTAAGGCTAGGGAGCCCTAGCCTAAGGCTACTGTAGCCTTAGCATAAGGCTGGGGGAGCCATAGCCTTAGCCTAAGCCTAGGGGTGCCCTCGCCTAAGCCTAGGGGTGCCCTAGCCTAACGTGAGGAGAGCCCTAGCCTAAGGCTAGTGGAGCCCTAGCCTTAGCCTAAGCCATGGGTTGCCCTAGCCTAAGGCTAGGGGTGCCTGAGTCTAAGGCTAGGGGAGCCCTAGCCTAAGTCTAGGGGTGCCCAAGCCTAAGGCTTGGGGAGCCCTGGACTATGCCTAGGTGTGCCCTGGCCTAAGGCTAGGGGAGCCCTAGTGTAACGCTAAGGGAGCCCTAGCCTAAGGCTAGGGGAGCCCTAGCCTAAGGCTAGGGGTGCCCGAGCCTAAGGCTAGGGGAGCATGAGCCTGAGGCAAGGAGAGCCCTAGCCTAAGGCTAGGGGAGCCCTGGCCTTAGCCTAAGCCTAGGGGTTACCGAGCCTAAGGCTAGGGGAGCCCTAGCCTAAGCCTTGGGGTGCCCTAACCTAAGCCTAGGGGAGCCCTAGCCTAATGCTAGGGGAGCCCTAGCCTTACCCTAAGCCTACGGGTGACCTAGCCTAAGCCTAGGGGTGCCTTAGCCTAAGGCATGGGGAGCCCAAGCATAACGCTACGGGAGCCCTAGCCTAAGCCTAGGGGGGCCCTAGCAAAAGGCTAGGTGAGCCGTAGCCTTAGCCTAAGAGAGCGGTGCCCTAGCCTAAGGCTAGGGGAGCCCTAGCCTAAGGCTAGAGGTGCCCTAGCCTAAGGCAAGGGGAGCCCTAGAATAAGGCTAGGGGAGCCCTTGTATTAGCCTAAGCCTAGGGGTACCTTAGCCTAAAGCTAGGGGAACCCTAGCCTTAGCCTAAGCCTAGGGGTGCCCTAGCCTAAGGCTTGGGAAGCCCTAGCCTTAGCCTAAGCCTAGAGGTGCCCTACACTAAGGCTAGGGGAGCCCTAGCCTAACGCTAGAGGAGCCCGAAGCTAAGGCAAGGGGAGCCCTACCCTAAGCCTAGGGGTGCCTTAGCCTAATGCAAGGGGAACCCTAGCCTTAGCCTAAGCCTACGGGTGCCCTAGCCTAAGGCTAGGCGAGCTCTAGCCTAAGGCTAGGGGAGCCCTTTTCTTAGCCTAAGCCTAGGGGTGCCCTAGCCTAAGGCTAAGGGAGCCCAAGCCTAAGACTAGGGGACCCCTAGCCTTAGCCTAAGCCTAGGGGTGCCCTAGCCTAAGGCAAGGTGAGCCGTAGCCTTAGACTAAGATTAGGGGTGCCCTAGCCTAAGGCTAGGGGAGTCCTAGCCTAAGACTAGGGGAGCCCTGGCCTAAGCCTAGGGGTGCCCTGGCCTAAGGATAGGGGAGCCCTAGTCTAAGCCGAGGGTTGTCCTAGCCTAAGGCTATGGGAGTCCTAGCCTTAGCCTAAGCCTAGTTGGACTGTAGCATAAAGCTAGGGGAGCCCTAGCCTAAGGCTAGGGGAGCCCTAGCCTTAGCCTAAGCCAAGGGGTGCCCGAATCTACGGCTAGGGGAGCCCTAGGCTAAGCCTAGTGGTGCCCTAGCCTAAGGCTAGGTGGGCCCTAACCTAAGGCTAGGGTAGCCCTAGCCTAAGCCTAGGGGTGCCCTAGCCTAAGGCTAGGAGAGCCTTAGCAGAAGGCTAGCGGAGCCCTAGCCTTAGCCTAAGCCTAGGGGTGACCCAGCCAAAGGCTAGGGGAGCCCTAGCCTAAGGATAGGGGAGCCCTAGCCTTAGCCTAAGCCTAGGGGTGCCCTAGCCTAAGGCTAGGGGAGCCCTAGCCTAAGGCTCGTGGAGCCCTAGCCTTACCCTAAGCCTAGGGGTGCCCTAGCCTAAGGGTAGGGGAGCACTAGCCTAAGGCTAGGGGAGCCCTAGCCATAGCCTAAGCCTAGGGGTGCCCTAGCCGAGGCTAGGGGAACCCTAGCCTAAGGCTAGAGGAGCCCTAACCTTAGCCTAAGCCTAGGGTTGCCCTAGACTAAGCCTAGGGTTGCCCTCGCCAAAGGCTAGGGGAGCCCTAGCCTTAGCCTAAGCCTAGAGGTGCCCTAGCCTAAGGCTAGGGGAGCCCTAGCCTTAGCCTAAGCCTAGAGGTGCCCTAGCCTAAGCCTAGGGGTGCCCTAGCCTAAGTCTAGAGGTGCCCTGGCCTAAGGCTGGGGGAGCCGTAGCGTAAAGCTAGGGGAGTCCTAGCCTAAGTTTAGGGGTGTCTGAGTATAAGGCTAGGGGAGCCCTAGCCTAAGTCTAGGGGTGCCCTAGCCTAGGTCTAGGGGAGCCGTAGCCTTAGTCTAAGCCTAGGGGTGCCATAGCCTAAGGCTTGGGGAGCCCTGGACTAAGCTTAGGGGTGCCCTGGCCTAAGGCTAGGGGAGCCCTAGCGTAACGTTAAGGGAGCCCTAGCCTAATGCTAGGAAAGCCCTAGCCTAAGGCTAGGGGTGACTGAGCCTAAGGCTAGGGGAGCACGAGCCTAAGGCTAGGAGAGACCTAGCCTAAGCCTAGGGTAGCCCTAGCCTAAGCCTAGGGGTGCCCTATCCTAAGGCTAGGAGAGCCTTAGCCGAAGGCTAGGGGAGCCCTAGCCTTAGCCTAAGCCTAGGGGTGCCCTGGCCTAAGACCAGGGGAGCCCTAGCGTAAAGCTAGGGTAGGCCTAGCCTAAGTCAAGGGGAGCCCTAGCCATAGCCTAAGCCTAGGTGTGCCCTAGCCTAAGGCAAGGGGAGCCCTAGCCTTACCCTAAGCCTCAGGGTGCCCTGGCCTAAGGCTAGGGGAGGCTTAGCGTAAAGTTACGGGAGCCCTAGCCTAAGGCTAGGGGAGCCCGGGCCTACGGCTTATGGAGCACGAGCCTTAGGCTAGGGGAGCCCGAGTCTAAGGCTAGGGGAGCCCTAGCCTAAGCCTAGGGGTGCCCTAGCCTAAGGCTAGGGGTGCCCTAGCCTAAGGCTTGTGTAGTCCTAGCCTAAGCCTAGGGGTGTCCTAACCTAAGGCTAGGAGAGCTTTATCCTAAGGCTAGGGAAGCACTAGCCTTAGCCTAAGCCTAGGGGTGACCTAGCCTAAGGCTAGGGAGCCCTAGCCTAAGGCTACTGTAGCCTTAGCCTAAGGCTGGGGGAGCCATAGCCTTAGCCTAAGCCTAGGGCTGCCCTAGCCTAAGCCTAGGGGTGCCCTAGCCTAACGCTAGGAGAGCCCTAGCCTAAGGCTAGAGGAGCCCTATCCTTAGCCTAAGCCAAGGGTTGCCCTAGCCTAAGGCTAGGGGTGCCTGAGTCTAAGGCTAGGGGAGCCCTAGCCTAAGTCTAGGGTGCCCAAGCCTAAGGCTTGGGGAGCCCTACCCTAAGCCTAGGGGTGTCCTAACCTAAGCCTAGGAGAGCCTTAGCCTAAGGCTAGGGAAGCACTAGCCTTAGCCTAAGCCTAGGGGTGACCTAGCCTAAGGCTAGGGAGCCCTAGCCTAAGGCTACTGTAGCCTTAGCCTAAGGCTGGGGGAGCCATAGCCTTAGCCTAAACCTAGGGGTGCCCTAGCCTAAGCCTAGGGGTGCCCTAGCCTAACGCTAGGAGAGCCCTAGCCTAAGGCTAGTGGAGCCCTAGCCTTAGCCTAAGCCAAGGGTTGCCCTAGCCTAAGGCTAGGGGTGCCTGAGTCTAAGGCTAGGGGAGCCCTAGCCTAAGTATAGGGGTGCCCAAGCCTAAGGCTTGGGGAGCCCTGGACTATGCCTAGGTGTGCCCTGGCCTAAGGCTAGGGGAGCCCTAGTGTAACGCTAAGGGAGCCCTAGCTTAAGGCTAGGGGAGCCCTAGACTAAGGCTAGGGGTGCCCGAGCCTAAGGCTAGGGGAGCACGAGCCTAAGGCTAGGAGAGCCCTAGCCTAAGGCTAGGGGAGCCCTAGCCTTAGCTTAAGCCTAGGGGTTACCGAGCCTAAGGCTAGGGGAGCCCTAGCCTAAGCCTTGGGGTGCCCTAACCTAAGCCTAGGGGAGCCCTAGCCTAAGGCTATGGGAGCCCTAGCCTTACCCTAAGCCAACGGGTGACCTAGCCTAAGCCTAGGGGTGCCCTAGCCTAAGGCATGGGGAGCCCAAGGATAACGCTACGGGAGCCCTAGCCTAAGCCTAGGGGGGCCTTAGCAAAAGGCTAGGTGAGCCGTAGCCTTAGCCTAAGAGAGGGGAGCCCTAGCCTAAGGCTAGAGGTGCCCTAGCCTAAGGCAAGGGGAGCCCTAGCCTAAGGCTAGGGGAGCCCTTGTATTAGCGAAAGCCTAGGGGTACCTTAGCCTAAGCCTAGGGGAGCCCTAGCCTTAGCCTAAGCCTAGGGGTGCCCTAGCCTAAGGCTTGGGAAGCCCTAGCCTTAGCCTAAGCCTAGAGGTGCCCTACACTAAGGCTAGGGGAGCCCTAGCCTAACGCTAGAGGAGCCCGAAGCTAAGGCAAGGGGAGCCCTACCCTAAGCCTAGGGGTGCCCTAGCCTAATGCAAGGGGAACCCTAGCCTTAGCCTAAGCCTACGGGTGCCCTAGCCTAAGGCTTAGGGGAGCTCTAGCCTAAGGCTAGGGGAGCCCTTTTCTTAGCCTAAGCCTAGGGGTGCCCTAGCCTAAGGCAAGGTGAGCCGTAGCCTTAGCCTAAGCCTAGGGGTGCCCTTGCCTAAAGCTAGGGGACCCCTAGCCTAAGGCTGGGGAGCACTAGCCTAAGGCTCGGGGAGCCCTAGTCTTAGCATAAGCCTAGGGGAGCCCTATCCTAAGCCTAGGGGTGCCCTAGCCTAAGGCTAGGGGAGCGCGAGCCTAAGGATAGGGGAGCACGAGCCTAAGGATAGGGTAGCCCGAGCCTATGGATAGGGGAGCCATAGCCTAAGCCTCGGGGTGCCCTAGCCTAAGTCTAGGAGAACCCTAGCCTAAGTCTAGGGGAGCCCTAGCCTTAGCCTAAGACTAGGTGTGCCCTAGCCTAAGGCTAGGGGAGCCCTAGCCTAAGGATAGGGGAGCCCTAGCCTAAGTCTAGGGGAGCGCTAGCCTTAGCCTAAGCTTAGGGGTGCCCTTGCCTAAGACTAGGGGAGCCCTAGCCTTAGCCTAAACCTAGGGGTGCCATACCTAAGGCTAGGGGAGCCTTAGCCTTAGCCTAAGCCTATGGGTGCCCTGCCCTAAGGTTAGGGGAGCCCTAGTCTTAGGCTAGGGGAGCCCTAGCCTTAGCATAAGCCTAGGGTTGCCCTAGCCTAAGGCTAGGGGAGCCCTAGCCTAAGCCTAGAGATGACCTACCCTAAGGCTAGGGGAGCCCTAGCCGAAGGCTAGGGGAGCCCTAGCCTAAGGATAGGGGAGCCCTAGCCTAAGGCTAGGGGAGCCCTAGCCTTAGCCTAAGCCTAGGGGTGACCTACTCTAAGGCTAGGGGAGCCCTAGTTGAAGGCTAGGGGAGCCCAAGCCTAAGGCTAGGCAAGCCCTAGCCTAAGGCTAGGGGAGCCCTAGCCTTAGCCTAAGGCTAGGGGTGCCCTAGCATAAGGTTAGGATAGCCCTAGCCTAACGCTAGGGGAGCCCTAGCCTTAGCCTAAGCCTATGGGTGCCCTAGCCTAAGCCTATGGGTGCCCTAGCCTAAGGCTATGGGAGCCCTAGCCTAAAGCTAGGGGAGCCCAAACCTTAGCCTAAGCCTAGGGGTGCCCTAGCATAAGGTTAGGGGAGCCCTAGCCTATGGCTAGGGGAGCCCGAGCATAAGCCTAGGGGTGCCCTAGCCAAAGGCTAGGGGAGTCCTAGACTAAGCCTAGGGGTGCCCCAGCCTAAGCCTAGGTGTGCCCTAGCCTAAGCCTAGGGGAGCCCTAGCCTAAGGCTAGGGGAGCCCTAGCCTAAGCTTAGGGGTGGCCTAGCCTAAGCCTAGGGGTGCCCTAGGCTAAGGCTAGGGGAGCCCTAGCCTAAGGATAGGGGAGCCTTAGCCTAAGGCTAGGGGAGTCCTAGTCTTAGCCTAAGCCTAGGGGAGCCCTAGCCTAAGGCTAGGGGAGCCCTAGCCTAAGCCTAGGGGTGCCTAAGCTTAAGCCTAGGGGTGCCCTAGCCTAAGGCTAGGGGAGCCTTAGCCTAAGGCTAGGGGAGCCCTAGCCTTAGCCTAAGCCTATGGGTGACCTACCCTAAGGCTAGGGAAACCCTAGCCTAAGGCTAGGGAAGCCTTAGCCTTAGCCTAAACCTAGTGGTGCACTAGCCTATGGCTAGGGGAGCCCGAGCTTAAGCCTAGGTGTGCCCTAGCCAAAGACTAGGGGAGTCCTAGCCTAAGCCTAGAGGTGCCCCAGCCTAAGCCTAGGTGTGCCCTAGCCTAAGCCTAGGGGAGCCCTAGTCTAATGCTAGGGGAGCCCTAGCCTAAGCTTAGGGGTGCCCTAGCCTAAGCCTAGGGGTGCCCTAATCTAAGGCTAGGGGAGCCCTAGCCTAAGGATAGGGGAGCCTTAGCCTAAGGCTAGGCGAGCCCTAGCCTTAGCCTAAGCCTATGGGTGCCCTAGCCTAAGGCTTGGGGAACCATAGCCTAAGTCTAGGGGAGCCCTAGCCTTAGCCTATGCCTAGGGCTGCCCTAGCCTAAGGATAGTGGAGCCCTAGCCAAGGGCTAGGGAAGCCCTGGACTAAGCCTAGTGGTGCTCGGGCCTAAGGATAGGGGCGCACTAGCGTAAGGCTAGGGGAGCCCTAGCCTAAGTCTAGGGGAACCCTAGCCTAAGCCTAAGGGTGCACTAGCCTAAGCCTAGGGGTGCCCTAGCCTAAGGATAGGGGAGCCCTAGCCTAAGGCTAAGGGAGCCCTAGCCTTAGCCTAAGCTTAGGGGTGACCTACCCTAAGGCTAGGGGAGCCCTAGCCGAAGGCTAGGGGAGCCCTAGCCTTAGCCTAAGCCTAGGGGTGCCCTAACATAAGGTTAGGGGAGCCATAGCCTAAGGCTAGAGAGCCCTACCCTAAGGCTAGGGGAGCCCTGGACTTAGCCTACAGGTGCCCTGGCCTAAGGATAGGTGAGCACTATCCTAAGGCTAGGGGAGCCCTAGCCTAAGTCTAGGTGAACCCTAGCCTAAGGCAAGGGGTACCCGAGCCTAAGGCTAGGGTAGCACGAGCCTATGGCTAGGGGAGCACGAGCCTAAGGCTAGGGGAGCCCTAGCCTAAGCCTAGTGGTGCCCTAGCCTAAGGCTAGGGAGCCCTAGCCTTAGCCGAAGCCTATGGTTGCCCTAGCCTAAGAATAGGGGAGCAATAGCCTTAGCCTAAGCCTAGGGGTGATCTAGCCTAAGGCTAGGGGAGCCCTAGCCTAAGGCTAGAGGAGCCGTAGCCTAAGGCTAGGGGAGCCCTAGCGTTACCCTAAGCCTAGGGGTGCCCTAGCCTATGGCTTGGGGAGCATTAGCCTAAGGCTAGGGGAGCCCAAGTCTTAGCCTAAGCCTAGGGGTGATCTAGCCTAAGGGTAGGGAAGCCCTAGTCTAAGGCTAGGGAAGCCAAAGTCTTAGCCGAAGCCTAGGGGTGCCCTAGCCTAAGGCTAGGGGAGCCCTAGCCTAAGGCTAGGGGAGCCCTAGCCTAAGGCTAGGGGAGCCCTAGCCTAAGGCTAGGGGAGCCCTAGCCTAAGGCTAGGGGAGCCCTAGCCTAAGGCTAGGGGAGCCCTAGCCTAAGCCTAGGGGAGCCCTAGCCTAAGCCTAGGGGTGATCTAGCCTAAGGCTAGGGGAGCCCTAGCCTAAGGCTAGGGGAGCCCTAGCCTAAGTCTAGGGGAGCCCTAGCCTTAGCCTAAGCCTATGGGTGCCCTAGCCTAAGGCTTGGGGAGCCTTTGCTTAAGGCTAGGGGAGCCCTAGCCTAAGGCTAGGGGTGCCCGAGCCTAAGGCTAGGGGAGCCATAAGCTAAGCCTAGGCGTGCCCTAGCCTAAGGCTAGGAGAGCGCTAGCTTTACCCTAAGCCTAGGGGTGCCCTAGCCTAAGGCTAGGGGAGCCCTAGCCTAAGGATAGGGGAGCCCTATCCTAAGGCTAGGGGAGCCCTAGCCTTAGCCTAAGCTTAGGGGTGCCCTAGCCTAAGACTAGGGGAGCCCTAGCCTTGGCCTAAGCCTATGGGTGCCCTAGCCTAAGCCTATGGGTGCCCTATCCTAAGGCTAGGGGAGCCCTAGCCTAAGCCAAGGGGTGCCCTAGCCTAAGGCTAGGGGAGCCCTAGCCTTAGCCTAAGACTATGGGTGCCCTAGCCTAAGGCTAGGGGAGCCCTAGCCCAAGCTAGGGGTGCCCTAGCCTAAGGCTAGGGGAGCCCTAGCCTTTGCCTAAGCCTAAATGTGCCCTAGCCTAAGGCTAAGGGAACCCTAGCCTAAGCCTATGGGTGCCCTAGCCTAAGGCTAGGGGAGCCCTAGCCTAAGCCTAGCGGTGCCCAATCCTAAGGCTAGGAGAGCCCTAGCCTAAGGTTAGGGGAGCCCTAGCGTTAGCCTAAGCCAAGGGGTGCCCTAGCATAAGGTGAGGGGAGACCTAGCCTAAGACTAGTGGAGCTCTAGCCTAAGCCTAGGGGTGCCCGAGCCTAAGCTTAGGGGTGCCCTAGCCTAAGGCTAGGGGAGCCCTAGCCTTAGCCTATGCCTAGGGATGCCCGAACCTAAGGCTAGGGGAGCCCTAGCCTAAGCCTAAGGGTGCCCTAGCCTAAGGCTAGGGGAGCACAAGCCTTAGCCTAAGCCTAGGGGTACCCTAGCCTAAGGCTAGGGGAGCCATATCCTAAGGTTAGGGGAGCCCTAGCCTTAGCCTAAGCCTATGGGTGCCCTAGCCTAAGGCTTGGGGATCCTTAGCTGAAGGCTAGGGGAACCCAAGCCTTAGCCTAAGCCTAGGGGTGATCTAGCGTAAGGCTAGGGGAGCCCTAGCCTAAGGCTAGGGGAGCCTTAGCCTTAGCCTAAGCCTAGGGGTGCCCTAACCTAAGGCTAGGGTAGCACTTGCATTAGCCTAGGCTTAGGGGTGCCCTATCCAAGGCTAGGGGAGACCTAGCCTAAGGCTAGGGGAGCCCTAGCCTTAGTGTAACCCTAGGGGTGCCCTAGCCTAATGCTAGGGGAGCCCTGCCTAATGCTAGGGGAGCCCTAGCCTAAGGCTAGGGGATCCTTAGCCTTAGTCTAAGCATAGGGGTTCCCTAGCCTAAGGCTAGGGGAGCCCTAGCCTAAACCTAGGGGTGCCCTAGCCTAAGGCTAGGGGAGCTTTAGATTTAGGCTAAGCCTAGTGGTACCCTAGCCTAAGGCTATGGGAGCCCTAGCCTAAGCCTAGGGGTACCCTAGCCTAAGGCTAGGGGAGCCCTAGCCTAAGCCTAGGGGTGCCCTAGCCTTAGGCTAGGGGAGCCCTAGCCTTAGCCTAAGCCTAGTGGTGCCCTAGCCTAAAGCTAGGCGAGCCCTAGCCTAAGGCTAAGGGAGCCCTAGCCTAAGGCTAGGGGAGCCCTAGCATAAGCCTAAAGGTGCCCTAGGCTAAGGCTAGGGGAGCCCTAGCGTAAGCCTAGGCCTAGGGGTGCCCTATGCAATGCTAGGGGAGCCCTAGCCTAAGGCTAGGACAGCCCTAGCCTTAGCCTAAGCCTAGGGGTGCCCTAGCCTAAGGCTAGGGGAGCCGTAGACTAAGGCTAGGGGTGCCTGAGCCTAAGGCTAGGGGAGCCCGAGCCTAAGGCTAGGGGAGCCCGAGCCTAAGGCTATGGGAGCCCAAGCCTAAGACTAGAGGAGCCCTAGCCTAAGCCTAGGGGTGCCCTAGCCTAAGGCTAGGGGAGCCCTAGTCTAAGGCTAGGGGAGCCCTAGCCTAAGGCTAGGGGAGCCCTAGCCTAAGATTAGGGGTGCACTAGCCTAAGGCTAGGGGTGCCCTTGCCTAAGGTTAGGGGAGCCCTAGCCTAAGGCTAAGGGAGCCCTAGCCTAAGGATTGGGGCGCCCTAGCCTTAGCCTAAGCCTAGGGGTGCCCTAGCCTAAGGTTAGTGGAGCCCTAGCCTTAGGATAGGGGAGCCCTAGCCTAAGCCTAGGGGTACCGTAGCCTAAGGCTAGGGGAGCCTAGCCTCAGCCTAGGGGAACCCTAGCTTAGGCTAGGGGAGCCCTAGCCATCGCCTAAGCCTAAAGGCGCCCTAACCTAAGGCTAGGGGAGCCCTGCCTAAGGCTAGGGGAGCCCTAGCCTTATCCTAAGCCTAGGGGTGCCCTAGTCCAGGCTAGTGGAGCCCTAGCCTAAGGCTAGAGGAGCCCTAGTCTTAGCATAAGCCTAGGGGTGCCCTAGCCTAAGCCTATGGGAGCTCTAGCCTTAGGCTAGGGAAGCCCTAGCCATAGCCTAAGCCTAATGGTGCCCTAGCCTAAGGCTAGGGGAGCCCTGCCTAAGGCTAGAGGAGCCCTAGCCTTAGCCTAAGCCTAGGGGTGCCATAGCCTAAGGCTAGGGGAGCCCTAGGCTAAAGCTAGGGGAGCCTTAGCCTAAGGTTAGGGGAGCCCTAGACTAAGGCTAGGGGAGCCCTAGCCTAAGGCTAAGGGAGCCCTAGCCTAAGCCTAGGGGTGCCCTAGCCTAAGCCTAGTGGTGCCCTAGCTTAAGGGTAGTAGAGCCCTAGCCATCGCCTAAGCCTAAAGATGCCCTAACCTAAGGCTAGGGGAGCCCTGCATAAGGCTAGGGGAACCATACCATTAGCCTAAGCCTAGGGGTGCCCTAGTCCAGGCTAGAGGAGCCCTAGCCTAAGGCTAGAGGAGCCCTAGTCTTAGCCTAATCCTAGGGGAGCCCTAGCCTTAGCCTAAGCCTAGGGGAGCCGTAGCCTAAGGTTAGGGGAGCCAGAGACTAAGGCTATGGGAGCCCTAGCCTACGGCTAGGGGAGCCCTAGCCTAAGCCTAGGGGTGCGCTAGCCTAAGGCTAGCCGGCCCTACCCTTAGCCTAAGACTAGGGGTGCCCAAGAATAAGGCTAGGGGAGCCCTAGCCTTAGCCTAAGCTTAGGGGTGCCTTAGCCTACGGCTAGGGGATCCCTAGCCTAAGGCTTGGGGAGACCTAGCCTTAGCCTAAGCCTAGGGGTGCCCTAGCCTAAGTTTAGGGGAACACTAGCCTAAGGCTAGTTGAGCCCTAGCCCAAGACTAGGGGAGTCCTAGCCTAACGCTAGGGGAGCCCTAGCCTAACGCTAGGGGAGCCCTAGTCTAAGGCTAGGGGAGCCCTAGCCTTAGCCTAAGCCTAGGGGAGCCCTAGCCTAAGGCTAGAGGAGCCCTTGCCTTAGCCTAAGCATAGGGGTGCCATAGCATAAGCCTAGGGGTGCCCTCGCCAAAGGCTATCGGAGCCCTAGCCTTAGCCTAAGCCTAGGCGTGCCCTAGCCTAAGGCTAGAGGAGCCCTAGCCTTAGCCTAAGGCTAGGTGTGCCGTAGCCTAAGGTTAGGGGAGCCCTAGTCTAAGGGTACGGGAGCCCTAGCCTAAGGCAAGGGGAGCACTAGCCTTAGCCTAAGCCTAGGGGTGCCCTAGCCTAAGGCTAGGGGAGCACTAGCCTTAGCCTAAGCCTAGGGGTGCCCTAGCCTAAGGCTAGGGGATCCCTAGGCTTAGCCTAGGTGTTCCCTAGCCTAAGCCTAGGGGTGCCCTAGCCAAAGGCTTGGAGAGTCCTAGCCTAAGGCTAGGGGTGCCCTAGCATAAGGCTACAGGAGCTCAGGACTAAGGCTAGAGGTGCCCGAGCCTAAGGCTAGGGGAGCCCGAGCCTAAGGCTAGGGGAGCCCGAGCCTAAGGCTATGGGAGCCCGAGCCTAAGGCTAGAGGAGCCCTAGCCTAAGCCTAGGGGTGCCCTCGCCAAAGGCTAGGGGAGCCCTAGCCTTAGCCTAAGCCGAGGGGTGCCCTAGCCTAAGACTAGGGGAGCCCAAGCCTAAGACTAGGGGAGCCCTAGCCTAAGGCTAGGTGAGCCCTAGCCTTACCCTAAGCCTGTGGGTGCCCTAGCCTAAGGCTAGGGGTGCCCTGGCCTAAGGTTTGGGGAGCACTAGCCAACGGCTAAGGGAGCCCTAGCCTATGGCTAGGGGAGCCCTAGCCTTAGCCTAAGCCTAGGGGTGCCCTAGCCTAAGACTAGGGGAGCACTAGCCTAAGGCTAGGGGAGCCCAAGCCTTAGCCTAAGCCTAGGGGTTCCCTAGCCTAAGGCTAGGGGAGCCCTAGCCTTAGGATAGGGGAGCCCTAGCCTAAGGCTAGTGGAACCCTAGCCTAAACTTGGGGTGCCCTAGCCTAAGGCTAGGGGACCCCTAGCCTAAGCCTAGGGGTACCCAAGCCTAAGGCTAGGGGAGCCCTGCATAAGGCTAGGGGAACCATACCCTTAGCCTAAGCCTAGGGGTGCCCTAGTCCAGGCTAGAGGAGCCCTAGCCTAAGGCTAGAGGAGCCCTAGTCTTAGCCTAAGCCTAGGGGAGCCCTAGCCTTAGCCTAAGCCTAGGGGAGCCGTAGCCTAAGGTTAGGGGAGCCAGAGACTAAGGCTATGGGAGCCCTAGCCTAACGCTAGGGGAGCCCTAGCCTAAGGGTAGGGGAGCCTTAGCCTTAGGCTAAGCCTAGGGGTGCCCTAGCCTAAGGCTAGGGGAACACTAGCCTAAGGCTAGTTGAGCCCTAGCCTAAGACTAGGGGAGCCCTAACCTAACGCAGGGGAGCCCTAGCCTAAGTCTAGGGGAACATAAGCCTTAGCCTAAATCTAGGGGTGCCCTAGCCGAGGCTATGGGAGCCCTAGCCTAAGGCTAGAGGAGCCCTTGCCATAGCCTAAGTCTAGGGGTGCCCTCGCCAAAGGCTAGGGGAGCCCTAGATTTAGCCTAAGGCTAGGTGTGCCCTAGCCTAAGGTTAGGGGAGCCCTAGTCTAAGGGTACGGGAGCCCTAGCCTAAGGCAAGGGGAGCCCTAGCCTTAGCCTAAGCTAAAGGGTGCCCTAGCCTAAGGCTAGGGGAGCACTAGCCTTAGCCTAAGTCTAGGGGTGCGTTAGCCTAAGCCTAGGGGTGCACTAGCCTAAGGCTTGGAGAGTCCTAGCCTACAGCTAGGGGTGCCCTAGCATAAGGCTAGGGGAGCCCTAGACTAAGGCTAGGGGTGCCCGAGCCTAAGGCTAGGGGAGCCCGAGCCTAAGGCTAGGGGAGCCCGAGCCTAAGGCTATGGGAGCCCGAGCCTAAGGCTAGAGGAGCCCTAGCCTAAGCCTAGGGGTGCCCTAGCCTAAGGTTAGGGGAGCACTAGCCTTAGCCTAAGCCTTGGGGTGCCCTAGCTTAAGGCTAGGGGAGCCCAAGCCTAAGACTAGGGGTGCCCTAGCCTAAGGCTAGGTGAGCCCTAGCCTTAGCCTAAGCCTATGGGTGCCCTAGACTAATGCTAGGGGTGCTCTTGCCTAAGGATAGGGGAGCCTTACCCTAAGGCTAAGGGAGCCCTAGCCTTAGGCTTGGGGAGCCCTAGCCTTAGCCTAAGCCTAGGGGTGCCCTAGCCTAAGGTTAGGGGAGCCCTAGCCTTAGGATAGGGGAGCCCTAGCCTAAGGCTAGAGGAGCCCAAGCCTAAGCTTAGGGGTGCCTTAGCCTAAGGCTAGGGGAGCCCTAGCCTAAGCTAGGGGTACCCTAGCCTAAGGCTAGGGGAGCCTAGCCTCAGCCTAGGGGAGCCCTAGCCTTAGGCTAGGGAGCCCTAGCCATCGCCTAAGCCTAAAGGTGCCCTAACCTAAGGCTAGGGGAGCCCTGCCTAAGGCTAGGGGAACCCTAGCCTTATCCTAACCCTAGGGGTGCCCTAGTCCAGGCTAGTGGAGCCCTAGCCTAAGGCTAGAGGAGCCCTAGTCTTAGCCTAAGCCTAGGGGTGCCCTAGCCTAAGTCTATGGGAGCCCTAGCCTTAGGCTAGGGGAGCCCTAGCCATAGCCTAAGCCTAATGGTGCCCTAGCCTAAGGCTAGGGGAGCCCTGCCTAAAGCTAGGGGAGCCATAGCCTTAGCCTAAGCCTAGGGGTGACCTAATCCAGGCTAGGGGAGCCCTAGCCTAAGGCTAGAGGAACCCTAGTCTTAGCCTAAGCCTAGGGGTGCCCTAGCATAAGACTAGGGGAGCCCTAGCCTTAGGCTAGGGGAGTCGTAGCCATAGCCTAAGCCTAGGGGTGCCATAGCCTAAGGATAGGGGAGCCCTAGACTAAGGCTAGGGGAGCCCTAGCCTAAGCCTAGGGGTGCCCTAGCCTAAGCCTAGTGGTGCCCTACCCAAAGACTAGGATAGCCAAAGCCTAAGGCTAGGGGAGCCCTAGCCTAACGCTAGGGGAGCCCTAGACTAAGGCTAGGGGAGCCTTAGCCTTAGGCTAAGCCTAGGGGTGCCCTAGCCTAAGCCTAGGGGATCACTAGCCTAAGGCTAGTTGAGCCCTAGCCTAAGACTAGGGGAGCCCTAGCCTAAGGCTAAGGGAGCCCTAGCCTATGGCTAGGGGAGCCCTAGCCTTAGCCTAAGCCTATGGGTGCCCTAGCCTAAGAATAGGGGAGCACAAGCCTAAGGCTAGGGGAGCCCAAGCCTTAGCCCAAGCCTAGGGGTGCCCTAGCCTAAGGCTAGGCTAGCCCTAGCCTTAGGATAGGGGAACCCTAGCCTAAGGCTAGTGGAACCCTAGCCTAAGCCTAGGGGAGCCCTAGCCTAAGGCTAGTGGAACCCTAGCCTAAGCCTAGGGGTACCCTAGCCTAAGGCTAGGGGAGCCTAGCCTCAGCCTAGGGGAGCCCTAGCCTTAGGCTAGGGGAGCCCTAGCCATCGCTTAAGCCTAAAGGTGCCCTAACCTAAGGCTAGGGGAGCCCTGCCTAAGGCTAGAGGAGCCATAGCCTTAGCCTAAGCCTAGGGGTGCACTAGTCCAGGCTAGGGGAGCCCTAGACTAAGGCTAGAGGAGCCCTAGTCTTAGCGTAAGCCTAGGGGTACCCTAGCCTAAGACTAGGGGAGCCCTAGCCTTAGGCTAGGCGAGCCGTAGCCATAGCCTAAGCCTAGGTGTGCCATAGCCTAAGGTTAGGGGAGCCCTAGACTAAGGCTAGGGGAGCCCTAGCCTAAGGTTAGGGGAGCCCTAGCCTAAGCCTAGGGGTGCCCTAGCCTAAGCCTAGTGGTGCCCTAGCCTAAGGCTAGGATAGCCAAAACCTAATGCTAGGGGAGCCCTAGCCTTAGGCTAAGCCTAGGGGTGCCCTAGCCTAAGGCTAGGGGAACACTAGCCTAAGGCTAGTTGAGCCCTAGCCTAAGACTAGGGGAGCCCTAGCCTAAAGCTAGGGAAGCCCTAGCCTAAGGCTAGGGGAGCCTTAGCCTTAGGCTAAGCCTAGGGGTGCCCTAGCCTAAGGCTAGGGGAACACTAGCCTAAGGCTAGTTGAGCCCTAGCCTAAGACTAGGGGAGCCCTAGCCTAAGGCTAAGGGAGCCCTAGCCTATGGCTAGGGGAGCCCTAGCCTTAGCCTAAGCCTATGGGTGCCCTAGCCTAAGACTAGGGGAGCACTAGCCTAAGGCTAGGGGAGCCCAAGCCTTAGTCTAAGCCTAGGGGTGCCCTAGCCTAAGGCTAGGCTAGCCCTAGCCTTAGGATAGGGGAGCCCTAGCCTAAGGCTAGTGGAACCCTAGCCTAAGCCTAGGGGTGCCCTAGCCTAAGGCTAGGGGACCCCTAGCCTAAGCCTAGGGGTACCCTAGCCTAAGGCTAGGGGAGCCTAGCCTCAGCCTAGGGGAAACCCTAGCCTTAGGCTAGGGGAGCCCTAGCCATCGCTTAAGCCTAAAGGTGCCCTAACCTAAGGCTAGGGGAGCCCTGCCTAAGGCTAGGGGAGCCATTGCCTTAGCCTAAACCTAGGGGTGCCCTAGTCCAGGCTAGGTGAGCCCTAGACTAAGGCTAGAGGAGCCCTAGTCTTAGCGTAAGCCTAGGGGTACCCTAGCCTAAGACTAGGGGAGCCCTAGCCTTAGGCTAGACGAGCCGTAGCCATAGCCTAAGCCTAGGGGTGCCATAGCCTAAGGTTAGGGGAGCCCTAGACTAAGGCTAGGGGAGCCCTAGACTAAGGCTAGGGGAGCCCTAGCCTAAGGCTAGGGGAGCCCTAGCCTAAGCCTAGGGGTGCCCTAGCCTAAGCCTAGTGGTGCCCTAGCCTAAGGCTAGGATAGCCAAAGCCTAATGCTAGGGGAGCCCTAGCCTTAGGCTAAGCCTAGGGGTGCCCTAGCCTAAGGCTAGGGGAACACTAGCCTAAGGCTAGTTGAGCCCTAGCCTAAGACTAGGGGAGCCCTAGCCTAACGCTAGGGGAGCCCTAGCCTAAGGCTAGGGGAGCCTTAGCCTTAGGCTAAGCCTAGGGGTGCCCTAGCCTAAGGCTAGTGGAACACTAGCCTAAGGCTAGTTGAGCCCTAGCCTAAGACTAGGGGAGCCCTAGCCTAACGCAGGGGAGCCCTAGCCTAAGTCTAGGGGAACCTAAGCCTTAGCCTAAATCTAGGGGTGCCCTAGCCGAGGCTAGGGGAGCCCTAGCCTAAGGCTAGAGGAGCCCTTGCCTTAGCCTAAGCCTAGGGGTGCCCTCCCCAAAGGCTAGGGGAGCCCTAGATTTAGCCTAAGGCTAGGTGTGCCCTAGCCTAAGGTTAGGGGAGCCCTAGTCTAAGAGTACGGGAGCCCTAGCCTAAGGAAAGGGGAGCCCTAGCCTTAGCCTAAGCTAAGGGGTGCCCAAGCCTAAGGCTCGGGGAGCACTAGCCTTAGCCTAAGTCTAGGGGTGCGCTAGCCTAAGCCTAGGGGTGCCCTTGCCTAAGGCTTGGAGAGTCCTAGCCTACGGCTAGGGGTGCCCTAGCATAAGGCTAGGGGAGCCCTACACTAAGGCTAGGGGTGCCCGAGCCTAAGGCTAGGTGAGCCCGAGCCTAAGGGTAATGGAGCCCGAGCCTAAGGCTATGGGAGCCCGAGCCTAAGGCTAGAGGAGCCCTAGCCTAAGCCTAGGGGTGCCCTAGCCTAAGGCTAGGGGAGCCCTAGTCTAAGGCTAGGGGAGCCCTAGCCTTAGCCTAAGCTTATGGGTGCCCTAGCCTAAGGCTAGGGGAGCACTAGCCTTAGCCTAAGCCTAGGGGTGCCCTAGCTTAAGGCTAGGGGAGCCCAAGCCTAAGACTAGGGGTTCCCTACCCTAAGGCTAGGTGAGCCCTAGCCTTAGCCTAAGCCTATGGGTGCCCTAGCCTAAGGCTAGGGGTGCCCTTGCCTAAGGTTAGGGGAGCCCTAGCCTAAGGCTAAGGGAGCACTAGCCTAAGGCTTGGGGAGCCCTAGCGTTAGCCTAAGCCTAGGGGTACCCTAGCCTAAGGTTAGGGGAGCCCTAGCCTTAGGATAGGGGAGCCCTAGCCTAAGGCTAGAGGAGCCCTAGCCTAAGCCTAGGGGTACCCTAGCCTAAGGCTAGGGGAGCCTAGCCTCAGCCCTGGGGGAGCCCTAGCCTTAGGCTAGGGGAGCCCTAGCCATCGCCTAAGCCTAAAGGTGCCCTGACCTAAGGCTAGGAGAGCCCTGCCTAAGGCTAGGGGAACCCTAGCCTTATCCTAAGCCTAGGGGTGCCCTAGTCCAGGCTAGTGGAGCCGTAGCCTAAGGCTAGAGGAGCCCTAGTCTTAGCCTAAGCCTAGGGGTGCCCTAGCCTAAGTCTATGGGAGCCCTAGCCTTAGGCTAGGGGAGCCCTAGCCATAGCCTAAGCCTAATGGTGCCCTAGCCTAAGGCTAGGGGAGCCATGCCTAAGGCTAGAGGAGCCCTAGCCTTAGCCTAAGCCTAGGGGTGCCCTAGCCGAAGGCTAGGGGAGCCCTAGGCTAAGGCTAGGGGAGCCGTAGCCTAAGGTTAGGGGAGCCCTGGACTAAGGCTAGGGGAGCCCTAGCCTAAGCCTAGGGGTGCCCTAGACTAAGCCTAGTGGTGCCCTAGCTTAAGGCTAGGAGAGCCCTAGCCATCCCCTAAGCCTAAAGGTGCCCTAACCTAAGGCTAGGGGAGCCCTGCCTAAGGCTAGGGGAGCCATTGCCTTAGCCTAAGCCTAGGGGTGCCCTAGTCCAGGCTAGAGGAGCCCTAGCCTAAGGCTAGAGGAGCCCTAGCCTTAGCCTAAGCCTAGGGGTGCCCTAGCCTAAGGCTTGGGGAGCCCTGCCTAAGGCTAGAGGAGCCCTAGCCTTAGCCTAAGCCTAGGGGAGCCGTAGCCTAAGGTTAGCGGAGCCCTAGACTAAGGCTAGGGGAGCCCTAGCCTAAGGCTAGGGGAGCCCTAGCGTAAGGCTAGGGGAGCCCTAGCGTAAGCCTAGGGGTGCGCTACCCTAAGGCTAGCCGGCCCTAGCCTTAGCCTAAGACTAGGGGTGCCCTAGCCTAGGGCTAGGGGAGCCATAGCCTAATGCTAGGGTAGCCCTTGCCTCAGCCTAAGGCTAGGGTTGCCGTAGCCTAAGGCTAGGGGATCCCTACCCTAAGGCTTGGGGAGACCTAGCCTTAGCCTAAGCCTAGGGGTGCCCTAGCCTAAGTTTAGGGGAACACTAGCCTAAGGCTAGTTGAGCCCTAGCCTAAGGCTAGGGGAGCCCTAGCGTTAGCCTAAGCCTAAGGGAGCCCTAGCCTAAGGCTAGAGGAGCCTTTGCCTTAGCCTAAGCATAGGGGTGCCCTAGCATAAGCCTAGGGGTGCCCTCGCCAAAGGCTAGGTGAGCCCTAGCCTTAGCCTAAGCCTAGGGGTACCCTAGCCTAAGGCTAGAGGAGCCCTAGCCTTAGCCTAAGGCTAGGTGTGCCGTAGCCTAAGGTTAGGGGAGCCCTAGTCTAAGGGTACGGGAGCCCTAGCCTAAGGCAAGGGGAGCCCTAGCCTTAGCCTAAGCTAATGGGTGCCGTAGCCTAAGGCTAGGGGATCACTAGCCTTAGCCTAAGCCTTGGGGTGCCCTAGCCTTAGGCTAGGGGACCCCTAGGCTTAGCCTACGTGTGCCATAGCCTAAGCCTAGGGGTGCCCTAGCCTAAGGCTTGGAGAGTCCTAGCCTAAGGCTAGGGGTGCCCTAGCATAAGGCTAAGGGAGCCCAAGACTAAGGCTAGAGGTGCCCGAGCCAAAGGCTTGGGGAGCCCGAGCCTAAGGCTAGGGGAGCCCGAGCCTAAGGCTATGGGAGCCCGAGCCTAAGACTAGGGGAGCCCTAGCCTAAGTTTAGGTGAGCCCTAGACTTAGCCTAAGCCTATGGGTGCCCTAGCCTTAGGCTAGGGGTTCCCTGGCCTAAGGCTAGGGGAGCACTAGCCTTAGCCTATGCCTAGGGGTGCCCTAGCCTAAGACTAGTGGAGCCCAAGCCTAAGACTAGGGGAGCCCTAGCTTAAGGCTAGGTGAGCCCTATCCTTAGCCTAAGCCTATTGGTGCCCTAGCCTAAGGCTAGGGGTGCCCTGGCCTAAGGTTAGGGGAGCCCTAGCCTAAGGCTAAGGGAGCCCTAGCCTATGGCTAGGGGAGCCCTAGCCTTAGCCTAAGCCTAGGGGTGCCCTAGCCTAAGACTAGGGGAGCACTAGCCTAAGGCTAGGGGAGCCCAAGCCTTAGCCTAAGCCTAGGGGTGCCCTAGCCTAAGGCTAGTGGAACCCTAGCCTAAGCCTAGGGTTACCCTAGCCTAAGGCTAGGGGAGCCTAGCCTCACCCTAGGGGAGCCCTAGCCTTAGTCTAGGGGAGCCCTAGCCATCGCCTAAGCCTAAAGGTGCCCTAACCTAAGGCTAGGGGAGCCCTGCCTAAGGCTAGGGGAGCCATAGCCTTAGCCTAAGCCTAGGGGTGCCCTAGTCCAGGCTAGGGGAGCCGTAGCCTAAGGCTAGAGGAGCCCTTGTCTTAGCCTAAGCCTAGGGGTGCCCTAGCCTAAGGATAGGGGAGCCCTAGACTAAGGCTAGGGGAGCCCTAGCCTAAGGCTAGGGGAGCCCTAGCCTAAGCCTAGGGGTGCCCTAGCCTAAGCCTAGTGGTGCCCTACCCTAAGGCTAGGATAGACAAAGCCTAAGGCTAGGGTAGCCCAAGCCTTAGGCTAAGCCTAGGGGTGCCCTAGCCTAAGGCTACGGGAACACTAGCCTAAGGCTAGTTGAGCCCTAGCCTAAGACTAGGGGAGCCCTAGCATAACGCTAGGCAAGCCCTAGACTAATGCTAGGGGAACCTTAGCCTTAGGCTAAGCCTAGGGGTGCCCTAGCCTAAGGCTAGGGGAACACTAGCCTAAGTCTAGTTGAGCCCTAGCCTAAGACTAGGGGAGCCCTAGCCTAACGCTAAGGGAGCCCTAGCCTAAGGCTAGGGGAGCCTTAGCCTTAGCCTAAATCTAGGGGTGCCCTACCCGAGGCTAGGAGAGCCCTAGCCTAAGGCTAGAGGAGCCCTTGCCTTAGCCTAAGCATACGGGTGCCCTAGCCTAAGGCTAGAGGAGCCCCAGCCTTAGACTAAGCCTAGGGGTGCCCTAGCCTAATCCTTGGGGTGCCCTCGCCAAAGGCTAGGGGAGCCCTAGCCTTAGCCTAAGGCTAGGTGTGCCCTAGCCTAAGGTTAGGTTATCCCTAGTCTAAGGGTACGGGAGCCCTAGCCTAAGGCAAGGGGAGCCCTAGCCTTAGCCTAAGCTAAGGGGTGCCCTAGCCTAAGCCTTGGAGAGTCCTAGCCTAAGGCTAGGGGTGCCCTAGCATAAGGCTAGGGGAGCCCTAGACTAAGGCTAGGGGTGCCCGAACTTAAGGCTAGGGGAGCCCGAGCCTAAGGCTAGGGGAGCCCGCGCCTAAGGCTATGGGAGCCCGAGCCTAAGGCTATGGGAGTCCGAGCCTAAGGCTAGAGGAGCCCTAGCCTAAGCCTAGGGGAGCCCTAGCCTAAGGCTAGGTGAGCCCTAGCCTTAGCCTAGGCTAAGGGGTGCCCTAGACTAAGGCTAGGGGAGCACTAGCCTTAGCCTAAGCCTAGGGGTGCCCTAGCCTTAGGCTAGGTGACCCCTAGGCTTAGCCTACGTGTGCCCTAGCCTAAGCCTAGGGGTGCCCAGCCTAAGGCTTGGAGAGTCCTAGCCTAAGGCTAGGGGTGCCCTAGCATAAGGCTAAGGGAGCCCAAGACTAAGGCTAGAGGTGCCCGAGCCAAAGGCTTGGGGAGCCCGAGCCTAAGGCTAGGGGAGCCCTAGCCTAAGACTAGGGGAGCCCAAGCCTCAGACTAGGGGAGCCCTAGCTTAAGGCTAGGTGAGCCCTAGCCTTAGCCTAAGCCTATGGGTGCCCTAGCCTAAGGCTAGGGGTGCCCTGGCCTAAGCTTAGGGGAGCCCTAGCCTAAGGCTAAGGGAGACCTAGCCTATGGCTAGGGGAGCCCTAGCCTTAGCCTAAGCCTAGGGGTGCCCTAGCCGAAGGCTTGGGGAGCCCTAGGCTAAGGCTAGGGGAGCCGTAGCCTAAGGTTAGGGGAGCCCTGGACTAAGGCTAGGGGAGCCCTAGCCTAAGCCTAGGGGTGCCCTAGACTAAGCCTAGTGGTGCCCTAGCTTAAGGCTAGGAGAGCCCTAGCCATCCCCTAAGCCTAAAGGTGCCCTAACCTAAGGCTAGGGGAGCCCTGCCTAAGGCTAGGGGAGCCATTGCCTTAGCCTAAGCCTAGGGGTGCCCTAGTCCAGGCTAGAGGAGCCCTAGCCTAAGGCTAGAGGAGCCCTAGCCTTAGCCTAAGCCTAGGGGTGCCCTAGCCTAAGGCTTGGGGAGCCCTGCCTAAGGCTAGAGGAGCCCTAGCCTTAGCCTAAGCCTAGGGGAGCCGTAGCCTAAGGTTAGCGGAGCCCTAGACTAAGGCTAGGGGAGCCCTAGCCTAAGGCTAGGGGAGCCCTAGCGTAAGGCTAGGGGAGCCCTAGCGTAAGCCTAGGGGTGCGCTACCCTAAGGCTAGCCGGCCCTAGCCTTAGCCTAAGACTAGGGGTGCCCTAGCCTAGGGCTAGGGGAGCCATAGCCTAATGCTAGGGTAGCCCTTGCCTCAGCCTAAGGCTAGGGTTGCCGTAGCCTAAGGCTAGGGGATCCCTACCCTAAGGCTTGGGGAGACCTAGCCTTAGCCTAAGCCTAGGGGTGCCCTAGCCTAAGTTTAGGGGAACACTAGCCTAAGGCTAGTTGAGCCCTAGCCTAAGGCTAGGGGAGCCCTAGCGTTAGCCTAAGCCTAAGGGAGCCCTAGCCTAAGGCTAGAGGAGCCTTTGCCTTAGCCTAAGCATAGGGGTGCCCTAGCATAAGCCTAGGGGTGCCCTCGCCAAAGGCTAGGTGAGCCCTAGCCTTAGCCTAAGCCTAGGGGTACCCTAGCCTAAGGCTAGAGGAGCCCTAGCCTTAGCCTAAGGCTAGGTGTGCCGTAGCCTAAGGTTAGGGGAGCCCTAGTCTAAGGGTACGGGAGCCCTAGCCTAAGGCAAGGGGAGCCCTAGCCTTAGCCTAAGCTAAGGGGTGCCGTAGCCTAAGGCTAGGGGATCACTAGCCTTAGCCTAAGCCTTGGGGTGCCCTAGCCTTAGGCTAGGGGACCCCTAGGCTTAGCCTACGTGTGCCATAGCCTAAGCCTAGGGGTGCCCTAGCCTAAGGCTTGGAGAGTCCTAGCCTAAGGCTAGGGGTGCCCTAGCATAAGGCTAAGGGAGCCCAAGACTAAGGCTAGAGGTGCCCGAGCCAAAGGCTTGGGGAGCCCGAGCCTAAGGCTAGGGGAGCCCGAGCCTAAGGCTATGGGAGCCCGAGCCTAAGACTAGGGGAGCCCTAGCCTAAGTTTAGGTGAGCCCTAGACTTAGCCTAAGCCTATGGGTGCCCTAGCCTTAGGCTAGGGGTTCCCTGGCTTAAGGCTAGGGGAGCACTAGCCTTAGCCTATGCCTAGGGGTGCCCTAGCCTAAGACTAGTGGAGCCCAAGCCTAAGACTAGGGGAGCCCTAGCTTAAGGCTAGGTGAGCCCTATCCTTAGCCTAAGCCTATTGGTGCCCTAGCCTAAGGTTAGGGGAGCCCTAGCCTAAGGCTAAGGGAGCCCTAGCCTATGGCTAGGGGAGCCCTAGCCTTAGCCTAAGCCTAGGGGTGCCCTAGCCTAAGACTAGGGGAGCACTAGCCTAAGGCTAGGGGAGCCCAAGCCTTAGCCTAAGCCTAGGGGTGCCCTAGCCTAAGGCTAGTGGAACCCTAGCCTAAGCCTAGGGTTACCCTAGCCTAAGGCTAGGGGAGCCTAGCCTCACCCTAGGGGAGCCCTAGCCTTAGTCTAGGGGAGCCCTAGCCATCGCCTAAGCCTAAAGGTGCCCTAACCTAAGGCTAGGGGAGCCCTGCCTAAGGCTAGGGGAGCCATAGCCTTAGCCTAAGCCTAGGGGTGCCCTAGTCCAGGCTAGGGGAGCCGTAGCCTAAGGCTAGAGGGGCCCTTGTCTTAGCCTAAGCCTAGGGGTGCCCTAGCCTAAGGATAGGGGAGCCCTAGACTAAGGCTAGGGGAGCCCTAGCCTAAGGCTAGGGGAGCCCTAGCCTAAGCCTAGGGGTGCCCTAGCCTAAGCCTAGTGGTGCCCTACCCTAAGGCTAGGATAGACAAAGCCTAAGGCTAGGGTAGCCCAAGCCTTAGGCTAAGCCTAGGGGTGCCCTAGCCTAAGGCTAGGGGAACACTAGCCTAAGGCTAGTTGAGCCCTAGCCTAAGACTAGGGGAGCCCTAGCATAACGCTAGGCAAGCCCTAGACTAATGCTAGGGGAACCTTAGCCTTAGGCTAAGCCTAGGGGTGCCCTAGCCTAAGGCTAGGGGAACACTAGCCTAAGTCTAGTTGAGCCCTAGCCTAAGACTAGGGGAGCCCTAGCCTAACGCTAAGGGAGCCCTAGCCTAAGGCTAGGGGAGCCTTAGCCTTAGCCTAAATCTAGGGGTGCCCTACCCGAGGCTAGGGGAGCCCTAGCCTAAGGCTAGAGGAGCCCTTGCCTTAGCCTAAGCATACGGGTGCCCTAGCCTAAGGCTAGAGGAGCCCCAGCCTTAGACTAAGCCTAGGGGTGCCCTAGCCTAATCCTTGGGGTGCCCTCGCCAAAGGCTAGGGGAGCCCTAGCCTTAGCCTAAGGCTAGGTGTGCCCTAGCCTAAGGTTAGGTTATCCCTAGTCTAAGGGTACGGGAGCCCTAGCCTAAGGCAAGGGGAGCCCTAGCCTTAGCCTAAGCTAAGGGGTGCCCTAGCCTAAGCCTTGGAGAGTCCTAGCCTAAGGCTAGGGGTGCCCTAGCATAAGGCTAGGGGAGCCCTAGACTAAGGCTAGGGGTGCCCGAACTTAAGGCTAGGGGAGCCCGAGCCTAAGGCTAGGGGAGCCCGCGCCTAAGGCTATGGGAGCCCGAGCCTAAGGCTATGGGAGTCCGAGCCTAAGGCTAGAGGAGCCCTAGCCTAAGCCTAGGGGAGCCCTAGCCTAAGGCTAGGTGAGCCCTAGCCTTAGCCTAGGCTAAGGGGTGCCCTAGACTAAGGCTAGGGGAGCACTAGCCTTAGCCTAAGCCTAGGGGTGCCCTAGCCTTAGGCTAGGTGACCCCTAGGCTTAGCCTACGTGTGCCCTAGCCTAAGCCTAGGGGTGCCCAGCCTAAGGCTTGGAGAGTCCTAGCCTAAGGCTAGGGGTGCCCTAGCATAAGGCTAAGGGAGCCCAAGACTAAGGCTAGAGGTGCCCGAGCCAAAGGCTTGGGGAGCCCGAGCCTAAGGCTAGGGGAGCCCTAGCCTAAGACTAGGGGAGCCCAAGCCTCAGACTAGGGGAGCCCTAGCTTAAGGCTAGGTGAGCCCTAGCCTTAGCCTAAGCCTATGGGTGCCCTAGCCTAAGGCTAGGGGTGCCCTGGCCTAAGCTTAGGGGAGCCCTAGCCTAAGGCTAAGGGAGACCTAGCCTATGGCTAGGGGAGCCCAAGCCTTAGCCTAAGCTTATGGGTGCCCTAGCCTAAGGCTAGTGGAACCCTAGCCTAAACCTAGGGGTGCCCTAGCCTAAGGCTAGTGGAGCCCTAGCCTAAGCCTAGGGTTACCCTAGCCTAAGGCTAGGGGAGCCTAGTCTCACCCTAGGGGAGCCCTAGCCATAGGCTAGGGGAGCCCTAGCCATCGCCTAAGCGTAAAGGTGCCCTAACCTAAGGCTAGGGGAGCCCTGCCTAAGGCTAGGGGAGCCATAGCCTTAGCCTAAGCCTAGGGGTGTCCTAGTCCAGGCTAGGGGAGCCCTAGCCTAAGGCTAGAGGAGCCCTTGTCTTAGCCTAAGCCTAGGGGTGCCCTAGCCTAAGGATAGGGGAGCCCTAGACTAAGGCTAGGGGAGCCCTAGCCTAAGGCTAGGGGAGCCCTAGCCTAAGCCTACGGGTGCCCTAGCCTAAGCCTAGTGGTGCCCTACCCTAAGGCTAGGATAGACAAAGCCTAAGCCTAAGGGTGCCCTAGTCCAGGCTAGGGGAGCCCTAGCCTAAGGCTAGAGGAGCCCTTGTCTTAGCCTAAGCCTAGGGGTGCCCTAGCCTAAGCCTAGGGGTGCCCTAGCCTAAGGCTAGGGGAGCCCTAGCCTAAGGCTACGGGAGCCCTAGTCTTAGCCTAAGCCTAGGGGTGCCCTAGCCTAAGGTTAGGGGAGCCCTAGCCTAAGGCTAGGGGAGCCCTAGCCTTAGCCTAAGCCTAGGGGTGCCCTACTCTGGCTAGGGGAGCCCTAGCCTAAGGCTAGGGGTGCCGTAACCTTAGCCTAAGATTAGGGGTTCCCTAGCCTAAGGCTAGGGGAGCCCTAGCCTAAGGCTTGGGGAGCCCTGGCCTAAGCCTAGGGGTTCCCTGGCCTAAGGCTAGGGGAGCCCTAGCCTAAGCCTAGGGTTGTCCTAGCCTAAGGCTAGGAGAGCCCTAGCCTAAGGCTATGGGAGCCTTATCCTTAGCCTAAGCCTAGGGGACTGTAGCATAAGGCTAGGGGAGCCCTAGACTAAGTCTAGGGGAGCCCTAGCCTTAGCCTAAGCCTAGGGGTGCCCGAAGCTAAGGCTAGGGGAGCCCTAGGCTAAGCCTAGGGGTGCCCTAGCCTAAGGCTAGTTGGGCCCTAGCCTAAGGCTTGGGTAGCCCTAACCTAAGCCTAGGGGTACCCTGGACTAAGGCTAGGAGAACCTTAGCCGAAGGCTAGGGGAGCCCTAGTCTTAGCCTAAGCCTAGGGGTGACCTAGCCTAAGGCTAGCGGAGCCCTAGCCTACGGCTAGGTGAGCCGTAAACTTAGCCTAAGATTAGGGGTGCCCTAGCCTAAGGCTAGGGGAGCCCTAGCCTAAGGTTAGGGGAGCCCTGGCCTAAGCCTAGGGGTGCCCTGGCATAAGGCTAGGGGAGCCCTAGACTAAGCCTAGGGTTGTCCTAGCCTAAGGCTAGGAGAGTCCTAGCCTAAGGCTATAGGAGCGCGAGCCTCAGCCTAAGCCTAGGGGACTGTATCATAAGGCTAGGGGAGCCCTAGCCTAAGGCTAGGTGAGCCGTAACCTTAGCCTAAGATTAGGGGTGCCCTAGCCTAAGGCTAGGGGAGCCCTAGCCTAAGGCTAGGGGAGCCCTAGCCTAAGGCTAGGGGAGCCCTGGCCTAAGCCTAGCGGTACCCTGGCCTAAGGATAGGGGAGCCCTAGCCTAAGCCTAGGGTTGTGCTAGCCTAAAGCTAGGAGAGCCCTAGCCTAAAGCTATGGGAGCCCTAGCCTTAGCCTAAGCCTAGGGGTGCCCGAAGCTAAGGCTAGGGGAGCCCTAGGCTAAGCCTAGGGGTGCCCTAGCCTAAGGCTAGGTGGGCCCTAGCCTAAGGCTTGGGTAGCCCTAGCCTAAGCCTAGGGATGCCCTAGCCTAAGGGTAGGAGAGCCTTAGCCGAAGGCTAGGGGAGCCCTAGCCTTAGCCTAAGCCTAGCTGTGACCTAGCCTAAGGCTAGCGGAGCCCTAGCCTAAGGATAGGGGAGCCCTAGCCTTAGCCTAAGCCTAGGGGTGCCCTAGCCTAAGGCTAGGGGAGCCCTAGCCTTAGCCTAAGCAGAGGGGTGCCCGAAGCTAAGGCTAGGGGAGCCCTAGGCTAAGCCTAGGGGTGCCCTAGCCTAAGGCTAGGTGGGCCCTAGCCTAAGGCTAGGGTAGCCCAAGTCTAAGCCTAGGGGTTCCCTAGCCTAAGGCTAGGAGAGCCTTAGCCGAAGGCTAGGGGAGCCCTAGCCTTAGCCTAAGCCTAGGGGTGACCAAGCCTAAGGCTAGGGGAGCCCTAGCCTAAGGCTAGGTGAGCCGTAACCTTAGCCTAAGATTATGGGTGCCCTAGCTTAAGGCTAGCGGAGCCCTAGCCTAAGGTGAGGGGAGCCCTGGCCGAAGCCTAGGGGTGCCCTGGCCTAAGGCTACGGGAGCCCTAGACTAAGCCTAGGGTTGTCCTAGCCTAAGGCTAGGAGAGTCCTAGCCTAAGGCTAGGAGAGTCCTAGCCTAAGGCTAGGAGAGCCCTAGCCTAAGGCTATGGGAGCCCTAGCCTTAGCCTAAGCCTAGGGGAGTGTATCATAAGGTTAGGGGAGCCCTAGTCTAAGGCTAGGGGAGCCCTAGCCTTAGCCTAAGCCTAGGGGTGCCCGAAGTTAAGGCTAGGGGAGCCCTAGGCTAAGCCTAGGGGTGCCCTAGCCTAAGCCTATGTGGGCCCTAGCCTAAGGCTAGGGTAGCCCTAGCCTAAGCCTAGGGGTGCCCTAGCCTAAGGCTAGGAGAGCCTTAGCCGAAGGCTAGGTGAGCCCTAGCCTTAGCCTAAGCGTAGGGTTGACCTAGCCTAAGACTAGGGGAGCCCTAGCCTAAGGATAGGGGAGCCCTAGCCTTAGCCTAAGCCTAGGGGTTCCCTAGCCTAAGGCTAGGGGAGCCGTAGCCTTAGCCTAAGCCTAGGGGTGCCCTAGCCTAAGGGTAGGGGAGCACTAGCCTAAGGCTAGTTGAGCCCTAGCCTAAGACTAGGGGAACCCGAGCCTAAGGCTAGGGTAGCCCTAGCCAAAGCCTAGGGGTGCCCTAGCCTAAGGATAGGGGAGCCCTAGCCTAAGGATAGGGGAGCCCTAGCCTTAGCCTAAGCCTAGGGGTGCCCTAGCCTAAGGCTAGGGGAGCCCTAGCCTAAGGCTAGGGGAGACCTAGCCTAAGGCTAGGGGAGAAAACCTTAGCCTAAGCAAGGGGTGCTATAGCCTAAGGCTAGGGGAGACCTAGCCTAAGGCTAGGGGTGCCTGAGTCTAAGGCTAGGGGGGCCCAAGCCTAAGGCTACGGTAGCCCTAGCCTAAGCCTAGGGGTGCCCTAGCCTAAGGCTAGGACAGCCTTGGCCTAAGGCTAGGAGAGCCCTGGCCTAAGCCTACAGGTGCCCTGGCCTAAGGCTAGGGAAGCCCTAGCGTAAAGCTAGGGGAGCCCTAACCTAAGGCTAGGGGAGCCCGATCCTACGGCTGAGGGAGCCCGAGTCTAAGGCTAGGGGAGACATAGCCAAGCCTAGGGGTGCCCTAGCCTAAGGCTAGGGTAGCCCTAGCCTAAAGCTAGTGTAGCCCTAGCCAAAGCCTAGGGGTGTCCTAACCTAAGGCTAGGAGAGCCTTAGCCTAAAGCTAGGGGAGGCCTAGCCTTAGCCTAAGCCTAGGGGTGACCTAGCCTAAGGCTAGGGGAGCGCTAGCCTAAGGCTACGGTAGCCTTAACATAAGGCTGGGGGAGCCCTAGCCTTAGCCTAAGCCTAGGGGTAACCTAGCCTAAGCCTAGGGGTGCCATAGCCTAAGGCTAGGGGAGCCCTAGGGTAACGCTAGGGGAGCCCTAGCCAAAGGCTAGGGGTGCCTGAGTCTAAGGCTAGGGGAGCCCTAGCCTAAGTCTAGGGGTGCCCTAGCCTAAGGCTAGGGTAGCCCTAGCCTAAAGCTAGTGTAGCCCTAGCCAAAGCCTAGGGGTGTCCTAACCTAAGGCTAGGAGAGCCTTAGCCTAAAGCTAGGGGAGGCCTAGCCTTAGCCTAAGCCTAGGGGTGACCTAGCCTAAGGCTAGGGGAGCGCTAGCCTAAGGCTACGGTAGCCTTAACATAAGGCTGGGGGAGCCCTAGCCTTAGCCTAAGCCTAGGGGTAACCTAGCCTAAGCCTAGGGGTGCCATAGCCTAAGGCTAGGGGAGCCCTAGGGTAACGCTAGGGGAGCCCTAGCCAAAGGCTAGGGGTGCCTGAGTCTAAGGCTAGGGGAGCCCTAGCCTAAGTCTAGGGGTGCCCTAGCCTAAGGCTAGGGGAGCTGTAGCCTTAGCCTAAGCCTAGGTGTTCCATAGCCTAAGTCTTGGGGAGCCCTGGACTAAGCCTAAGGGTGCTCTGGCCTAAGGCTAGGGGAGCCCTAGGGTAACGCTAAGGGAGCCCTAGCCTAAGGCTAGGGGAGCCCTAGCCTAAGGCTATGGGTGCCTGAGCCTAAGGCTAGGGGAGCATGAGCCTAAGGCTAGGAGAGCCCTAGCCAAAGGCTAAGGGAGCCCTAGCCTAAGGGTAGGTGAGCCGTAACCTTAGCCTAAGATTAGGGGTGCCCTAGCCTAAGGCTAGGGGAGCCCTGGCCTAAGCCTAGGGGTGCACTGGCCTAAGGCTAGGGGAGCCCTAGCCTAAGCCTAGGGTTGTCCTAACCTAAGGCTAGGAGAGCCCTAGCACAAGGCTATGTGAGCCTTAGCCTTAGCCTGAGCCTAGGGGACTGTAGCATAAGGCTAGGGGAGCCCTAGACTAAGGCTAGGGGAGCCCTAGCTTTAGCCTAAGCCTAGGGATGCCCGAAGCTAAGGCCAGGGGAGCCCTAGGCTAAGCCTAGGGGTGCCCTAGCCTAAGGCTAGGTGGGCCCTAGCCTAAGGCTAGGGAAGACCTAGCCTAAGCCTAGGGGTGCTCTAGCCAAAGGCTAGGAGAGCCTTAGCCGAAGGCTAGGGGAGCCCTAGCCTTAGCCTAAGCCTAGGGGTGACCTAGCGTAAGACTAGGGGAGCCATAGCCTAAGGATAGTTGATCCGTAACCTTAGTCTAAGATTAGGGGTGCCCTAGCCTAAGGCTAGGGGATCCCAGGCCTAAGGCTAGGAGCGCCCTGGCCTAAGCCTAGGGGTGCCTTGGCCTAAGGCTAGGGGAGCCCTAGCCTAAGCCTAGGGGTGTCCTAGCCTAAGGCTAGGAGAGCCCTAGCCTAAGGTTATGGGAGCCCTAGCCTTAGGCTAAGCCTAGAGGACTGTAGCATTAGGCTAGGGGAGCCCTAGACTAAGGCTAGGGGAGCCCTAGCCTTAGCCTAAGCCTAGGGGGCCTGAAGCTAAGGCTAGGGGAGCCCTAGGCTAAGCCTAGGGGTGCCCTAGCCTAAGGCTAGGTGGGCCCTAGCCTAAGGCTAGGGTAGCCCTAGCCTAAGCCTAGGGGTGCCCTAGCCAAAGGCTAGGAGAGCCTTAGCCGACGGCTAGGGGAGCCCTAGCCTTAGCTTAAGCCTAGGGGTGACCTAGCGTAAGACTAGGGGAACCATAGCCTAAGGATAGGGGAGCCCTAGCCTTAGCCTAAGCCTAGGGGTGCCCTAGCCTAAGGCTAGGGGAGCCCTAGCCTTAGCCCAAGCCGAGGGGTACCCTAGCCTAAGGGTAGGGGAGCACTAGCCTAAGGCTTTTGAGCCCTAGCTTAAGACTAGGGGAGCCCTAATCTAAGGCTAGGGTAGCCCTAGCCTAAGCCTAGGGGCGCCCTAGCCTAAGGCTAGGAGAGCCTTAGCCGAAGGCTAGGGGAGTCCTAGCCTTAGCCTAAGCCTAGGGGTGACCTAGCCTAAGGCTAGGGGAGCCCTAGCCTTAGCCTAAGCCTAGGGGTGCCCTAGCCTAAGGGTAGGGGAACACTAGCCTAAGGCTAGTTGAGCCCTAGCCTAAGACTAGGAAAGCCCTAGCCTAAGGCTATTGGAGCCCTAGCCTTAGCCTAAGCTTAGGGGTGTCCTAGCCTAAGGCTAAGGGAGCCCACGCCTAAGGCTAGGGTAGCCCTAGCCTTAGCCTATGCCTAGGGGTGCCCGAAGCTAAGGCTAGGGGAGCCCTAGCCTAAGGCTTGGGGAGCCCTAGCCTTAACCTAAGACTAGGGGTGCCCTAGCTTAATCCTAGGGGTGCCCTAGCCTAAGGATTGGGGAGCCCTAGCCTTAGGCTAGGGGAGCCTTAGCCGTAGCCAAGGCCTAGGGGTGCCCTAGCCTTACCCTAAGCCTAGGGTTGTCCTAGCCTAAGGCTTGGGGAGCCCTAGCCTAAGGTTACGGGAGCCCTAGCCTTAGCCTAAGCCTAGGGGTGTCCTAGCCTAAGGCTACGGGAGCCCAAGCCTAAGGCTAGGGGACCCCTAGTCTTAGCCTAAGACTAGGGGTGCCCTAGCCTAAGGCTACGGGAGCCCTAGCCTAAGTCTAGGGGAGCCCTAGCCTTAGCCTAAGCCTGGGGGTTCCCGAAGCTAAGGCTAGGGGAGCCCTAGGCTAAGCCTAGGGGTGCCCTAGCCTAAGGCTAGGTGGGCCCTAGCCTAAAGCTAGGGTAGCCATAGCTTAAGCCTAGGGGTGCCCTAGCCTAAGGTTAGGAGAGCCTTAGCCAAAGGCTAGGGGAGCCTAGCCTTAGCCTAAGCCTAGGGGTGCCCTAGCCTAAGGTTAGGGGAGCCCTAGCCTAAGGCTAGGGGAGAAAAGCCTTTGCCTAAGCCTAGGGGTGGTATAGCCTAAGGCTAGGGGAGCCCTAGCGTAACGCTAGGGGAGCCCTAGCCTAAGGCTAGGGGTGCCTGAGACTAAGACTAAGGGAGCCCAAGCCTAAGGCTAGGGTAGCCCTAGCCTAAGCCTAGTGGTGCCCTAGCCTAAGGCTAGGACAGCCTTGGCCTAAGGCTAGGGGAGCCCTGGCCTAACCTTAGGGGTGCCCTGGCCTAAGGCTAGGGAAGACCTAGCGTGAAGCTAGGGGAGCCCTAGCCTAAGGCTAGGGGAGCCCGATCCTACAGCTTAGTGAGCACGAGCCTTAGTTTAGGGGACCCCGAGTCTAAGCCTAGGGGAGGCCTAGCCTAAGCCTAGGGGTGCCCTAGGCTAAGGCTAGGGTAGCCCTAGCCTAAGGCTAGTGTGGCCCTAGCCTAAGCCTACGGGTGTCCTAACCTAAGGCTAGGAGAGCCTTAGCCTAAGGCTAGGGGGGCCCTAGCTTTAGCCTAAGCCTAGGGGTGACCTAGACTAAGGCTAGGGGAGCCCTAGCCTAAGGCTACTGTAGCCTTAGCATAAGGCTGGGGGAGCCCTAGCCTTAGCCTAAGACTAGGGGTGCCCTAGCCTAAGCATAGTGGTGCCCTAGCCTAAGGCTAGGGGAGCCCTAGCGTAACGCTAGGGGAGCCCTAGCCTAAGTCAAGGGGTACCCTAGCCTAAGGCTAGGGGAGCCGTAGCCTTAGCCTAAGCCTAGGGATGCCATAGGCTAAGGCTTGGGGAGCCCTGGACTAAGCCTTGGGGTGCCCTGGCTTAAGGCTAGGGGAGCCCTAGAGTAACGCTAAGGGAGCCCTAGCCTAAGGCTAGGGGTGCCCTAGCCTAAGGCTAGGGGAGCCCTAGCCTAAGGCAAGGTGAGCCGTAGCCTTAGCCTAAGATTAGTTGTGCCCTAGCCTAAGGCTAGGGGAGTCCTAGCCTAAGGCTAGGGGAGCCCTGGCCTAAGCCTAGGGGTGCCCTGGCCTAAGGCTAGGGGAGCCCTAGCCTAAGCCGAGGGTTGTCCTAGCCTAAGGCTAGGAGAGCCCTAGCATAAGGCTATGGGAGTCCTAGCCTTAGCCTATGCCTAGGGGACTGTAGCATAAGGTTAGGGGAGCCCTAGCCTAAGGCTAGGGGAGCCCTAGCCTTAGCCTAAGCCTAGGGGTGCCCGAATCTACGGCTAGGGGAGCCCTAGGTTAAGCCAAGTGGTGCCCTAGCCTAAGGCTAGGTGGGCCCTAACCTAAGGCTAGGGTAGCCCTAGCCTAAGCCTAGGGGTGCCCTAGCCTAAGGCTAGGAGAGCCTTAGCCGAAGGCTAGCGGAGCACTAGCCTTAGCCTAAGCCTAGGGGTGACCTAGCCAAAGGCTAGGGGAGCCCTAGCCTAAGGATAGGGGAGCCCTAGCCTTAGCCTAAGCCTAGAGGTGCCCTAGCCTAAGGCTAGGGGAGCCCTAGCCTAAGGCTAGTGGAGCCCTAGCCTTAGCCTAAGCCTAGGGGTGCCCTAGCCTAAGGGTAGGGGAGCACTAGCCTAAGGCTAGGGGAACCCTAGCCTTAGCCTAAGCCTAGGGGTGCCCTAGTCGAGGCTAGGGGAACCCTAGCCTAAGGCTAGAGGAGCCCTAACCTTAGCCTAAGCCTAGGGTTGCCCTAGCCTAAGCCTAGTGGTGCCCTCGCCAAAGGCTAGGGGAGTCCTAGCCTTAGCCTAAGCCTAGGGGTGCCCTAGCCTAAGCCTAGGGGGGCCCTAGCCTTAGCCTAAGCCTAGAGGTGCCCTAGCCTAAGGCTAGGGGAGCCCTAGCCTAAGGGTAGCGGAGCCCTAGCCTTAGCCTAAGCCTAGGGGTGCCCTAGCCCAGGCTAGGGGAGCCCTAGCCTAAGGCTAGAGGAGGCCTAGCCTTAGCCTAAGCCTAGGGGTGCCCTAGCCTAAGTCTAGGGGTGCCCTAGCCTAAGTCTATGGGAGCCGTAGCCTTAGTCTAAGTCTAGGGGTGCCATAGCCTAAGGCTTGGGGAGCCCTGGACTAAGCCTAGGGGTGCCCTGGCGTAAGGCTAGGGGAGCCCTAGCGTAACGTTAAGGGAGCCCTAGCCTAATGCTAGGAAAGCCCTATCCTAAGGCTAGGGTTGCCTGAGCCTAAGGCTAGGGGAGCACGAGCCTAAGACTAGGAGAGCCCTAGCCTTAGCCTAAACCTAGGTGGGCCCTAGCCTAAGTCTAGGGTAGCCCTATCCTAAGCCTAGGGGTGCCCTATCCTAAGGCTAGGAGAGCCTAAGCCGAAGGCTAGGGGAGCCCTAGCCTTAGCCTAAGCCTAGGGGTGACGTAGCCTAAGTCTAGGGGAGCCCTAGCCTAAGGCTAGGGGAGCCCTAGCCTTAGCCTAAGCCTAGGGGTGCCCTAGCCTAAGGGTAGGGGAGCACTAGGCTAAGGCTAGTTGAGCCATAGCCTAAGGCTAGGGGAGCCCTAGCCTAAGGCTAGGGGAGCCCTAGCCTAAGGCTAGGGGAGCCCTAGCCTTAGCCTAAACCTAGGGATGCCCTAGCCGAGGCTAGGAGAGCTCTAGCCTAAGGCTAGAGGAGCCCTAGCCTTAGCCTAAGCCTAGGGGTGCCCTAGCCTAAGCCTAGGGGTGCCCACGCCAAAGGCTAGGGGAGCCCTAGCCTTAGCCTAAGCCTAGGGGTGACCTAGCCTAGAGGTGCCCTAGCCTAAGGCTAGGGGAGCCGTTGTCTTCGCCTAAACCTTGGGGTGCCCTAGCCTAAGGCTAGGGGAGCCCTAGCCTTAGCCTAAGCTTAGGGGTGCCCTAGCCTAAGGCTAGGGGAGCACTAGCCTAAGGCTAGCGGAGCCCTAACCTTACCCTAAACTTAGGGGTGCCCTAGCCCAAGCTAGGGGAGACCTAGCCTAAGGCTAGAGTAGCCCTAGCCTTAGCCTAAGCCTAGGGGTGCCCTGGCCTAAGCCTAGGGGTGCCCTCGCCAAAGTCTAGGGGAGCCCTAGCCTTAGCCTAAGCCTAGGGGTGCCCTGGCCTAAGGCTAGGGGAGCCCTAGCGTAAAGCTAGGGTAGGCCTAGCCTAAGTCAAGGGTAGCCCTAGCCATAGCCTAAGCCTAGGGGTGCCCTAGCCTAAGGCAAGGGGAGCCCTAGCCTTAGCCTAAGCCTCGGGTTGCCCTGGACTAAGGCTAGGGGAGATTTAGCGTAAAGTTAGGGGAGCCCTAGCCTAAGACTAGGGGAGCCCGAGCCTATGGCTTCTGGAGCACGAGCCTTAGGCTAGGGGAGCCCGAGTCTAAGGCTAGGGGAGCCCTAGCCTAAGCCTAGGGGTGCCCTAGCCTAAGGCTAGGGGAGCCCTAGCCTAAGGCTTGTGTAGCCCTACCCTAAGCCTAGGGATGTCCTAACCTAAGCCTAGGAGAGCCTTAGCCTAAGGCTAGGGAAGCACTAGCCTTAGCCTAAGCCTAGGGGTGACCTAGCCTAAGGCTAGGGAGCCCTAGCCTAAGGCTACTGTAGCCTTAGCCTAAGGCTGGGGGAGCCATAGCCTTAGCCTAAGCCTAGGGGTGCCCTCGCCTAAGCCTAGGGGTGCCCTAGCCTAACGCGAGGAGAGCCCTAGCCTAAGGCTAGTGGAGCCCTAGCCTTAGCCTAAGCCATGGGTTGCCCTAGCCTAAGGCTAGGGGTGCCTGAGTCTAAGGCTAGGGGAGCCCTAGCCTAAGTCTAGGGGTGCCCAAGCCTAAGGCTTGGGGAGCCCTGGACTATGCCTAGGTGTGCCCTGGCCTAAGGCTAGGGGAGCCCTAGTGTAACGCTAAGGGAGCCCTAGCCTAAGGCTAGGGGAGCCCTAGCCTAAGGCTAGGGGTGCCCGAGCCTAAGGCTAGGGGAGCATGAGCCTGAGGCAAGGAGAGCCCTAGCCTAAGGCTAGGGGAGCCCTGGCCTTAGCCTAAGCCTAGGGGTTACCGAGCCTAAGGCTAGGGGAGCCCTAGCCTAAGCCTTGGGGTGCCCTAACCTAAGCCTAGGGGAGCCCTAGCCTAATGCTAGGGGAGCCCTAGCCTTACCCTAAGCCTACGGGTGACCTAGCCTAAGCCTAGGGGTGCCTTAGCCTAAGGCATGGGGAGCCCAAGCATAACGCTACGGGAGCCCTAGCCTAAGCCTAGGGGGGCCCTAGCAAAAGGCTAGGTGAGCCGTAGCCTTAGCCTAAGAGAGCGGTGCCCTAGCCTAAGGCTAGGGGAGCCCTAGCCTAAGGCTAGAGGTGCCCTAGCCTAAGGCAAGGGGAGCCCTAGAATAAGGCTAGGGGAGCCCTTGTATTAGCCTAAGCCTAGGGGTACCTTAGCCTAAAGCTAGGGGAACCCTAGCCTTAGCCTAAGCCTAGGGGTGCCCTAGCCTAAGGCTTGGGAAGCCCTAGCCTTAGCCTAAGCCTAGAGGTGCCCTACACTAAGGCTAGGGGAGCCCTAGCCTAACGCTAGAGGAGCCCGAAGCTAAGGCAAGGGGAGCCCTACCCTAAGCCTAGGGGTGCCTTAGCCTAATGCAAGGGGAACCCTAGCCTTAGCCTAAGCCTACGGGTGCCCTAGCCTAAGGCTAGGCGAGCTCTAGCCTAAGGCTAGGGGAGCCCTTTTCTTAGCCTAAGCCTAGGGGTGCCCTAGCCTAAGGCTAAGGGAGCCCAAGCCTAAGACTAGGGGACCCCTAGCCTTAGCCTAAGCCTAGGGGTGCCCTAGCCTAAGGCAAGGTGAGCCGTAGCCTTAGACTAAGATTAGGGGTGCCCTAGCCTAAGGCTAGGGGAGTCCTAGCCTAAGGCTAGGGGAGCCCTGGCCTAAGCCTAGGGGTGTCCTGGCCTAAGGATAGGGGAGCCCTAGTCTAAGCCGAGGGTTGTCCTAGCCTAAGGCTATGGGAGTCCTAGCCTTAGCCTAAGCCTAGTTGGACTGTAGCATAAAGCTAGGGGAGCCCTAGCCTAAGGCTAGGGGAGCCCTAGCCTTAGCCTAAGCCAAGGGGTGCCCGAATCTACGGCTAGGGGAGCCCTAGGCTAAGCCTAGTGGTGCCCTAGCCTAAGGCTAGGTGGGCCCTAACCTAAGGCTAGGGTAGCCCTAGCCTAAGCCTAGGGGTGCCCTAGCCTAAGGCTAGGAGAGCCTTAGCAGAAGGCTAGCGGAGCCCTAGCCTTAGCCTAAGCCTAGGGGTGACCCAGCCAAAGGCTAGGGGAGCCCTAGCCTAAGGATAGGGGAGCCCTAGCCTTAGCCTAAGCCTAGGGGTGCCCTAGCCTAAGGCTAGGGGAGCCCTAGCCTAAGGCTCGTGGAGCCCTAGCCTTACCCTAAGCCTAGGGGTGCCCTAGCCTAAGGGTAGGGGAGCACTAGCCTAAGGCTAGGGGAGCCCTAGCCATAGCCTAAGCCTAGGGGTGCCCTAGCCGAGGCTAGGGGAACCCTAGCCTAAGGCTAGAGGAGCCCTAACCTTAGCCTAAGCCTAGGGTTGCCCTAGACTAAGCCTAGGGTTGCCCTCGCCAAAGGCTAGGGGAGCCCTAGCCTTAGCCTAAGCCTAGAGGTGCCCTAGCCTAAGGCTAGGGGAGCCCTAGCCTTAGCCTAAGCCTAGAGGTGCCCTAGCCTAAGCCTAGGGGTGCCCTAGCCTAAGTCTAGAGGTGCCCTGGCCTAAGTCTGGGGGAGCCGTAGCGTAAAGCTAGGGGAGTCCTAGCCTAAGGTTAGGGGTGTCTGAGTATAAGGCTAGGGGAGCCCTAGCCTAAATCTAGGGGTGCCCTAGCCTAGGTCTAGGGGAGCCGTAGCCTTAGTCTAAGCCTAGGGGTGCCATAGCCTAAGGCTTGGGGAGCCCTGGACTAAGCTTAGGGGTGCCCTGGCCTAAGGCTAGGGGAGCCCTAGCGTAACGTTAAGGGAGCCCTAGCCTAATGCTAGGAAAGCCCTAGCCTAAGGCTAGGGGTGACTGAGCCTAAGGCTAGGGGAGCACGAGCCTAAGGCTAGGAGAGACCTAGCCTAAGCCTAGGGTAGCCCTAGCCTAAGCCTAGGGGTGCCCTATCCTAAGGCTAGGAGAGCCTTAACCGAAGGCTAGGGGAGCCCTAGCCTTAGCCTAAGCCTAGGGGTGCCCTGGCCTAAGACCAGGGGAGCCCTAGCGTAAAGCTAGGGTAGGCCTAGCCTAAGTCAAGGGGAGCCCTAGCCATAGCCTAAGCCTAGGTGTGCCCTAGCCTAAGGCAAGGGGAGCCCTAGCCTTACCCTAAGCCTCAGGGTGCCCTGGCCTAAGGCTAGGGGAGGCTTAGCGTAAAGTTACGGGAGCCCTAGCCTAAGGCTAGGGGAGCCCGGGCCTACGGCTTATGGAGCACGAGCCTTAGGCTAGGGGAGCCCGAGTCTAAGGCTAGGGGAGCCCTAGCCTAAGCCTAGGGGTGCCCTAGCCTAAGGCTAGGGGTGCCCTAGCCTAAGGCTTGTGTAGTCCTAGCCTAAGCCTAGGGGTGTCCTAACCTAAGGCTAGGAGAGCTTTATCCTAAGGCTAGGGAAGCACTAGCCTTAGCCTAAGCCTAGGGGTGACCTAGCCTAAGGCTAGGGAGCCCTAGCCTAAGGCTACTGTAGCCTTAGCCTAAGGCTGGGGGAGCCATAGCCTTAGCCTAAGCCTAGGGGTGCCCTAGCCTAAGCCTAGGGGTGCCCTAGCCTAACGCTAGGAGAGCCCTAGCCTAAGGCTAGAGGAGCCCTATCCTTAGCCTAAGCCAAGGGTTGCCCTAGCCTAAGGCTAGGGGTGCCTGAGTCTAAGGCTAGGGGAGCCCTAGCCTAAGTCTAGGGTGCCCAAGCCTAAGGCTTGGGGAGCCCTACCCTAAGCCTAGGGGTGTCCTAACCTAAGCCTAGGAGAGCCTTAGCCTAAGGCTAGGGAAGCACTAGCCTTAGCCTAAGCCTAGGGGTGACCTAGCCTAAGGCTAGGGAGCCCTAGCCTAAGGCTACTGTAGCCTTAGCCTAAGGCTGGGGGAGCCATAGCCTTAGCCTAAACCTAGGGGTGCCCTAGCCTAAGCCTAGGGGTGCCCTAGCCTAACGCTAGGAGAGCCCTAGCCTAAGGCTAGTGGAACCCTAGCCTTAGCCTAAGCCAAGGGTTGCCCTAGCCTAAGGCTAGGGGTGCCTGAGTCTAAGGCTAGGGGAGCCCTAGCCTAAGTATAGGGGTGCCCAAGCCTAAGGCTTGGGGAGCCCTGGACTATGCCTAGGTGTGCCCTGGCCTAAGGCTAGGGGAGCCCTAGTGTAACGCTAAGGGAGCCCTAGCTTAAGGCTAGGGGAGCCCTAGCCTAAGGCTAGGGGTGCCCGAGCCTAAGGCTAGGGGAGCACGAGCCTAAGGCTAGGAGAGCCCTAGCCTAAGGCTAGGGGAGCCCTAGCCTTAGCTTAAGCCTAGGGGTTACCGAGCCTAAGGCTAGGGGAGCCCTAGCCTAAGCCTTGGGGTGCCCTAACCTAAGCCTAGGGGAGCCCTAGCCTAAGGCTATGGGAGCCCTAGCCTTACCCTAAGCCAACGGGTGACCTAGCCTAAGCCTAGGGGTGCCCTAGCCTAAGGCATGGGGAGCCCAAGGATAACGCTACGGGAGCCCTAGCCTAAGCCTAGGGGGGCCTTAGCAAAAGGCTAGGTGAGCCGTAGCCTTAGCCTAAGAGAGGGGAGCCCTAGCCTAAGGCTAGAGGTGCCCTAGCCTAAGGCAAGGGGAGCCCTAGCCTAAGGCTAGGGGAGCCCTTGTATTAGCCTAAGCCTAGGGGTACCTTAGCCTAAGGCTAGGGGAGCCCTAGCCTTAGCCTAAGCCTAGGGGTGCCCTAGCCTAAGGCTTGGGAAGCCCTAGCCTTAGCCTAAGCCTAGAGGTGCCCTACACTAAGGCTAGGGGAGCCCTAGCCTAACGCTAGAGGAGCCCGAAGCTAAGGCAAGGGGAGCCCTACCCTAAGCCTAGGGGTGCCCTAGCGTAATGCAAGGGGAACCCTAGCCTTAGCCTAAGCCTACGGGTGCCCTAGCCTAAGGCTTAGGGGAGCTCTAGCCTAAGGCTAGGGGAGCCCTTTTCTTAGCCTAAGCCTAGGGGTGCCCTAGCCTAAGGCAAGGTGAGCCGTAGCCTTAGCCTAAGATTAGGGGTGCCCTAGCCTAAGGCTAGGGGAGTCCTAGCTTAAGGCTAGGGGAGCCCTGGCCTAAGCCTAGGGGTGCCCTGGCCTAAGGCTAGGGGAGCCCTAGTCTAAGCCGAGGGTTGTCCTAGCCTAAGGTTAGGAGAGCCCTAGCATAAGGCTATGGGAATCCTAGCCTTAGCCTAAGCCTAGGGGACTGTAGCATAAGGCTAGGGGAGCCCTAGCCTAAGGCTAGGGGTGCCCAAGCCTAAGGCTTGGGGAGCCCTGGACTATGCCTAGGTGTGCCCTGGCCTAAGGCTAGGGGAGCCCTAGTGTAACGCTAAGGGCGCCCTAGCCTAAGGCTAGGAGAGCCCTAGCCTAAGGCTAGGGGTGCCCGAGCCTAAGGCTAGGGGAGCACGAGCCTAAGGCTAGGAGAGCCCTAGCCTAAGGCTAGGGGAGCCCTAGGCTTAGCCTAAGTCTAGGGGTTACCGAGCCTAAGGCTAGGGGATCCCTAGCCTAAGCCTTGGGGTGCCCTAACCTAAGCCTAGGGGAGCCCTAGCCTAAGGCTAGGGGAGCCCTAGCCTTACCCTAAGCCTACGGGTGACCTAGCCAAAGCCTAGGGGTGCCCTAGCCTAAGGCATGGGGAGCCCAAGCATAGCGCTACGGGAGCCCTAGCCTAAGCCTAGGGGGGCCCTAGCAAAAGGCTAGGTGAGCCGTAGCCTTAGCCTAAGATAGAGGTGCCCTAGCCTAAGGCTAGGGGATCCCTAGCCTAAGGCTAGAGGTGCCCTAGCCTAAGGCAAGGGGAGCCCTAGCCTAAGGCTAGGGGAGCCCTTGTATTAGCCTAAGCCTAGGGGTACCCTAGCCTAAGGCTAGGGGAGCCCTAGCCTTAGCCTAAGCCTAGGGGTGCCCTAGCCTAAGCCACGGGTGCCCTCGCCAAAGGATAGGGGAGCCCTAGCCTTAGTCTAAGCCTAGGGGTGCCCTAGCCTAAGCCTAGGGAAGCCCTAGCCTTAGCCTAAGCCTAGAGGTGCCCTACACTAAGGCTAGGGGAGCCCTAGTCTAACGCTAGAGGAGCCCCAAGCTAAGGCTAGGGGAGCCCTACCCTAAGCCTAGGGGTTCCCTAGCCTAATGCAAGGGGAACCCTAGCCTTAGCCTAAGCCTACGGGTGCCCTAGCCTAAGGCTAGGGGAGCTCTAGCCTAAGGCTAGGGGAGCCCTTTTCTTAGCCTAAGCCTAGGGGTGCCCTAGCCTAAGGCTAAGGGAGCCCAAGCCTAAGACTAGGGGACCCCTAGCCTTAGCCTAAGCCTAGGGGTGCCCTAGCCTAAGGCAAGGGGAGCCCTAGGCTTAGCCTAAGGCTAGGGTTGCCCTAGCCTAAGGCTAGGGGAGCCCTAGCCTAAGCCTAAGCTTAGGGTTGTCCTAGCCTAAGGCTAGGGAAGCCCTAGCCTAAAGCTAGGGGAAGCCCTAGCCTTAGCCTAATCCTAGGGATGCCATAGCCTAAGCCTAGGGGTGCCCTAGCTTAACGCTAGGAGAGCACTAGCCTAAGGCTAGTGGCGCCCTAGCCTTAGCCTAAGCCAAGGGTTGCCCTAGCCTAAGGTTAGGGAAGCCCTAGCCTAAGGATAGGGGAGCCCTAAACTAAGGCTAGGGGAGCCCTAGCCCTAGCCTAATCCTAGGGGTGCCCTAGCCTAAGCCTAGGCGTGCCCTAGCCTAAACCTAGGGGTGCCGTAGCCTAAGGCTAGGGGAGACCTGCCCTAAGCCTTGGGGTGCCCTAGCCTAAGGCTAGGGGAGACCTAGCCAAAGGATAGGGGAGAAAAGCCTTAGCCTAAGCCTAGGGGTGGTATAGCCTAAGGCTAGGGGAGCCCTAGCCTAAGGCGAGGGGAGCCCTAGCCTAAGGCTAGAGGAGCCCTAGCCTTAGCCTAAGCCTAGGGGTGCCCTAGCCTAAGCCTAGGGGTGACCTCGCCAAAGGCTAGGGTAGCCCTAGCCTTAGGCTAAGCCTAGGGGTGCCCTAGCCTAAGGCTAGGGGAGCACTAGCCTTAGCCTAAGCCTAGGGGTGCCCTGGCCTAAGGCTAGGGGAGCCCTAGCTTAAAGCTAGGGTAGCCCTAGCCTAAGGCAAGGGGAGCCCTAGCCCAAGCCTAAGCCTAGGGTTGCCCTAGCCTAAGGCAAGGGGAGCCCTAGCCATAGCCTAAGCCTAGGGGTGCACTGGCCTAAGGCTAGTGGAGCCCTAGCATAAAGCTAGGGGAGCCCTAGCCTAAGGATAGGGGAGCCCTAGCCTTAGCCTAAGCCTAGGGGTGCCCGAAGCTAAGGCTAGGGGAGCCCTAGCCTAAACCTAGGGGTGCCCTAGCCTAATCCTAGGGGTGCCCTAGCCTAAGGCAAGGAGAGCCCTAGCCTAAAGATAGGGGAGCCCTAGCCTTAGCCTAAGCCTCGTGGTGACCTAGCCTAAGATTAGGGGAGCCCTAGCCTAAGGATAGGGGAGCCCTAGCCTTAGCCTAAGCCTAGGGGTGCCCTAGCCTAAGGTTAGGGGAGCCCTAGCCTTAGCCTAAGCCAAGGGTGCCCTAGCCTAAGGGTAGGGGAGCACTAGCCTAAGGATATTTGAGCCCTAGCCTAAGACTAGGGGAGCCCTAGCCTAAGGCTAGGGTAGCCCTAGCCTAAGCCTAGGGGTGCCCTAGCCTAAGGCTAGGAGAGCCTTAGCCAAAGGCTAGGGGTGACCTAGCCTTAGCCTAAGCCTAGGGGTGACCTAGCCTAAGGCTAAGGTGCCCACGCCTAAGGCTTGGGTAGCCCTAGCCTTAGCCTAAGCCTAGGGGTGCCCGAATATAGGCTAGGGGAGCCCTTGCCTAAGCCTTGGGGTGCGCTAGCCTAAGCCTAGGGGAGCCCTAGCATTAGCATAAGCCTAGGGGTGCCCTAGCCTACGGCTAGGGGAGCCCTAACCTAAGGCTTGGGGAGACCTAGCCTTAACCTAAGCCAAGGGGTGCCCTAGCTTAATACTAGGGGTGCCCTAGCCTAATGAATGGGGAGCCCTAGCCTAAGGCTAGGGGATACATAGCCGTAGCCTAGGCCTAGGGGTGCCCTAGCCTTACCATAAGCCTAGGGGTGTCCTAGCCTAAGGCTAAGGGAGCCCAAGCCGAAGGCTAGGGGACCCCTAGTCTTAGCCTAAGCCTAGGGGTGCCCTAGCATAAGGCTAGGGGAGCCCTAGCCTAAGGCTAGGGGAGCACTAGCCTAAGGCTAGAGGAGAAAAGCCTTAGCCTAAGCCTAGGGGTTCTATAGCCTAAGGCTAGGGGAGCCCTATCCTAAGGCTAGGGGAGCCCTAGCCTTAGCCTAAGCCTAGGGGTTCCCGAAGCTAAAGCTAGGGGAGCCCTAGGCTAAGCCTAGGGGTGCCCTAGCCTAAGGCTAGGTGGTCCCTAGCCTAAGGCTAGGGTAGCCCTAGCTTAAGCCTAGGGGTGCCCTAGCCTAAGGTTAGGAGAGCCTTAGCCTAAGGTAGGGGAGCCCTAGCCTTAGCCTAAGCCTAGGGGTGCCCTAGCCTAAGGCTAGGGGAGCCCTAGCCTAAGGCTAGGGGAGAAAAGCCTTTGCCTAAGCCTAGGGGTGCTATAGCCTAAGGTTAGAGGAGCCCAAGCTTAAGGTTGGGGGAGCCCTGGCCTTAGCCTAGGGGTGCCCTGGCCTAAGGCTAGGGGAGCCCTAGCCTAAGGCTAGGGGTGCCTGAGACTAAGGCAAGGGGGGCCCAAGCCTAAGGCTAGGGTAGCCCTAGCCTAAGCCTAGTGGTGCCCTAGCCTAAGGCTAGGACAGCCTTGGCCTAAGGCTAGGGGAGCCCTGGCCTAAGCCTAGGGGTGCCCTAGCCTAAGGCTATTGTAGCCCTAGCCTAAGCCTACGGGTGTCCTAAGCTAAGGCTAGGGGAGCCCTAGCCTAACGCTACTGTAGCCTTAGCATAAGGCTGGGGGAGCCCTAGCCTTAGCCTAAGCCTAGGGGTGCCCTAGCCTAAGCCTAGGGGTGACCTAGCCTAAGGCTAGGGGAGCCCCGGCGTAACGCTAGGGGAGCCCTAGCCTAAGGCTAGGGTTGCCTGAGTCTAAGGCTAGGGGAGCCCTAGCCTAAGCCTAGGGATGCAATAGCCTAAGGCTTGGGGAGCCCTGGACTAAGCCTTGGGGTGCCCTGGCCTAAGGCTAGGGGAGCCCTAGCTTAACGCTAAGGGAGCCCTAGCCTAAGGCTAGGGGAGCCCTAGCCCAAGGCTAGGGGGGCCCGAGCCTAAGGCTAGGAGAGCACGAGCCTAAGGCTAGGAGAGCCCTAGCCAAAGGCTAGGGGAGCCCTAGCCTTAGCCTAATTAGGGGAGCCCTAGCCTAAGGCTAGGGGAGCCCTGGCCTAAGGTTAGGTGAGCCCTAGCCTTAGCCTAAGATTAGGGGTGCCCTAGCCTAAGGCTAGGGGAGTCCTAGCCTAAGGCTAGGGGAGCCCTGGCCTTAGCCTAAGCCTAGGGGACTGTAGCATAAGGCTAGGGGAGCCCTAGCCTAAGGCTAGGGGAGCCCTAGCCTTACCCTAAGCCAAGGGGTGCCCGAAGCTAAAGCTAGGGGAGCCCTAGGCTAAGCCTAAGCCTAGGGGTGACCTTGCTAAATGCTAGGGGAGCCCTAGCCTAAGGATAGGGGAGCCCAACCTTAGCCTAAGCCTAGGGGTTCCCTAGCCTAAGGCTAGGGGATCCCAAGCCTAAGGCTAGTGGAGCCCTAGCCTTAGCCTAAGCCTAGGGGGCCCTAGCCTAAGGGTATGGGAGCACTAGCCTAAGGCTAGTTGAGCCCTAGCCTAAGACTAGGGGAGCCCTAGCCTAAGCCTAGGGGTGCCCTCGCCAAAAGCTAGGGGAGCCCTAGCCTAAGCCTAAGCATAGGGGTGCCCTAGCCTAAGGGTAGGGGAGCCCTAGCATAAAGCTAGGGGAGCCCTAGCCTAAGGCTGGGGGAGCCCTAGCCTTATCCTAATCCTAGGGGTGCCCTAGCCTAAGCCTAGGGGTGCCCTAGCCTAAGGCTAGGGGAGCCCTAGCGTAATGCTAGGGGAGCCCTAGCCTAAGGTAGGGGTGCCTGAGTCTAAGGCTAGGGTACCCCTAGCCTAAGTCTAAGGGTGCCCTAGCCTAAGGCTAGGGGAGCCGTAGCCTTAGTCTAAGCCTAGGGGTGCCATAGCCTAAGGCTTCTGGAGCCCTGGACTAAGCCTAGGCGTGCCCTGGCCTAAGGTTAGGGGAGCCCTAGCCTAAGGCTAGGAGAGCCCTAGCCTAAGGCTAGGGGAGCCCTAGCCTTAGCCTAAGCCTAGGGGTGACCTAGCCTAAGGCTAGGGGAGCCCTAGCCTAAGCCTTGGGATGCCCTAGCCTAAGCCTAGGGGAGCCCTAGCTTTAAGGCTAGGGGAGCCCTAGCCTTAGCCTAAGCCTAGGGGTGCCCTAACCTAAGCCTAGGGGGGCCCTAGCCTAAGGCTAGGTGAGCCGTAGCCTTAGCCTAAGATTAGGGGTGCCCTAGCCTAAGGCTAGGGGAGCCCTAGCCTAAGGCTAGAGGTGCCCTAGCCTAAGGCTAGGGGAGCCCTTGCCTAAGGCTAGGGGAGCCCTTGTCTTAGCCTAAGCCTAGGGGTGCCCTAGCCTAAGGCTAGGAGAGCCTTAGCCGAAGGCTAGGGGAGCCCTAGCCTTTGGCTAAGCCTAGGGGTAACCTAGCCTAAGGCTAGGGGAGCCCTAGCCGAAGGATAGGGGAGCCCTAGCCTTAGCCTAAGCCTAGGGGTGCCCTAGCCTAAGGCTAGGGGAGCCCTAGCCTAAGGCTAGGGGTGCCCTGGCCTTAGACTAGGGGTGCCCTGGCCTAAGGCTAGGGGAGCCTCAGCGTAACGCTAGGGGAGCCCTAGCCTAAGGCTACGTTAGCCTTAGCCTAAGGCTGGGGGAGCCCTAGCCTTATCCTAAGCCTAGGGGTGCCCTAGCCTAAGCCTAGGGGTGCCCTAGCCTAAGGCAAGGGGAGCTCTAGCCTTAGCCCAAGCCTAGGGGTGCCCTGGCCTAAGGCTAGGGGAGCCCTGGCATAAAGCTAGGGGAGCCCTAGCATAAGGTTAGGGGTGCCTGAGTCTAAATCTAGGGGAGCCCTAGCCTAAGTCTAGGGGTGCCCTAGCCTAAGGCTAAGGGAGCCGTAGCCTTAGCCTAAGCCTACGGGTGCCATAGCCTAAGGCTTGTGTAGCCCTGGACGAAGCCTAGGTGTGCCATGGCCTAAGGCTAGGGGAGCCCTAGTGTAACGCTAAGGGAGCCCTAGCCTAAGGCTAGGGGAGCCCTAGCCTAAGGCTAGGTGACCCGTAGCCTTAGCCTAAGATTAGGGGTGCCCTAGCCTAAGGCTAGGGGAGCCAAAGCCTAAGGCTAGAGGTGCCCTATCCTAAGGCTAGGGGAGCCCTAGCCTAAGGCTAGAGGTGCCCTAGCCTAAGGCTAGGGGAGCACTTGTCTTAGCCTAAGCCTAGGGGTGCCCTATGCTAAGGCTAGGGCATCCCTAGCCTATGGCTAGGGGAGCCTTAGCCTTAGCCTAAGCCTAGGGGTGCCCTAGCCTAAGGCTAGGGGAGCCCTAGCCTAAGGCTAGGGGAGCCCTAGCCTTAGCCTAAGCCTAGGGGTGCCCTAGCCTAAGGCTAGGGGAGCCCTAACCTAAGGCTAGGGGAGCCCTAGCCTAAGGCTGGGGTAGCCCTAGCCTAAGGCTAGGGGAGCCCTATCCTAAGGCTAGGGTAGCCCTAGCCTTAGCCTAAGCTTAGGGGTGCCCTAGCCTAAGGTTAGGGGAGCCCTAGCCGTAGCCAAAGCCTAGGTGTGCCCTAGCATAAAGCTAGGGGAGCCCAAGCCTACGTCTAGGGCTGCCTACGCCTAAGGCTAGGGGAGCCCTAGCCTTAGCCTAAGCATAGTGGTGCCCTTGACTAAGGCTAGGGTAGCCCTAGCCTAAGGCCAGGGGAGCCCTAGCCTAAGGCCAGGGAAGCCCTAGCCTAAGGCCAGTGAAGCCCTAGCCTAAGGCCAAGGGAGCCCTAGACTAAGGCCAGGGGAGCCCTATCCTAAGGCTGGGGGAGCGCTAGCTTTAGCCTAAGCCTAGGGGTGCCCTACCCTAAGGGTAGTGGAGCCCTAGCCTAAGGCTGGGGTAGCCCTAGCCTAAGGCTAGGGGAACCCTGGACAAAGCCTAGGGGTGCCCTGGCCTAAGGCTAGGGGAGCCCTAGCCTAAGGCTAGGGGAGCCCTAGCCTAAGCCAAGGGGTGCCCTAGCCTAAGGCTAGGAGAGCCCTAACCTAAGGATAGGGGAGCCCTAGCCTAAGGCTAGGGGAGCCCTATCCTAAGGCTAGGGTAGCCCAAACCTAAGGATAGGGGAGCCCTAGACTAAGGCTAGGGGAGCCCTAGCCTTAACAAAGCCTTGGAGTGCCCTAGCATAAGGCTAGGGGAGCCCAAGCCTAAGTCTAGGGCTGGCCTAGTCTAAGGCTAGGGGAGCCCTAGCCTTAGCCTAATACTATGGGTGCCCTAGCCTAAGCCTATGTGTGCCCTTGCCTAAGGCTGGGGGAGCCCTAGCCTAAGGATAGGGGAGCCCTAGCCTTAGCCTAAGCATAGGGGTGCCCTTGAATAAGGCTAGCCGAGCCCTAGCCTAAGGCTAGGGGATCCCTAGCCTAAGGCTAGGGAGCCCTAGCCTAAGGCTAGGGGAGCCCTAGCCTAAGGCTAGGGGAGCGCTAGCCTTAGCCCAAGCCTAGGGGTGCCCTGGCCTAAGGCTAGGGGAGCCCTGGCATAAAGCTAGGGGAGCCCTAGCATAAGGTTAGGGGTGCCTGAGTCTAAATCTAGGGGAGCCCTAGCCTAAGTCTAGGGGTGCCCTAGCCTAAGGCTAAGGGAGCCGTAGCCTTAGCCTAAGCCTACGGGTGCCATAGCCTAAGGCTTGTGTAGCCCTGGACGAAGCCTAGGTGTGCCATGGCCTAAGGCTAGGGGAGCCCTAGTGTAACGCTAAGGGAGCCCTAGCCTAAGGCTAGGGGAGCCCTAGCCTAAGGCTAGGTGACCCGTAGCCTTAGCCTAAGATTAGGGGTGCCCTAGCCTAAGGCTAGGGGAGCCAAAGCCTAAGGCTAGAGGTGCCCTATCCTAAGGCTAGGGGAGCCCTAGCCTAAGGCTAGAGGTGCCCTAGCCTAAGGCTAGGGGAGCACTTGTCTTAGCCTAAGCCTAGGGGTGCCCTATGCTAAGGCTAGGGCATCCCTAGCCTATGGCTAGGGGAGCCTTAGCCTTAGCCTAAGCCTAGGGGTGCCCTAGCCTAAGGCTAGGGGAGCCCTAGCCTAAGGCTAGGGGAGCCCTAGCCTTAGCCTAAGCCTAGGGGTGCCCTAGCCTAAGGCTAGGGGAGCCCTAACCTAAGGCTAGGGGAGCCCTAGCCTAAGGCTGGGGTAGCCCTAGCCTAAGGCTAGGGGAGCCCTATCCTAAGGCTAGGGTAGCCCTAGCCTTAGCCTAAGCTTAGGGGTGCCCTAGCCTAAGGTTAGGGGAGCCCTAGCCGTAGCCAAAGCCTAGGTGTGCCCTAGCATAAAGCTAGGGGAGCCCAAGCCTACGTCTAGGGCTGCCTACGCCTAAGGCTAGGGGAGCCCTAGCCTTAGCCTAAGCATAGTGGTGCCCTTGACTAAGGCTAGGGTAGCCCTAGCCTAAGGCCAGGGGAGCCCTAGCCTAAGGCCAGGGAAGCCCTAGCCTAAGGCCAGTGAAGCCCTAGCCTAAGGCCAAGGGAGCCCTAGACTAAGGCCAGGGGAGCCCTATCCTAAGGCTGGGGGAGCGCTAGCTTTAGCCTAAGCCTAGGGGTGCCCTACCCTAAGGGTAGTGGAGCCCTAGCCTAAGGCTGGGGTAGCCCTAGCCTAAGGCTAGGGGAACCCTGGACAAAGCCTAGGGGTGCCCTGGCCTAAGGCTAGGGGAGCCCTAGCCTAAGGCTAGGGGAGCCCTAGCCTAAGCCAAGGGGTGCCCTAGCCTAAGGCTAGGAGAGCCCTAACCTAAGGATAGGGGAGCCCTAGCCTAAGGCTAGGGGAGCCCTATCCTAAGGCTAGGGTAGCCCAAACCTAAGGATAGGGGAGCCCTAGACTAAGGCTAGGGGAGCCCTAGCCTTAACAAAGCCTTGGAGTGCCCTAGCATAAGGCTAGGGGAGCCCAAGCCTAAGTCTAGGGCTGGCCTAGTCTAAGGCTAGGGGAGCCCTAGCCTTAGCCTAATACTATGGGTGCCCTAGCCTAAGCCTATGTGTGCCCTTGCCTAAGGCTGGGGGAGCCCTAGCCTAAGGATAGGGGAGCCCTAGCCTTAGCCTAAGCATAGGGGTGCCCTTGAATAAGGCTAGCCGAGCCCTAGCCTAAGGCTAGGGGATCCCTAGCCTAAGGCTAGGGAGCCCTAGCCTAAGGCTAGGGGAGCCCTAGCCTAAGGCTAGGGGAGCGCTAGCCTTAGCCTAAGCGTAGGGGTGCCCTAGCCTAAGGATAGGGGAGCATTAGCCTAAGCCTAGGGGTGGTCTAGTGTAAGGCTAGGGGAGCCCGAGCCTAAGGCTAGGGGAGCCCGAGCCTAAGGCTAGGGGAGCCCTAGCCTAAGGCTAGGGGAGCCCTAGGCTTAGGCTAGGGGAGCCCTAGCATAAGGCTACTGGTGCCCTACCCTAAGGATAGGGGAGCCCTGGCCTAAGGCTAGAGGTGCCCTAGCCTAAGGGTAGGGAACCCTAGCCTAAGGCTAGGGCAGCCATGGACTAAGCTTAGGGGTGCCCTGGCATAAGGCTAGGGGAGCCCTAGCCTAAGACTAGGGGAGCTATAGCCTTAGCCTAAGCCTAGGGGTGCCCTAGCCTTAGGCTAAGGGAGCGCTAGCCTAAGTTTAGGGGAGCCCTAGCCTTAGCCAAAGCTTAGGGGTGCCCTAGCCTAAGGCTAGGGGAGCCCAAGCCTAAGGCTATGGGAGCCCTAGCCTAAGGTTCCGGGAGCCCTAGCCTAACGCTCAGGGAGCCCTTGCCTAAACCTAGGGGTGCCCTAGCCAAAGGCTAAGGGAGCCCTAGCCTAAGCCTAGGGGTGGCCTTTCCTACGGCTAGGGGAATCCTAGGCTAAGGCTAGGGGAGCCCTAAACTAAGGCTAGGGGAGCCCTAGCCTAAGGCTAGGGGAGCGCTAGCTTTAGCCTAAGCCTAGGGGTGCCCTAGCCTAAGGATAGGGGAGCATTAGCCTAAGCCTAGGGGTGCCCTAGTGTAAGGCTAGGGGAGCCCAATCCTACGGCTAGGGGAGTCCTAGGCTAAGGCTAGGGGAGCCCTAGCCTAAGGCTAGTGGTGCCTAGCCTAAGGGTAGGGGAGCCCAGCCTAAGTCTAGGGGAGCCCGGGACTAAGTCTAGGGGTGCCCTGGCCTAAGGCTAGGGGAGCCCTAGCCTAGGGCTAGGGGAGCCCTAGCCTTAACCTAAGCCTATGGGTTCCTTAGCCTAAGCCTATGGGTGCCCTAGCCTAAGGCTAGGGGACCACTAGCCTAAGGCTAGGGTAGCCCTAGCCTTAGCTTAAGCATAGGGGTGCCCTTGAATAAGGCTAGGGTAGCCCTAGCCTAAGGCTAGCGGAGCCCTAGCCAAAGGCTAGGGGAGCGCTAGCCTTAGCCTAAGCCTAGGGGTGCCCTAGACTAAGGATAGGGGAGCATTAGCCTAAGCCTAGGGGTGCCCTAGTGTAAGGCTAGGGGAGACCGAGCCTAAGGCTAAGGGAGCCCTAACCTACGGCTAGGGGAGCCCTAGCCTAACGCTAGGGGAGCCCTAGCCTTACGCTAGGGGAGCCCTAGCCTAACCTAGGGGTGCCCTAGCCTAAGGCTAGGAGAGCCCTTGGCTTAGCCTAAGCCTAGGGGTGCCCTAGCCTAAGGATTGGGGCGCCCTAGTCTAAGTCTAGGGGAGCCCTAGCCTTAGCCTAAGCTTAGGGGTGCCCTAGCTAAGACTAGGGGAAACCTAGCCTTAGCCTAAGCCTAGGGGTGCTCTAGCCTAAGGCTAGGGGAGCCCAAGCCTAAGCCTAGGGCTGCCATACCTAAGGCTAGGGGAGCCCTAGCCTTAGCCTAAGCCTATGGGTGCCCTAGCCTAAGGCTAGGGGAGCCCTATCGTAAGGTTAGGGCAGCCAGCCTTAGCCTAAGCCTAGGGGTGCCATTGCCTAAGGCTAGGGGAGCGCTAGCCTTAGCCTAAGCCTAGGGGTGCCCTAACCTAAGGCTAGGGGAGCCTTAGCCTAAGCCTAGGGGTGCCGGAGCCTAAGAATAGGGGTGCCCGAGCCTAAGGCTAGTGGAGCCCTAGCCTTAGCCTAAGCCTAGGGGGGCCCTAGCATAAGGTTAGGGGAGCCCTAGCCTAAGGCTATTGGCGCCCTAGCCTAAAGCTAGGGGAGACCTAGCCTAGCCTACGGGTGGCCTAACTTTAGGCGAGGGGAGCCCTAGCTTAAGCCTAGTTGTTCCCGAACCTAAGGCTAGGGGAGCCCTAGCTTAAGCCTAGGAGTGCTCGAGCCTAAGCCTAAGGGTGCCCTAGCATAAGGCTAGGGGAGCCCTAGCCTTAGCCTAAGCCTAGGGGTGCCCTAGCATAAGACTAGGGAGCCCTAGCCTAAGGCTAGGGGAGCCCTAGCCCAAGCCTAAGCCTAGGGGAGCCCGAACCTAAGGCTAGGGGAGCCCTAGCCTAAGCCTAGGGGTGCCCGAGTCTAAGCCTAGGGGTGCCCTAGCCTAAGCCTAGGGGTGACCTAGCCTAAGGCTAGGGGAGCCCTAGCCGAAGGCTAGGGGAGCCCTACCTTAGCCTAAGCCTAGGGGTGCTCTAGCCTAAGGCTAGGGGAGCCCTAGCCTTAGCCTAAGGCTAGGGGTGCCCTAGCCAAGGCAAAGGGAGCCCTACCCTAAGGCTAGGGGAGCACTAGCCTTAGCCTAAGCCTAGGGGTGCCCTAGTGTAAGGCAAGGGGATCCCTAGTCTAAGGCTAGGGGAGCCCTAGGCTTAGGCTATGGGAGCCCTAGCATAAGGCTAGGGGTGCCCTACCTAAGGCTGGGGTACCCTAGCCTAAGGCTAGGGGAACCCTGGACTAATTCTAGGGGTGCCCTGGTGTAAGGTTAGGGGAGCCCTACCCTAAGGCTAGGGGAGCCCTAGCCTAAGGGTAGGGGAGCCCTAGCCTAAGCCTAAGCCTAGGGGTGCCCTAGCCTAAGGCTAGGGGAGCCCTAACCTAAGGATAGGGGAGCCCTAGAGTAAGGCTAGGGGAGCCCTATCCTAAGGCTAAGCCTTGGGTTGCCCTAGCATAAGACTATGGGTGCCCTAGCCTAAGCCTATGGGTGCCCTAGCCTAAGGCTGGGGAAGCCCTAGCCTAAGGCTAGGGGAGCCCTAGCCGTAGCCTAAGCATAGGGGTGCCCTTGACTAAGGCTAGTGGAGCCATAGACTAAGGCTAGGGGATCACTAGCCTAAGGCTAGGGGAGCCCTAGACTAAGGCTAGGGGAGCCCTAGCCTAAGGCTAGGGGAGCCCTAGCCTAAGGCTAGGGGAGTGCTAGCCTTAGCCTAAGCTTAGGGGTGCCCTAGCCTAAGGATAGGGGAGCATTAGCCTAAGCCTACGGGTGATCAAGTGTAAGGCTAGGGGAGCCCGAGCCTAACGCTAGGGGAGCCCGAGCCTAAGGCTAGGGGAGCCCTAGCCTAAGGTTCCGGGAGCCCTAGCCTAAGGCTCAGGGAGCCCTAGCCTTAGCCTAAGCCTTGGAGTGCCCTAGCCTAAGGCTCGCGGAGCCCTAGCCTAAGGCTAGGGGAGCCCTAGCGTTAGCCTAAGCTTAGGGGTGCCCTAGCCTAAGCCTAGGGGAGCCCTAGCCTAAGGCTAGGGGAGGCCTAGCCTTAGGCTAGGGGAGCCCTAGACTAAGCCTAGGGGTGCCCGAGCCTAAGCCTAAGCCTAGAGGTGCCCTAGCCTAAGGCTACGGGAGCACTAGCCTAAGCGTAGGGGAGCCCTAGCCTTAGTCTAAGCCTAGGGGTGCCCTAGCTTAAGGCCATGGGAGCCCTAGCCAAAGACTAGGGGAGCACTAGCCTAAGGCTAGGGGAACCCTAGCGTAAGCCTACGAGTGCCCGAGCCTAAGCCTAGGGGTGCCCTAGCATAAGGCTAGGAGAGCCCTAGCCTAAGGCTAGGCGAGCCCTAGCCTTAGCCTAAGTCTTGTAGTGCCCTAGCATAAGGCTAGGGGAGCCTTAGCTTAAGGTAAGGGAGCCCTAGCCTAAGCCTAGGTGTGTCCTAGCCTAAGACAAGGGGAGCCCTAGCCTAAGCTGGGAGTGCCCGAGCCAAAGCCTAGGGGTGACCTAGCATAAGGCTAGGGGAGCCCTAGACTAAGCCTAGGGGTCCCCTAGAATAAGGCTAGGGAGCCCTAGCCTTAGCCTAAGCCTAGCGGTGACCTAGCATAAGGCTAGGGGAGTCCTAGACTTAGCCTAAGCCTAGGGGTGCCCTAGTGTAAGGCTAGGTGAGCCCTAGCCTAAGGCTGGGGTATCCCTAAATATGGCTAGGGGAACCCTAGCCTAAGGCTAGGGTAGCCCTAGCCTAAGGCTAGGGGAGCCCTGGACTAAGCCTAGGGGTGCCCTGGCCTAAGGCTAGGGGAGCCCTAGCCTAAAGCTAGGGGAGCCCTAACCTAAGGCTAGAGGAGCCCTACCCTAAGTCTAGGGGAGCCCTAGCCTAAGGCTAGGTGTGCCCGAGCCTAAAGCTAGGGTGCACGAGCCTAAGGTTGGGGAGCCCGAGCCTAAGGCTAGGGGAGTCCTAGCCTAAGGCTAGGGGAGCCCTAGCCTAAGCCAAAGCGTATGTGTGCCCTAGCATAAGGCTAGGGGAGACCAAGCCTAAGGCTAGGGGAGCCCTAGCCTTAGCCTAAGCATAGGGGTGCCCTTGACTAAGGCTAGGGAAGCCCTACCCTAAGGCTAGGGGAGCCATAGCCTAAGGCTAGGGGAGCCCTAGCCTAAGGCTAGGGGAGCCCTAAACTAAGGCTAGGGGAGCCCTAGCCAAAGGCTAGGGGAGCGCTAGCCTTAGCCTAAGCCTAGGGGTGCCCTAGCCTAAGGATAGGGGAGCATTAGCCTAAGCCTAGGGGTGCCCTAGTGTAACGCTAGGGGAGACCGATCCTAAGGCTAGGGGAACCCTTGCCTAACGCTAGGGGAGCCCTAAACTTAGGCTCGGGGAGCTCTAGCCTTAGTCTAAGCCTAGGGGTGCCCTAGCCTAAGCCTAGGGGTGCCCTAGCCTTAGCCTAAGCCTAGGGGTGCTCTAGCCTAAGGCTAGGGGAGCCCAAGCCTAAGCCTAGGACTGCCATACCTAAGGCTAGGGGAGCCCTAGCCTTAGCCTAAGCCTATGGGTGCCCTAGCCTAAGCCTATGGGTGCCCTATCCTAAGGCAAGGGGAGCCCTAGCCTAAGGCTAGGGGAGCCCTAGCCTTAGCCTAAGCCAAGGGTGCCCTTGCCTAAGGCTAGGGGAGCCCCAGCCTAAGGCAAGGGGAGCACTAGCCTAAGGCTAGGGGAGCCAAAGCCTAAGGCTAGGGGAGCGCTAGCCTTAGCCTAAGCCTAGGGGTGCCCTAACCTAAGGCTAGTGGAGTCTAACCTAAGCCTAGGGGTGCCCTAGCCTAAGGCTAGGGGAACCCTACCCTAAGCGTAGAGGATCCTTAACCTAAGCTTAGGGGTGCCCGAACCTAAGCCTAGGGGTGCCCGAGCCTAAGGCTAGGGGAGCCCTAGCCTTAGCCTAAGCCTAGGGGGGCCCTAGCATAAGGTTAGGGGAGCCCTAGCCTAAGGCTAGGGGAGCCCTTGCCTAAGCCTAGGGGTGCCTGAGCCTAAGCCTAGGGGAGACCTAGCCTAAGGCTAGGGGAGCCCTGTACTAAGCCTAAGGGTGCCCTGGCCTAAGGATTAGGGAGCACTAGCGAAAGGCTAGGGGAGCCCTAGCCTAAGTCTAGGGGAGCCCTAGCCTAAGGCTAGGGGAGCCTAGGCCTAAGGTTAGGGGAGCCCTAGCCTTAGCCTAAGCCTAGGGGTGACCTACCCTAAGGCTAAGGGAGCCCTAGCCGAAGGGTATGGGACCCCTAGCCTGAGGCTAGGGGAGCCCTAGCCTTAGCCTAAGCTTAGGGGTGCCCTAGCCCAAGGCTAGGGGACTCCTAGCCGTAGCCTAAGCCTAGGGGTGCCATAGCCAAAGGCTAGGGGAGCCCTAGCCTAAGGCTAAGGGAGCCCTAGCCTAAGGCTAATGGAGCCCTAGCCTAAATCTAGGGGAGCCCTAGCCTTAGCCTAAGCCTGGGGGTGCCTGAACCAAAGGCTAGGGGAGACCTATCCTAAATATAGGGCTTCCCTAGCCTAAGGCTAGGGGAGCCCTAGCCTTAGCGTAAGCCTAGGGGTGCCGTAGCCTAAGGCTAGGGGAGCCCTAGCGTTAGCCTAGGACTAGGGGTTCCATATCCAAGGCTAGGGAAGCCCTAGCCTTAGCCTAAGCCTAGGGCTGCCCTAGCCTAAGGCTAGGGGAGCCCTAGCATAAGACTAGGGGAGCCCTAGCTTTACCCTAAGCCTATGGGTGTCCTAGCCTAATGCTAGGTGTACCTTAGCCTAAGGCTAGGCGTACCTTAGCCTAAGGCTAGGGGAGCCCTAGCCTTAGCTTAATCCTAGGGGTGCCCAAGCCTAATGCTAGGGGAGCCCTAGCCTAAGGCGAGGGGAGCCCTAGCGTTAGCCTAAGCCTAGGGGTGCCATAGCCTAAGGCCTAGGGGTGCCCGAACCAAAGGCTAGGGGTGCCCTAGCCTAAGCCTAGGGGTGCCGTATCCTAAGGCTAGGGGAGCCCTAGACTTAGCCTAAGCCTAAAGGTGCCCTAGCCTAAGGCTAGGGGAGCCCTAGCCTAAGGCTAGGTGAGCCCTACCCTTAGCCTAAGCCTAGGGGTGCCCTAGCCTAAGCCTAGGGGTGCCCTAGCCTAAGGCTAGGGGAGCCCTAGCCTAAGCATAGGGCTGCCCTAGCCTAAGGCTAGGGGAGCCCTAGCCTTAGCCTAAGCCTAGGGGTACCCTAGCCTAAGGATAGGGGAGCCCTAGCCTAAGGCTCGGGGAACCCTAGCCTTACCCTAAGCTTATGGGTGTCCTAGCCTAAGGCTAGGGGTACCTTAGCCTAAGGTTAGGGGTACCTTCGCCCAAGGCTAGGGGAGCCCTAGCCTTAGCGTAAGCCTAGGGGTGCCCTAGCCTAAGGCTAGGGGAGCCCTAGCGTTAGCCTAGGACTAGGGGTTCCCTATCCAAGGCTAGGGAAGCCCTAGCCAAAGGCTAGGGGAGCCCTAGCCTTAGCCTAAGCCTAGGGCTGCCCTAGCCTAAGGCTAGGGGAGCCATAGCCTAAGACTAGGTTAGCCCTTGCCTTACCCTAAGCCTATGGGTGTCCTAGACTAAGGCTAGGCGTACCTTAGCCTAAGGCTAGGGGAGCCCTAGCCTTAGCTTAATCCTAGGGGTGCCCTAGCCTAATGCTAGGGGAGCCCTAGCCTAAGGCGAGGGGAGCCTTAGCCTTAGCCTAAGCCTAGGGGTGCCCTAGCCTAAGCCTAGGGGTACCCTAGCCTAAACCTAGGGGAGCCCTAGCGTTAGCCTAAGCCTAGGGGTGCCATAGCCTAAGGCCTAGGGGTGCCCGAACCAAAGGCTAGAGGAGCCCTAGCCTAAGCCTAGGGGTGCCGTAGCCTAAGGCTAGGGGAGCCCTAGACTTAGCCTAAGCCTAAAGGTGCCGTAGCCTAAGGCTAGGGGAGCACTAGCCTAAGGCTAGGTGAGCACTACCCTTAGCCTAAGCCTAGGGGTGCCCTAGCCGAAGCCTAAAGGTGCCCTAGCCTAAGGCTAGGGGAGCCCTAGCCTTAGCCTAAGACTAAAGGTGCCCTAGCCTAAGGAATGGGGAGCCCTAGCCTAAGGCTAGGGGAGCCATAGCCGTAGCCTAGGCCTAGGGGTGCCCTAGCCTTACCATAAGCCTAGGGTTGTCCTAGCCTAAGGCTAGGGGAGCCCTAGCCTTAGCCTAAGATTAGGGGTGCCCTAGCCTAAGGCTAGGGGAGTCCTAGCCTAAGGCTAGGGGAGCCCTGGCCTAAGCCTGGGGGTGCCTTGGCCTAAGGCTGGGGAGCCCTAGCCTAAGCCTAGGGTGGACCTAGCCTAAGGCTAGGGGAGCCTTAGGCTAAGGCTAGGGGAGCCCTAGCCTTACCCTAAGCCAAGGGGTGCCCGTAGCTAAGGCTAGGGGAGCCCTAGGCTAAGCCTAAGCCTAGGGGTGACCTAGCTAAATGCTAGGGGAGCCCTAGCCTAAGGATAGGGGAGCCCTAGCCTTACCTTAAGCCTAGGTGTGCCCTAGCCTAAGGCTAGGTGAGCCCAAGCCTAAGGCTAGTGGAGCCCTAGCCTTAGCCTAAGCCTAGGGGTGCCCTAGCCTAAGGGTAGGGGAGCACTAGCCTAAGGCTAGTTGAGCCCTAGCCTAAGACTAGGGGAGCCCTAGCCTAAGCCTAGGGGTGCCCTCGCCAAAGGCTAGGAGAGCCCTAGCCTAAGGCTAGGGGTGCCCTAGCCTAAGGCTAGGAGAGCCCTAGCCTAAGGCTAGGAGAACCCTAGCCTAAGGCTAGGGGAGCCCTAACCTAAGGATAGGGGAGCCCTAGCCTAAGGCTAGGGGAGCCCTATCCTAAGGCTAGGGTAGCCCTAGCCTTATCCTAAGCTTAGGGGTGCCCAAGCCTAAGGTTAGGGGAGCCCTAGCCGTAGCCAAAGCCTAGGTGTGCCCTAGCATAAGGCTAGGGGAGCCCCAGCCTAAGTCTAGGGCTGCCTACGCCAAAGGCTAGGGGAGCCCTAGCCTTAGCCTAAGACTATGGGTGCCCTAGCCTAAGCCTATGGGTGCCCTAGCCTAAGGCTGGGGAAGCCCTAGCCTAAGGCTAGGGGAGCCCTAGCCGTAGCCTAAGCATAGGGGTGCCCTTGACTAAGGCTAGCGGAGCCATAGACTAAGGCTAGGGGATCCCTAGCCTAAGGCTAGTGAGCCCTAGCCTAAGGCTAGCGGAGCGCTAGCCTTAGCCTAAGCCTAGGGGTGCCATAGCCTAAGGATAGGGGAGCATTAGCCTAAGCCTAGGGGTGGTCTAGTGTAAGGCTAGGGGAGCCCGAGCCTAAGGCTAGGGGAGCCCGAGCCTAAGGCTAGGGGAGCCCAAGCCTAAGCCTAGGGCTGCCATACCTAAGGCTAGGGGAGCCCTAGCCTTAGCCTAAGCCTATGGGTGCCCTAGCCTAAGGCTAGGGGAGCCCTATCCTAAGGCTAGGGCAGCCCTAGCCTTAGCCTAAGCCTAGGGGTGCCATTGCCTAAGGTTAGGGGAGCCCCAGCCTAAGGCTAGGGGAGCCCTAGCCTAAGGCTAGCGGAGCCCTAGCCTAAGGCTAGGGGAGGCCTAGCCTAAGGCTAGGGGAGCCCTAGCCTAAGGCTAGGGGAGCCTTAGCCTAAGCCTAGGGGTGCCGGAGCCTAAGACTAGGGGTGCCCGAGCCTAAGGCTAGGGGAGCCCTAGCCTTAGCCTAAGCCTAGGGGGGCCCTAGCATAAGGTTAGTGGAGCCCTAGCCTAAGGCTAGGAGAGCCCTAGCCTTAGTCTAAGCCTAGGGGTGCCCTAGGACAAGCCTAGGGGTGCCCTAGCCTAAGGGTATTGGCGCCCTAGCCTAAAGCTAGGGGAGCCCTAGCCTTAGCCTAGGGGTGGCCTAACTTTAGGCTAGGGGAGCCCTAGCTTAAGCCTAGTTGTGCCCGAACCTAAGGCTAGGGGAATCCTAGCTTAAGCCTAGGAGTGCTCGAGCCTAAGCCTAAGGGTGCCCTAGCATAAGGCTAGGGGAGCCCTAGCCTTAGCCTAAGCCTAGGGGTGCCCTAGCATAAGACTAGGGATCCCTAGCCTAAGGCTAGGGGACCCTAGGCTTAGGCTAGGGGAGCCCTAGCATAAGGCTAGTGGTGCCCTACCCTAAGGGTAGGGGAGCCCTGGCCTAAGGCTAGAGGTGCCCTAGCCTAAGGGTAGGGAACCCTAGCCTAAGGCTAGGGCAGCCATGGACTAAGCCTAGGGGTGCCCTGGAATAAGGCTAGGGGAGCCCTAGCCTAAGACTAGGGGAGCTATAGACTTATCCTTAGCCTAGGGGTGCCCTAGCCTTAGGCTAAGGGAGCGCTTGCCTAAGTTTAGGGGAGCCCTAGCCTTAGCCTAAGCTAAGGGTTGCCCTAGCCTAAGGCTATGGGAGCCCTAGCTCTAGCCTAAGCCTAGGGGTACCCTAGCCTAAGGCTAGGGGAGCCCAAGCCTAAAGCCAGGGGAGCCCTAGCCTAAGGTTCCGGGAGCCCTAGCCCAAGGCTCAGGTTGCCGTAGCCTAAGCCTAGGGGTGCCCTATCCTACGGCTAGGGGAGTCCTAGGCTAAGGCTAGGGGAGCCCTAGAGTAAGCCTAGGGGTGCCCTAGTGTAAGGCTAGGGGAGCCCAATCCTACGGCTAGGGGAGTCCTAGGCTAAGGCTAGGGGATCCCTAGCCTAAGGCTATTGGTGCCCTAGCCTAAGTGTAGGGGAGCCTAGCCTAAGTATAGGGGAGCCCTGGACTAAGTCTAGGAGTGCCCTGGCCTAAGGCTAGGGGAGCCCTAGCCTAGGGCTAGGAGAGCCCTAGCCTTAACCTAAGCCTATGTGTTCCTTAGCCTAAGCCTATGGGTGCCCTAACCTAAGACTAGGGGAGCCCAAGCCTGAGGCTAGGGGAGCCCTAGCCTTAGCCTAAGCATAGGGGTTCCCTTGACTAAGGCTAGGGTAGCCCTAGCCTAAGGCTAGGGTAGCCCTAGCCAAAGGCTAGGGGAGCGCTAGCCTTAGCCTAAGCCTAGGGGTGCCCTAGCCAAAGGATAGGGGAGCATTAGCCTAAGCCTAGGGGTGCCCTAGTGTAAGGCTAGGGGAGACCGAGCCTAAGGCTAAGGGAGCCCTAGCCTAAGGCTAGGGGAGCCCTAGCCTAACGCTAGGGGAGCCCTAAACTTAGGCTAGGGGAGCCCTAGCCTAAGCCTAGGGGTGCCCTAGCCTAAGGCTAGGAGAGCCCTTGGCTTAGGCTAAGCCTAGGGATGCCCTAGCCTAAGGCTAGGGGAGCCCAAGCCTAAGCCTAGGGCTGCCATACCTAAGGCTAGGGGAGCCCTAGCCTTAGCCTAAGCCTATGGGTGCCCTAGCCTAAGGCTAGGGGAGCCCTATCCTAAGGCTAGGGCAGCCCTAGCCTTAGCCTAAGCCTAGGGGTGCCATTGCCTAAGGTTAGGGGAGCCCCAGCCTAAGGCTAGGGGAGCGCTAGCCTTAGCCTAAGCCTAGGGGTGCCCTAACCTAAGGCTAGGGGAGTCTAACCTAAGCCTAGGGGTGCCCTAGCCTAAGGCTAGGGGAGCGTTAGCCTAAGGCTAGGGGAGCCCTAGCCTAATGCTAGGGGAGACTAGCCTAAGGCTAGGGGAGCCTTAGCCTAAGCCTAGGGGTGCCCGAGCCTAAGACTAGGGGTGCCCGAGCCTAAGGCTAGGGGAGCCCTAGCCTTAGCCTAAGCCTACGGGGGCCCTAGCATAAGGTTAGTGGAACCTTGCCTAAGGTTAGGAGAGCCCTAGCCTTAGTCTAAGCCTAGGGGTGCCCTAGGCTAAGCCTAGGGGTGCCCTAGCCTAAGGCTATTGGCGCCCTAGCCTAAAGCTAGGGGAGCCCTAGCCTTAGCCTAGGGGTGGCCTAACTTTAGGCTAGGGGAGCCCTAGCTTAAGCCTAGTTGTGCCCGAACCTAAGGCTAGGGGAGTCCTAGATTAAGCCTAGGAGTGCTCGAGCCTAAGTCTAAGGGTGCCCTAGCATAAGGCTAGGGGAGCCCTAGCCTTAGCCTAAGCCTAGGGGTGCCCTAGCATAAGACTAGGGATCCCTAGCCTAAGGCTAGGGGAGCCCTAGCCCTAGCCTAAGCCTAGGGGTGCCCGAACCTGAGGCTAGGGGAGCCCTAGCCTAAGCCTAGGGGTGCCCGAGTCTAAGCCTAGGGGTGCCCTAGCCTAAGCCTAGAGGTGACCTAGCCTAAGGCTAGGGGAGCCCTAGCCGACGGCTAGGGGAGCCCTAGCCTTAGCCTAAGCCTAGGGGTGCCCTAGCCAAGGCTAAGGGAGCCCTACCCTAAGGCTAGGGGACCACTAGCCTTAGCCTAAGCCTAGGGGTGCCCTAGTGTAAGGCAAGGGGATCCCTAGCCTAAGGCTAGGGGAGCCCTAGGCTTAGGCTAGGGAGCCCTAGCATAAGGCTAGGGGTGCCCTACCCTAAGGCTGGGGTAGCCCTAGCCTAAGGCTAGGGGAACCCTGGACTAATCCTAGGGGTGCCCTGGTGTAAGGTTAGGGGAGCCCTACCCTAAGGCTAAGGGAGCCCTAGCCTAAGGCTAGGGGAGCCCTAGCCTAAGCCTAGGGGTGCCCTAGCCTAAGGCTAGGAGAGCCCTAGCCTAAGGCTAGGAGAGCCCTAGCCTTAGCCTAAGCCTAGGGGTGCCCTAGCCTAAGGCTAGGGGAGCCCTAACCTAAGGATAGGGGAGCCCTAGAGTAAGGCTAGTGGAGCCCTATCCTAAGGCTAGGGTAGCCCTAGCCTTAGCCTAAGCTTAGGGGTGCCCTAGCCTAAGGCTAGGGGAGCCCTAGCCTTAGCCAAAGCCTTGGGTTGCCCTAGCATAAGACTATGGGTGCCCTAGCCTAAGCCTATGGGTGCCCTAGCCTAAGGCTGGGGAAGGCCTAGCCTAAGGCTAGGGGAGCACTAGCCGTAGCCTAAGCATAGGGGTGCCCTTGACTAAGGCTAGTGGAGCCATAGACTAAGGCTAGGGGATACCTAGCCTAAGGCTAGGGGAGCCCTAGACTAAGGCTAGGGGAGACCTAGCCTAAGACTAGGGGAGTGCTAGCCTTAGCCTAAGCCTAGGGGTGCCCTAGCCTAAGGATAGGGGAGCATAAGCCTAAGCCTACGGGTGGTCTAGTGTAAGGCTAGGGGAGCCCGAGCCTATCGCTAGGGGAGCCCGAGCCTAAGGCTAGGGGAGCCCTAGCCTAAGGTTCCGGGAGCCCTAGCCTAAGGCTCAGGGAGCCCTAGCCTTAGCCTAAGCCTTGGAGTGCCCTAGCCTAAGGTTCGGGGAGCCCTAGCCTAAGGCTAGGGGAGCCCTAGCGTTAGCCTAAGCTTAGGGGTGCCCTAGCCTAAGACTAGGGGATCCCTAGCCTAAGGCTATGGGAGCCCTAGCCTTAGGCTAGGGGAGCCCTAGACTAAGCCTATGGGTGCCCGAGCCTAAGCCTAAACCTAGGGGAGCCCTAGCCTAAGGCTAGGGGAGCACTAGCCTAAGCCTAGGGGAGCCCTAGCCTTAGTCTAAGCCTAGGGGTGCCCTAGCCTAAGGCCATGGTAGCCCTATCCAAAGACTAGGGGAGCACTAGCCTAAGGCTTGGGGTGCCCTAGCCTAAGGCTAGGGGAGCCTAGCCTAAGGCTAGGGGAGTCCTAGCCTAAGGCTAGGGGAACCATAGCGTAAGCCTACGAGTGCCCGAGCCTAAGCCTAGGGTTGCCCTAGCATAAGGCTAGGAGAGCCCTAGCCTAAGGCTAGGTGAGCCTTAGCCTTAGCCTAAGCCTTGGGGTGCCCTAGCATAAGGCTAGGGGAGCCTTAGCTTAAGGTAAGGGGAGCCCTAGCCTAAGCCTAGGTGTGTCCAAGCCTAAGACAAGGGGAGCCCTAGCCTAAGCCTGGGAGTGCCCGAGCCAATGCCTAGGGGTGACCTAGCATAAGGCTAGGGGAGCCCTAGCCTTAGCCTAAGCCTAGGGGTGCCCTAGAATAAGGCTAGGGAGCCCTAGCCTAAGGCTAGGGGAGCCCTAGACTTAGCCTCAGCCTAGAGGTGCCCTAGCTTACGGCTAAGGGAGCCCTAGTCTACGCCTAGGGTTTCCCTAATTTAAGGCTATGGTGGCCCTAGTCTAAGCCTAGGGGTGCCCTAGCCTAAGATTAGGGGAGCCCTAGCCTAAGCCTAGGGGTGCCCGAACCTAAGGCTAGGGGAACCCTAGCATAAGCCTAGGAGTGCCCGAGCCTAAGCCTAGGGGTGCCCTAGCATAAGGCTAGGGAGCCCTACCCTAAGGCTAGGGGAGTCCTAGACTTAGCCTAAGCCTAGGGGTGCCCTAGTGTAAGGCTAGGTGAGCCCTAGCCTAAGGCTGGGGTAGCCCTAGCATATGGCTAGGGGAACCCTAGCCTAAGGCTAGGGTAGCCCTAGCCTAAGGCTAGGGGTGCCCTGGACTAAGCCTGGCGGTGCCCTGGCCTAAGGCTAGGGGAGCCCTAGCCTAAAGCTAGGGGAGCCCTAACCTAAGGCTAGGGGAGCCCTACCCTAAGTCTAGGGGAGCCCTAGCCTAAGGCTAGGGGTGCCCGAGCCTAAGGCTAGGGTGCACGAGCCTAAGGTTGGGGAGCCCGAGCCTAAGGTTAGGGGAGCCCTAGCCTAAGGCTAGGGGAGCCCTAGCCTAAGGCTAGGGGAGCCCTAGCCTAAGCCTAAGGGTGCCCTAGCCTAAGGCTAGGAGAGCCCTAGCTTTAGCCTAAGCCTAGGGGTGCCCTAGCCTAAGGCTAGGGGAGCCCTAACCTAAGGATAGGGGAGCCCTAGCCTTAGCCAAAGCGTATGTGTGCCCTAGCATAAGGCTAGGGGAGCCCAAGCCTAAGTCTAGGGCTGCCCTAGCCTACGGCTAGGGGAGCCCTAGCCATAGCCTAAGCCTATGGGTGCCTTAGCCTAAGCCTATGGGTGCCCTAGCCTAAGGCTGGGGGAGCCCTAGCCTAAGGCTAGGGGAGCCCTAGCCTTAGCCTAAGAATAGGGGTGCCCTTGACTAAGGCTAGGGTAGCCCTAGCCTAAGGCTAGGGTAGCCATAGCCTAAGGCTAGGGGAGCCCTAGCCTAAGGCTAGGGAGCCCTAGACTAAGGCTAGGGTAGCCCTAGCCAAAGGCTAGGGGAGCGCTAGCCTTAGCCTAAGCCTAGGGGTGCCCTAGCCTAAGGATAGGGGAGCATTAGCCTAAGCCTAGGGGTGCCCTAGTGTAAGGCTAGGGGAGACCGAGCCTAAGGATAGGGGAACCCTAGCCTAACGCTAGGGGAGCCCTAAACTTAGGCTCGGGAGCCCTAGCCTTAGTGTAAGCCTAGGGGTGCCCTAGCCTAAGCCTAGGGGTGGCCTAGCCTTAGCCTAAGTCTTGGGGTGCTCTAGCCTAAGGCTAGGGGAGCCCAAGCCTAAGCCTAGGGCTGCCATACCTAAGGCTAGGGGAGCCCTAGCCTTAGCCTAAGCCTATGGGTGCCCTAGCCTAAGCCTATGGGTGCCCTATCCTAAGGCTAGGGGAGCCATAGCCTAAGGCTAGGGGAGCCCTAGCCTTAGCCTAAGCCAAGGGTGCCCTTGCCTAAGGCTAGGGGAGCCCCAGCCTAAGGCTAGGGGAGCACTAGCCTAAGGCTAGGGGAGCCATAGCCTAAGGCTAGGGGAGCGCTAGCCTTAGCCTAAGCCTAGGGGTGCCCTAACCTAAGGCTAGGGGAGTCTAACCTAAGCCTAGGGGTGCCCTAGCCTAAGGCTAGGGGAGACCTAGCCTAAGCGTAGGGGAGCCTTACCCTAAGCCTAGGGGTGCCCGAGCCTAAGGCTAGGGGAGCCCTAGCCTTAGCCTAAGCCTAGGGGGGCCCTAGCATAAGGCTAGGGGAGCCCTAGCCTAAGGCTAGGGGAGCCGTAGCCTTACGCTAAGCTTATGGGTGTCCTAGCCTAAGGCTAGGTGTACCTTAGCCTAAGGCTAGGCGTACCTTAGCCTAAGGCTAGGGGAGCCCTAGCTTTAGCTTTATCCTAGGGGTGCCCTAGCCTAATGCTAGGGGAGCCCTAGCCTAAGGCGAGGGGAGCCCTAGCCTTAGCCTAAGCCTAGGGGTGCCCTAGCGTATGCCTAGGGGTACCCTAGCCTAAGGATAGGGGAGCCCTAGCGTTAGCCTAAGCCTAGGGGTGCCATAGCCTAAGGCCTAGGGGTGCTCGAAACAAAGGCTAGGGGAGCCCTAGCCTAAGCCTAGGGGTGCCGTAGCCTAAGGCGAGGGGAGCCCTAGACTTAGCCTAAGCCTAAAGGTGCCCTAGCCTAAGGCTAGGGGAGCCCTACCCTAAGGCTAGAGGAGCCCTACCCTTAGCCTAAGCGTAGGGGTGCCCTAGCCTAAGCCTAGGGGAGCCCTAGCCTAAGGCTAGGGGATCCCAGCCTTAGCCTAAGCCTAGTGGTGACCAAGCCTAATGCTAGGAGAGCCCTAGCCTAAGGTTAGGGGAGCCCTAGCCTTAGCCTAAGCCTAAGGGTGCCCTAGCCTAAGGTTGGGGAGCACTAGCCTAAGGCTAGACGAGCCCAAGCCTTAGCCTAAGCCTAGGGGTGCCCTAGCCTAAAGCTAAGGGAGCCCTAGCCTAAGCCTAGGGGAGCCCTAGCTTAAGGCTAGGGGAGCCCTAGACTAAGCCTAGGGGTGCCCTAACCTAAGGCTAGGGAGGTCCTAGCCTAAGGCTAGGGGATCCCTAGCCTTAGCCTAAGGCTAGGGGATCCCTAGCCTTAGCCTAAGCCTAGGGGTGCCCTAGCCTAAGGTTGGGGAACACTAGCCTAAGGCTAGACGAGCCCAAGCCTTAGCCTAAGCCTAGGGGTGCCCTAGCCTAAAGCTAAGGGAGCCCTAGCCTAAGCCTAGGGGAGCCCTAGCTTAAGGCTAGGGGAGCCCTAGACTAAGCCTAGGGGTGCCCTAAACTAAGGCTAGGGGAGTCCTAGCCTAAGACTAGGGGTGCCCTAGCCTAAGGATAGGGAGCCCTATCCTAGGGCTAGGGGAACCCTGGACTAAGCCTAGGGGTGCCCTGGCCTAAGGATAGGGTAGCACTAGCCTAAGGCTAGGGGAGCCCTAGCCTAAGTCTAGGGGAGCCCTAGCCTAATCATAGGGATGCCCGAGCCTAAGCCTAGGGGTGCCCTAGCCTAAGGCTAGGGGAGCCCTAGAATTAGCCTAAGCCTAGGGGTGACCTACCCTAAAGCTAGGGGAGCCCTAGCCGAAGGTTGGGGAGCCCTAGCCTTAGCCTAAGCCTAGGGGTGCCTGAGCCTAAGCCTAGGGGAGCCCTCGCCTAACGATAGGGGACCCCTAGCCTAGGGCTAGGGGAGCCCTGGACTAAGCCTAGGGGTGCTCTGGCCTAAGGTTAGGGGAGCACGAGCGTAAGGCAAGGGGAGCCCTATCCTAAGTCTAGGGGAGCCCTAGCCTTAACATAGGGGTGCCCGAGCCTAAGCCTAGGGGTGCCTGAGCCTAAGCCTAGGGGGGCCCTAGCCTAAGGCTAGGGGAGCCCTAGCGTTAGCCTAGGCCTAGGGGTGCCCTATCCAAGGCTAGCGGAGACCTAGCCTAATGCTAGGTGACCCCTAACCAAGGCTAGGGGAGCCCTAGCCTAAGCCTAGGGGTGCCCGAACCTAAGGCTAGGGGAGCCCTAGCCTAAGCTTAGGGGTGCCCGAGCCTAAGCCTAGGGGTGCCCTCGCCTAAGGCTAGTGGAGCCCTAGCCTTAGCCTAAGCCTAGGGGTGCCCTAGCCTTAGGCTAGGGGAGCCCTAGCCTAAGGCTAGGGGAGCCCTATCCTTAGCCTAGGGGTGCCCTAGCCTAAGGCTAGGGGAGCCCTATCCTAAGGCTAGGGGAGCCCTAGCCTTAGCCTAAGCCTAGGGGTGCCCTAGCCTAAGGCTAGGGGAGCCCTAGCCTTAGCCTAAGCCTAGGGGTGCCCTAGCCTAAGTTTAGGGGATCCCTAGCGTTAGCCTAGGCCTAGGGGTGCCCTATCCAAGGCTAGCGGAGCCCTAGCCAAAGGCTAGGGGTTCCCTAGCCTTAGGCTATGCCTAAAGGTGCCCTAGCATAAAGCTAGGGGAGCCCTAGCCTAAGGCTAGGGGAGCCCTAGCCTTAGCCTAAGCCTAGGGGTGCCCTAGCCTAAGCCTAGGGGTGCCCTAGCCTAAGGCTAGGGGAGCCCTAGCCTTCGTCTAAGCCTAAAGGTGCCCTAGCCTAAGGCTAGGGGATCCCTAGGCTTAGGCTTGGGGAGCCCTAGCATATGGCTAGTGGTGCCATACCCTAAGGGTAGGGGAGCCGTGACCTAAGGCTAGAGGTGCCCTAGCCTAAGGGTAGGGAACCCTAGCCTAAGGCTAGGGCAGCCATGGACTAAGCCTAGGGGTGCCCTGGAATAAGGCTAGGGGAGCCCTAGCCTAAGTCTAGGGGAGCTATAGACTTATCCTAAGCCTAGGGGTGCCCTAGCCTTAGGCTAAGGGAGCGCTAGCCTAAGTTTAGGGGAGCCCTAGCCTTAGCCTAAGCTTAGGGTTGCCCTAGCCTAAGGCTATGGGAGCCCTAGCCTTAGACTAAGCCTAGGGGTACCCTAGCCTAAGGCTAGGGGAGCCCAAGCCTAAGGCCAGGGGAGCCCTAGCCTAAGGTTCCGGGAGCCCTAGCCCAAGGCTCAGGTTGCCCTAGCCTAAGCCTAGGGGTGCCCTATCCTACGGCTAGGGGAGTCCTAGGCTAAGGCTAGGGGAGCCCTAGACTAAGCCTAGGGGTGCCCTAGTGTAAGGCTAGGGGAGCCCAATCCTACGGCTAGGGGAGTCCTAGGCTAAGGCTAGGGGATCCCTAGCCTAAGGCTATTGGTGCCCTAGCAAGAGGGTAGGGGAGCCTAACCTAAGTCTAGGGGAGCCCTGGACTAAGTCTAGTGGTGCCCTGGCCTAAGGCTAGGGGAGCCCTAGCCTAGGGCTAGGGGAGCCCTAGCCTTAACCTAAGCCTATGTGTTCCTTAGCCTAAGCCTATCGGTGCCCTAGCCTAAGAATAGGGGAGCCCTAGACTGAGGCTAGGGGAGCCCTAGCCTTAGCCTAAGCATAGGGGTTCCCTTGACTAAGGCTAGGGTAGCCCTAGCCTAAGGCTAGGGTAGCCCTAGCCAAAGGCTAGGGGAGCGCTAGCCTTAGCCTAAACCTAGGGGTGCCCTAGCCTAAGGATAGGGGAGCATTAGCCTAAGCCTAGGGGTGCCCTAGTATAAGGCCAGGGGAGACCGAGCCTAAGGCTAAGGGAGCCCTAGCCTAAGGCTAGGGGAGCCCTAGCCTAACTCTAGGGGAGCCCTAAACTTAGGCTAGGGGAGCCCTAGCCTAAGCCTAGGGGTGCCCTAGCCTAAGGCTAGGAGAGCCCTTGGCTTAGGCTAAGCCTAGGGATGCCCTAGCCTAAGGCTAGGGGAGCCCTAGCCTAAGCCTAGGGCTGCCATACCTAAGGCTAGGGGAGCCCTAGCCTTAGCCTAAGCCTATGGGTGCCCTAGCCTAAGGCTAGGGGAGCCCTAACCTAAGGCTAGGGCAGCCCTAGCCTTAGCCTAAGCCTAGGGGTGCCATTGCCTAAGGCTAGGGGAGCGCCAGCCTAAGGCTAGGGGAGCGCTAGCCTTAGCCTAAGCCTAGGGGTGCCCTAACCTAAGGCTAGGGGAGTCTAACCTAAGCCTAGGGGTGCCCTAGCCTAAGGCTAGGAGAGCCCTTGGCTTAGGCTAAGCATAGGGATGCCCTAGCCTAAGGCTACGGGAGCCCAAGCCTAAGCCTAAGGCTGCCATACCTAAGGCTAGGGGAGCCCTAGCCTTAGCTAAGCCTAGTGGTGACCAAGCCTAATGCTAGGAGAGCCCTAGCCTAAGGCTAGGGGAGCCCTAGCCTTAGCCTAAGCCTAAGGGTGCCCTAGCCTAAGGTTGGGGAGCACTAGCCTAAGGCTAGACGAGCCCAAGCCATAGCCTAAGCCTAGGGGTGCCCTAGCCTAAAGCTAAGGGAGCCCTAGCCTAAGCCTAGGGGAGCCCTAGCTTAAGGCTAGGGGAACGCTAGACTAAGCCTAGGGGTGCCCTAAACTAAGGCTAGGGGAGTCCTAGCCTAAGACTAGGGGTGCCCTAGCCTAAGGATAGGGAGCCCTATCCTAGGGCTAGGGGAACCCTGGACTAAGCCTAGGGGTGCCCTGGCCTAAGGATAGGGTAGCACTAGCCTAAGGCTAGGGGAGCCCTAGCCTAAGTCTAGTGGAGCCCTAGCCTAATCATAGGGGTGCCCGAGCCTAAGCCTAGGGGTGCCCTAGCCTAAGGCTAGGGGAGCCCTAGAATTAGCCTAAACCTAGGGGTGACCTACCCTAAAGCTAGGGGAGCCCTAGCCGAAGGTTGGGGAGCCCTAGCCTTAGCCTAAGCCTAGGGGTGCCTGAGCCTAAGCCTAGGGGAGCCCTAGCCTAACGATAGGGGACCCCTAGCCTAGGGCTAGGGGAGCCCTGGACTAAGCCTAGGGGTGCTCTGGCCTAAGGTTAGGGGAGCACGAGCCTAAGGCTAGGGGAGCCCTAGCCTAAGTCTAGGGGAGCCATAGCCTTAACATAGGGGTGCCCGAGCCTAAGCCTAGGGGTGCCTGAGCCTAAGCCTAGGGGTGCCCTACCCTAAGGCTAGGGGAGCCCTAGCGTTAGCCTAGGCCTAGGGGTGCCCTATCCAAGGCTAGCGGAGACCTAGCCTAATGCTAGGTGACCCCTAACCGAGGCTAGGGGAGCCCTAGCCTAAGCCTAGGGGTGCCCGAACCTAAGGCTAGGGGAGCCCTAGCCTAAGCTTAGGGGTGCCCGAGCCTAAGCCTAGGGGTGCCCTAGCCTAAGGCTAGTGGAGCCCTAGCCTTAGCCTAAGCCTAGGGGTGCCCTAGCCTAAGGCTAGGGGAGCCCTAGCCTAAGGCTAGGGGAGCCCTATCCTTAGCCTAGGGGTGCCCTAGCCTAAGGCTAGGGGAGCCCTAGCCTAAGGCTAGGGGAGCCCTAACCTAAGCCTAGGGGAGCCCTAGCCTTAGCCTAAGCCTAGGGGTGCCCTAGCCTAAGGCTAGGGGAGCCCTAGCCTTAGCCTAAACCTAGGGGTGCCCTAGCCTAAGTTTAGGGGATCCCTAGCGTTAGCCTAGGCCTAGGGGTGCCCTATCCAAGGCTAGCGGAGCCCTAGCCAAAGGCTAGGGGATCCCTAGCCTTAGGCAAAGCCTAAAGGTGCCCTAGCATAAAGCTAGGGGAGCCCTAGCCTAAGGCTAGGGGAGCCCTAGTCTTAGCCTAAGCCTAGGGGTGCCCTAGCCTAAGCCTAGGGGTGCCCTAGCCTAAGGCTAGGGGAGCCCTAGCCTTCGTCTAAGCCTAAAGGTGCCCTAGCCTAAGGCTAGGGGAGCCCTAGGCTTAGGCTAGGGGAGCCCTAGCATATGGCTAGTGGTGCCCTACCCTAAGGGTAGGGGAGCCCTGGCCTAAGGCTAGAGGTGCCCTAGCCTAAGGGTAGGGAACCCTAGCCTAAGGCTACGGCAGCCATGGACTAAGCCTAGGGGTGCCCTGGAATAATGCTAGGGGAGCCCTAGCCTAAGTCTAGGGGAGCTATAGACTTATCCTAAGCCTAGGGGTGCCCTAGCCTTAGGCTAAGGGAGCGCTAGCCTAAGTTTAGGGGAGCCCTAGCCTTAGCCTAAGCTTAGGGTTGCCCTAGCCTAAGGCTATGGGAGCCCTAGCCTTAGCCTAAGCCTAGGGGTACCCTAGCCTAAGGCCAGGGGAGCCCTAGCCTAAGGTTCCGGGAGCCCTAGCCCAAGGCTCAGGTTGCCCTAGCCTAAGCCTAGGGGTGCCTTATCCTACGGCTAGGGGAGTCCTAGGCTAAGGCTAGGGGAGCCCTAGACTAAGCCTAGGGGTGCCCTAGTGTAAGGCTAGGGGAGCCCAATCCTACGGCTAGGGGAGTCCTTGTCTAAGGCTAGGGGATCCCTAGCCTAAGGCTATTGGTGCCCTAGCCTAAGGGTAGGGGAGCCTAGCCTAAGTCTAGGGGAGCACTGGACTAAGTCTAGGGGTGCCCTGGCCTAAGGCTAGGGGAGCCCTAGCCTAGGGCTAGGGGAGCCCTAGCCTTAACCTAAGCCTATATGTTCCTTAGCCTAAGCCTATGGGTGCCCTAGCCTAAGACTAGGGGAGCCCAAGCCTGAGGCTAGGGGAGCCCTAGCCTTAGCCTAAGCATAGGGGTTCCCTTGACTAAGGCTAGGGTAGCCCTAGCCTAAGGCTAGGGTAGCGCTAGCCAAAGGCTAGGGGAGCGCTAGCCTTAGCCTAAGCCTAGGAGTGCCCTAGCCTAAGGATAGGGGAGCATTAGCCTAAGCCTAGGGGTGCCCTAGTGTAAGGCCAGGGGAGACCGAGGCCTAAGGCTAAGGGAGCCCTAGCCTAAGGCTAGGGGAGCCCTAGCCTAACGCTAGGGGAGCCCTAAACTTAGGCTAGGGGAGCCCTAGCCTAAGCCTAGGGGTGCCCTAGCCTAAGGCTAGGAGAGCCCTTGGCTTAGGCTAAGCCTAGGGATGCCCTAGCCTAAGGCTAGGGGAGCCCAAGCCTAAGCCTAGGGCTGCCATACCTAAGGCTAGGGGAGCCCTAGCCTTAGCCTAAGCCTATGGGTGCCCTAGCCTAAGGCTAGCGGAGCCCTATCCTAAGGCTAGGGCAGCCCTAGCCTTAGCCTAAGCCTAGGTGTGCCATTGCCTAAGGCTAGGGGAGCCCCAGCCTAAGGCTAGGGGAGCGCTAGCCTTAGCCTAAGCCTAGGGGTGCCCTAACCTAAGGCTAGGGGAGTCTAACCTAAGCCTAGGGGTGCCCTAGCCTAAGGCTAGGGGAGCCTTAGCCTAAGGATAGGGGAGCCCTAGCCTAATGCTAGGGGAGCCCTAGCCTAAGGCTAGGGGAGCCTTAGCCTAAGCCTAGGGGTGCCCGAGCCTAAGACTAGGGGTGCCCGAGCCTAAGGCTAGGGGAGCCCTAGCCTTAGCCTAAGCCTAGGGGGGCCCTAGCATAAGGTTAGTGGAGCCCTAGCCTAAGGCTAGGAGAGCCCTAGCCTTAGTCTAAGCCTAGGGGTGCCCTAGGCTAAGCCTAGGGGTGCCCTAGCCTAAGGCTATTGGCGCCCTAGCCTAAAGCTAGGGGAGCCCTAGCCTTAGCCTAGGGGTGGCCTAACTTTAGGCTAGGGGAGCCCTAACTTAAGCCTAGTTGTGCCTGAACCTAAGGCTAGGGGAGTCCTAGCTTAAGCCTAGGAGTGCTCGAGCCTAAGCCTAAGGGTGCCCTAGCATAAGGCTAGGGGAGCCCTAGCCTTAGCCTAAGCCTAGGGGTGCCCTAGCATAAGACTAGGGATCCCTAGCCTAAGGCTAGGGGAGCCCTAGCCCTAGCCTAAGCCTAGGGGTGCCCGAACCTGAGGCTAGGGGAGCCCTAGCCTAAGCCTACAGGTGCCCGAGTCTAAGCCTAGGGGTGCCCTAGCCTAAGCCTAGGGGTGACCTAGCCTAAGGCTAGGGGAGCCCTAGCCGAAGGCTAGGGGAGCCCTAGCCTTAGCCTAAGCCTAGGGGTGCCCTAGCCAAGGCTAAGGGAGCCCTACCCTAAGGCTAGGGGACCACTAGCCTTAGCCTAAGCCTAGGGGTGCCCTATTGTAAGGCAAGGGGATCCCTAGCCTAAGGCTAGGGGAGCCCTAGGCTTAGGCTAGGGGAGCCCTAGCATAAGGCTAGGGGTGCCCTACCCTAAGGCTGGGGTAGCCCTAGCCTAAGGCTAGGGGAACCCTGGACTAATCCTACGGGTGCCCTGGTGTAAGGTTAGGGGAGCCCTACCCTAAGGCTAAGGGAGCCCTAGCCTAAGGCTAGGGGAGCCCTAGCCTAAGCCTAGGGGTGCCCTAGCCTAAGGCTAGGAGAGCCCTAGCCTTAGCCTAAGCCTAGGGGTGCCCTAGCCTAAGGCTAGGGGAGCCCTAACCTAAGGATAGGGGAGCCCTAGAGTAAGGCTAGTGGAGCCCTATCCTAAGGCTAGGGTAGCCCTAGCCTTAGCCTAAGCTTAGGGGTGCCCTAGCCTAAGGCTAGGGGAGCCCTAGCCTTAGCCAAAGCCTTGGGTTGCCCTAGCATAAGACTATGGGTGCCCTAGCCTAAGCCTATGGGTGCCCTAGCCTAAGGCTGGGGAAGGCCTAGCCTAAGGCTAGGGGAGCCCTAGCCGTAGCCTAAGCATAGGGGTGCCCTTGACTAAGGCTAGTGGAGCCATAGACTAAGGCTAGGGGATCCCTAGCCTAAGGCTAGGGGAGCCCTAGACTAAGGCTAGGGGAGACCTAGCCTAAGGCTAGGGGAGTGCTAGCCTTAGCCTAAGCCTAGGGGTGCCCTAGCCTAAGGATAGGGGAGCATAAGCCTAAGCCTACGGGTGGTCTAGTGTAAGGCTAGGGGAGCCCGAGCCTATCGCTAGGGGAGCTCGAGTCTAAGGCTAGGGGAGCCCTAGCCTAAGGTTCCGGGAGCTCTAGCCTAAGGCTCAGGGAGCCCTAGCCTTAGCCTAAGCCTTGGAGTGCCCTAGCCTAAGGTTCGGGGATCCCTAGCCTAAGGCTAGGGGAGCCCTAGCGTTAGCCTAAGCTTAGGGGTGCCCTAGCCTAAGACTAGGGGATCCCTAGCCTAAGGCTAGGGGAGCCCTAGCCTTAGGCTAGGGGAGCCCTAGACTAAGCCTATGGGTGCCCGAGCCTAAGCCTAAACCTAGGGGTGCCCTAGCCTAAGGCTAGGGGAGCACTAGCCTAAGCCTAGGGGAGCCCTAGCCTTAGTCTAAGCCTAGGGGTGCCCTAGCCTAAGGCCATGGTAGCCCTATCCAAAGACTAGGGGAGCACTAGCCTAAGGCTTGGGGTGCCCTAGCCTAAGGCTAGGGGAGCCTAGCCTAAGGCTAGGGGAGTCCTAGCCTAAGGCTAGGGGAACCATAGCGTAAGCCTACGAGTGCCCGAGCCTAAGCCTAGGGGTGCCCTAGCATAAGGCTAGGAGAGCCCTAGCTTAAGTCTAGGTGAGCCTTAGCCTTAGCCTAAGCCTTGGGGTGCCCTATCATAAGGCTAGGGGAGCCTTAGCTTAAGGTAAGGGGAGCCCTAGCCTAAGCCTAGGTGTGTCCAAGCCTAAGACAAGGGGAGCCCTAGCCTAAGCCTGGGAGTGCCCGAGCCAAAGCCTAGGGGTGACCTAGCATAAGGATAGGGGAGCCCTAGCCTTAGCCTAAGCCTAGGGGTGCCCTAGAATAAGGCTAGGGAGCCCTAGCCTAAGGCTAGGGGAGCCCTAGACTTAGCCTCAGCCTAGAGGTGCCCTAGCTTATGGCTAAGGGAGCCCTAGCCTACGCCTAGGGTTTCCCTAATTTAAGGCTATGGTAGCCCTAGTCTAAGCCTAGGGGTGCCCTAGCCTAAGATTAGGGGAGCCCTAGCCTAAGCCTAGGGGTGCCCGAACCTAAGGCTAGGGGAACCCTAGCGTAAGCCTAGGAGTGCCCGAGCTTAAGCCTAGGGGTGCCCTAGCATAAGGCTAGGGAGCCCTACCCTAAGGCTAGGGGAGTCCTAGACTTAGCCTAAGCCTAGGGGTGCCCTAGTGTAAGGCTAGGTGAGCCCTAGCCTAAGGCTGGGGTAGCCCTAGCATATGGCTAGGGGAACCCTAGCCTAAGGCTAGGGGAGCCCTAGCCTAAGCCTAGGGGTGCCCTAGCCTAAGGCTAGGGGAGCCCTAGCCTTAGCCTAAGCCTAGGGGTGCCCTAGCCTAAGGCTAGGGGAGCCCTAACCTAAGGATAGGGGAGCCCTAGAGTAAGGCTAGTGGAGCCCTATCCTAAGGCTAGGGTAGCCCTAGCCTTAGCCTAAGCTTAGGGGTGCCCTAGCCTAAGGCTAGGGGAGCCCTAGCCTTAGCCAAAGCCTTGGGTTGCCCTAGCATAAGACTATGGGTGCCCTAGCCTAAGCCTATGGGTGCCCTAGCCTAAGGCTGCGGAAGGCCTAGCCTAAGGCTAGGGGAGCCCTAGCCATAGCCTAAGCATAGGGGTGCCCTTGACTAAGGCTAGTGGAGCCATAGACTAAGGCTAGGGGATCCCTAGCCTAAGGCTAGGGGAGCCCTAGACTAAGGCTAGGGGAGACCTAGCCTAAGGCTAGGGGAGTGCTAGCCTTAGCCTAAGCCTAGGGGTGCCCTAGCCTAAGGATAGGGGAGTATAAGCCTAAGCCTACGGGTGGTCTAGTGTAAGGCTAGGGGAGCCCGAGCCTATCGCTAGGGGAGCCCGAGTCTAAGGCTAGGGGAGCCCTAGCCTAAGGTTCCGGGAGCTCTAGCCTAAGGCTCAGGGAGCCCTAGCCTTAGCCTAAGCCTTGGAGTGCCCTAGCCTAAGGTTCGGGGAGCCCTAGCCTAAGGCTAGGGGAGCCCTAGACTAAGCCTATGGGTGCCCGAGCCTAAGCCTAAACCTAGGGGTGCCCTAGCCTAAGGCTAGGGGAGCACTAGCCTAAGCCTAGGGGAGCCCTAGCCTTAGTCTAAGCCTAGGGGTGCCCTAGCCTAAGGCCATGGTAGCCCTATCCAAAGACTAGGGGAGCACTAGCCTAAGGCTTGGGGTGCCCTAGCCTAAGGCTAGGGGAGCCTAGCCTAAGGCTAGGGGAGTCCTAGCCTAAGGCTAGGGGAACCATAGCGTAAGCCTACGAGTGCCCGAGCGTAACCCTAGGGGTGCCCTAGCATAAGGCTAGGAGAGCCCTAGCCTAAGGCTAGGTGAGCCTTAGCCTTAGCCTAAGCCTTGGGGTGCCCTAGCATAAGGCTAGGGGAGCCTTAGCTTAAGGTAAGGGGAGCCCTAGCCTAAGCCTAGGTGTGTCCAAGCCTAAGACAAGGGGAGCCCTAGCCTAAGCCTGGGAGTGCCCGAGCCAAAGCCTAGGGGTGACCTAGCATAAGGCTAGGGGAGCCCTAGCCTTAGCCTAAGCCTAGGGGTGCCCTAGAATAAGGCTGGGGAGCCCTAGCCTAAGGCTAGGGGAGCCCTAGACTTAGCCTCAGCCTAGAGGTGCCCTAGCTTACGGCTAAGGGAGCCCTATCCTACGCCTAGGGTTTCCCTAATTTAAGGTTATGGTAGCCCTAGTCTAAGCCTAGGGGTGCCCTAGCCTAAGATTAGGGGAGCCCTAACCTAAGCCTAGGGGTGCCCGAACCTAAGGCTAGGGGAACCCTAGCGTAAGCCTAGGAGTGCCCGAGCCTAAGCCTAGGGGTGCCCTAGCATAAGGCTAGGGAGCCCTACCCTAAGGCTAGGGGAGTCCTAGACTTAGCCTAAGCCTTGGGGTGCCCTAGTGTAAGGCTAGGTGAGCCCTAGCCTAAGGCTAGGAGAGCCCTAGCCCTAGCCTAAGCCTAGGGGTGCCCTAGCCTAAGGCTAGGGGAGCCCTAACCTAAGGATAGGGGAGCCCTAGCCTTAGCCTAAGCCTATGGATGCCTTAGCCTAAGCCTATGGGTGCCCTAGCCTAAGGCTGGGGGAGCCCTAGCCTAAGGCTAGGGGAGCCCTAGCCTTAGCCTAAGAATAGGGGTGTCCTTGACTAAGGCTAGGGTAGCCCTAGCCTAAGGCTAGGGTAGCCATAGCCTAAGGCTAGGGGAGCCCTAGCCTAAGGCTAGGGGAGCCCTAGACTAAGGCTAGGGGAGCCCTAGCCAAAGGCTAGGGGAGCGCTAGCCTTAGCCTAAGCCTAGGGGTGCCCTAGCCTAAGGATAGGGGAGCATTAGCCTAAGCCTAGGGGTGCCCTAGTGTAAGGCTAGGGGAGACCGAGCCTAAGGCTAGGGGAACCCTAGCCTAACGCTAGGGGAGCCCTAAACTTAGGCTCGGGGAGCCCTAGCCTTAGTGTAAGCCTAGGGGTGCCCTAGCCTAAGCCTAGGGGTGGCCAAGCCTTAGCCTAAGCCTAGGGGTGCTCTAGCCTAAGGCTAGGGGAGCCCAAGCCTAAGCCTAGGGCTGCCATACCTAAGGCTAGGGGAGCCCTAGCCTTAGCCTAAGCCTATGGGTGCCCTATCCTAAGGCTAGGGGAGCCCTAGCCTAAGGCTAGGGGAGCCCTATCCTAAGGCTAGGGGAGCCCTAGCCTTAGCCTAAGCCAAGGGTGCCCTTGCCTAAGGCTAGGGGAGCCCCAGCCTAAGGCTAGGGGAGCACTAGCCTAAGGCTAGGGGAGCCATAGCCTAAGGCTAGGGGAGCGCTAGCCTTAGCCTAAGCCTAGGGGTGCCCTAACCTAAGGCTAGCGAAGTCTAACCTAAGCCTAGGGGTGCTCTAGCCTAAGGCTAGGGGAGCCCTAGCCTAAGCGTAGGGGAGCCTTACCCTAAGCCTAGGGGTGCCCGAGCCTAAGGCTAGGGGAGCCCTAGACTTAGCCTAAGCCTAGGGGGGCCCTAGCATAAGGCTAGGGGAGCCCTAGCCTAAGGCTAGGGGAGCCGTAGCCTTACGCTAAGCTTATGGGTGTCCTAGCCTAAGGCTAGGTGTACCTTAGCCTAAGGCTAGGCGTACCTTAGCCTAAGGCTAGGGGAGCCCTAGCTTTAGCTTAATCCTAGGGGTGCCCTAGCCTAATGCTAGGGGAGCCCTAGCCTAAGGCGAGGGGAGCCCTAGCCTTACCCCAAGCCTAGGGGTGCCCTAGCCTAAGCCTAGGGGTACCCTAGCCTAAGGATAGGGGAGCCCTTGCGTTAGCCTAAGCCTAGGGGTGCCATAGCCTAAGGCCTAGGGGTGCTCGAAACAAAGGCTAGGGGAGCCCTAGCCTAAGCCTAGGGGTGCCGTAGCCTAAGGCTAGGGGAGCCCTACCCTTAGCCTAAGCCTAGTGGTGACCAAGCCTAATGCTAGGAGAGCCCTAGCCTAAGGCTAGGGGAGCCCTAACTTAGCCTAAGCCTAAGGGTGCCCTAGCCTAAGGTTGGGGAGCACTAGCCTAAGGCTAGACGAGCCCAAGCCTTAGCCTAAGCCTAGGGGTGCCCTAGCCTAAAGCTAAGGGAGCCCTAGCCTAAGCCTAGGGGAGCCCTAGCTTAAGGCTAGGGGAGCCCTAGACTAAGCCTAGGGGTGCCCTAACCTAAGGCTAGGGAGGTCCTAGCCTAAGGCTAGGGGATCCCTAGCCTTAGCCTAAGCCTAGGGGTGCCCTAGCCTAAGGTTGGGGAACACTAGCCTAAGGCTAGACGAGCCCAAGCCTTAGCCTAAGCCTAGGGGTGCCCTAGCCTAAAGCTAAGGGAGCCCTAGCCTAAGCCTAGGGGAGCCCTAGCTTAAGGCTAGGGGTGCCCTAGGCTAAGCCTAGGGGTGCCCTAGCCTAAGGCTATTGGCGCCCTAGCCTAAAGCTAGGGGAGCCCTAGCCTTAGCCTAAGCCTAGGGGTGCCCTAGCATAAGACTAGGGATCCCTAGCCTACGACTAGGGGAGCCCTAGCCCTAGCCTAAGCCTAGGGGTGCCCGAACCTGAGGCTAGGGGAGCCCTAGCCTAAGCCTAGAGGTGCCTGAGTCTAAGCCTAGGGGTGCCCTAGCCTAAGCCTAGGGGTGACCTAGCCTAAGGCTAGGGGAGCCCTAGACGAAGGCTAGGGGAGCCCTAGCCTTAGCCTAAGCCTAGGGGTGCCCTAGCCAAGGCTAAGGGAGCCCTACCCTAAGGCTAGGGGACCAATAGCCTTAGCCTAAGCCTAGGGGTGCCCTAGTGTAAGGCAAGGGGATCCCTAGCCTAAGGCTAGGGGAGCCCTAGGCTTAGGCTAGGGGAGCCATAGCATAAGGCTAGGGGTGCCCTACCCTAAGGCTGGGGTAGCCCTAGCCTAAGGCTAGGGGAACCCTGGACTAATCCTAGGGGTGCCCTGGTGTAAGGTTAGGGGAGCCCTACCCTAAGGCTAAGGGAGCCCTAGCCTAAGGCTAGGGGAGCCCTAGCCTAAGCCTAGGGGTGCCCTAGCCTAAGGCTAGGAGAGCCCTAGCCTTGGCCTAAGCCTAGGGGTGCCCTAGCCTAGGGCTAGGGGAGCCCTAACCTAAGGATAGGGGAGCCCTAGAGTAAGGCTAGTGGAGCCCTATCCTAAGGCTAGGGTAGCCCTAGGCTTAGCCTAAGCTTAGGGGTGCCCTAGCCTAAGGCTAGGGGAGCCCTAGCCTTAGCCAAAGCCTTGGGTTGCCCTAGCATAAGACTATGGGTGCCCTAGCCTAAGCCTATGGGTGCCCTAGCCTAAGGCTGTGGAAGGCCTAGCCTAAGGCTAGGGGAGCCCTAGCCGTAGCCTAAGCATAGGGGTGCCCTTGACTAAGGCTAGTGGAGCCATAGACTAAGGCTAGGGGATACCTAGCCTAAGGCTAGGGGAGCCCTAGACTAAGGCTAGGGGAGACCTAGCCTAAGGCTAGGGGAGTGCTAGCCTTAGCCTAAGCCTAGGGGTGCCCTAGCCTAAGGATAGGGGAGCATAAGCCTAAGCCTACGGGTGGTCTAGTGTAAGGCTAGGGGAGCCCGAGCCTTTCGCTAGGGGAGCCCGAGCCTAAGGCTAGGGGAGCCCTAGCCTAAGGTTCCGGGAGCTCTAGCCTAAGGCTCAGGGAGCCCTAGCCTTAGCCTAAGCCTTGGAGTGCCCTAGCCTAAGGTTCGGGGAGCCCTAGCCTAAGGCTAGGGGAGCCCTAGCGTTAGCCTAAGCTTAGGGGTGCCCTAGCCTAAGACTAGGGGATCCCTAGCCTAAGGCTAGGGGAGCCCTAGCCTTAGGCTAGGGGAGCCCTAGACTAAGCCTATGGGTGCCCGAGCCTAAGCCTAAACCTAGGGGTGCCCTAGCCTAAGGCTAGGGGAGCACTAGCCTAAGCCTAGGGAGCCCTAGCCTTAGTCTAAGCCTAGGGGTGCCCTAGCCTAAGGCCATGGTAGCCCTATCCAAAGACTAGGGGAGCACTAGCCTAAGGCTTGGGGTGCCCTAGCCTAAGGCTAGGGGCGCCTAGCCTAAGGCTAGGGGAGTCCTAGCCTAAGGCTAGGGGAACCATAGCGTAAGCCTACGAGTGCCCGAGCCTAAGCCTAGGGGTGCCCTAGCATAAGGCTAGGAGAGCCCTAGCCTAAGGCTACGTGAGCCTTAACCTTAGCCTAAGCCTTGTTGTGCCCTAGCATAAGGCTAGGGGAGCCATAGCTTAAGGTAAGGGGAGCCCTAGCCTAAGCCTAGGTGTGTCCAAGCCTAAGACAAGGGGAGCCCTAGCCTAAACCTGGGAGTGCCCGAGCCAAAGCCTAGGGGTGACCTAGCATAAGGCTAGGGGAGCCCTAGCCTTAGCCTAAGCCTAGGGGTGCCCTAGAATAAGGCTAGGGAGCACTAGCCTAAGGCTAGGGGAGCCCTAGACTTAGCCTCAGCCTAGAGGTGCCCTAGCTTACGGCTAAGGGAGCCCTAGCCTACGCCTAGGGTTTCCCTAATTTAAGGCTATGGTAGCCCTAGTCTAAGCCTAAGGGTGCCCTAGCCTAAGATTAGGGGAGCCCTAGCTTAAGCCTAGGGGTGCCCGAACCTAAGGCTAGGGGAACCCTAGCATAAGCCTAGGAGTGCCCGAGGCTAAGCCTAGGGGTGCCCTAGCATAAGGCTAGGGGAGTCCTAGACTTAGCATAAGCCTAGGGGTGCCCTAGTGTAAGGCTAGGTGAGCCCTAGCCTAAGGCTGGGGTAGCCCTAGCATATGGCTAGTGGAACCCTAGCCTAAGGCTAGGGTAGCCGTAGCCTAAGGCTAGGGGAGCCCTGGACTAAGCCTGGGGGTGCCCTGGCCTAAGGCTAGGGGAGCCCTAGCCTAAAGCTAGGGGAGCCCTAACCTAAGGCTAGGGGAGCCCTACCCTAAGTCTAGGGGAGCCCTAGCCTAAGGCTAGGGGTGCCCGAGCCTAAGGCTAGTGTGCACGATCCTAAGGTTGGGGAGCCCGAGCCTAAGTTTAGGGGAGCCCTAGCCTAAGGCTAGGGGAGCCCTAGCCTAAGCCTAAGGGTGCCCTAGCCTAAGGCTAGGAGAGCCCTAGCCTAAGGCTAGGAGAGCCCTAGCCTTAGCCTAAGCCTAGGGGTGCCCTAGCCTAAGGCTAGGGGAGCCCTAACCTAAGGATAGGGGAGCCCTAGCCTTAGCCTAAGCCTATGGGTGCCTTAGCCTAAGCCTATGGGTGCCCTAGCCTAAGGCTGGGGGAGCCCTAGCCTAAGGCTAGGGGAGCCCTAGCCTTAGCCTAAGAATAGGGGTGCCCTTGACTAAGGCTAGGGTAGCCCTAGCCTATGGCTAGGGTAGCCATAGCCTAAGGCTAGGGGAGCCCTAGACTAAGGCTAGGGGAGCCCTAGCCAAAGGCTAGGGGAGCGCTAGCCTTAGCCTAAGCCTAGGGGTGCCCTAGCCTAAGGATAGGGGAGCATTAGCTTAAGCCTAGGGGTGCCCTAGTGTAAGGCTAGGGGAGACCGAGCCTAAGGCTAGGGGAACCCTAGCCTAACGCTAGGGGAGCCCTAAACTTAGGCTCGGGGAGCCCTAGCCTTAGTGTAAGCCTAGGGGTGCCCTAGCCTAAGCCTAGGGGTGGCCTAGCCTTAGCCTAAGCCTAGGGGTGCTCTAGCCTAAGGCTAGGGGAGCCCAAGCCTAAGGCTAGGGCTGCCATACTTAAGGCTAGGGGAGCCCTAGCCTTAGCCTAATCCTATGGGTGCCCTATCCTAAGGCTAGGGGAGCCCTAGCCTAAGGCTAGGGGAGCCCTATCCTAAGGCTAGGAGAGCCCTAGCCTTAGCCTAAGCCAAGGGTGCCCTTGCCTAAGGCTAGGGGAGCCCCAGCCTAAGGCTAGGGGAGCACTAGCCTAAGGCTAGGGGAGCCATAGCCTAAGGCTAGGGGAGCGCTAGCCTTAGCCTAAGCCTAGGGGTGCCCTAACCTAAGGCTAGGGGAGTCTAACCTAAGCCTAGGGGTGCTCTAGCCTAAGGCTAGGGGAGCCCTAGCCTAAGCGTAGGGGAGCCTTACCCTAAGCCTAGGGGTGCCCGAGCCTAAGCCTAGGGGGGCCCTAGCATAAGGCTAGGGGAGCCCTAACCTAAGGCTAGGGGAGCCGTAGCCTTATGCTAAGCTTATGGGTGTCCTAGCCTAAGGCTAGGTGTACCTTAGCCTAAGGCTAGGCGTACCTTAGCCTAAGGCTAGGGGAGCCCTAGCTTTAGCTTAATCCTAGGGGTGCCCTAGCCTAATGCTAGGGGAGCCCTAGCCTAAGCCTAGGGGTACCCTAGCCTAAGGATAGGGGAGCCCTAGCATTAGCCTAAGCCTAGGGGTGCCATAGCCTAAGGCCTAGGGGTGCTCGAAACAAAGGCTAGGGGAGCCCTAGCCTAAGCCTAGGGTTGCAGTAGCCTAAGGCTAGGGGAGCCCAGGACTTAGCCTAAGCCTAAAGGTGCCCTAGCCTAAGGCTAGGGGAGCCCTAGCCTAAGGCTAGCGGAGCCCTACCCTTAGCCTAAGCCTAGGGGTGCCCTAGCCTAAGCCTAGGGGAGCCCTAGCCTAAGGCTAGGGGAGCCCAGCCTTAGCCTAAGCCTAGTGGTGACCAAGCCTAATGCTAGGAGAGCCCTAGCCTAAGGCTAGTGGAGCCCTAACTTAGCCTAAGCCTAAGGGTGCCCTAGCCTAAGGTTGGGGAACACTAGCCTAAGGCAAGACGAGCCCAAGCCTTAGCCTAAGCCTAGTGGTGCCCTAGCCTAAAGCTAAGGGAGCCCTAGCCTAAGCCTAGGGGAGCCCTAGCTTAAGGCTAGGGGAGCCCTAGACTAAGCCTAGGGGTGCCCTAACCTAAGGCTAGGGAGGTCCTAGCCTAAGGCTAGAGGATCCCTAGCCATAGCCTAAGCCTAGGGGTGCCCTAGCCTAAGGTTGGGGAACACTAGCCTAAGGCTAGACGAGCCCAAGCCGTAGCCTAAGCCTAGGGGTGCCCTAGCCTAAAGCTAAGGGAGCCCTAGCCTAAGCCTAGGGGAGCCCTAGCTTAAGGCTAGGGGAGCCCTAGACTAAGCCTAGGGGTGCCCTAAACTAAGGCTAGGGGAGTCCTAGCCTAAGACTAGGGGTGCCCTAGCCTAAGGATAGGGAGCCCTATCCTAGGGCTAGGGGAACCCTGGAGTAAGCCTAGGGGTGCACTGGCCTAAGGATAGGGTAGCACTAGCCTAAGGCTAGGGGAGCCCTAGCCTAAGTCTAGGGGAGCCCTAGCCTAATCATAGGGGTGCCCGAGCCTAAGCCTAGGGGTGCCCTAGCCTAAGGCTAGGGGAGCCCTAGAATTAGCCTAAGCCTAGGGGTGCCCTACCCTAAACCTAGGGGAGCCCTAGCCGAAGGTTGGGGAGCCCTAGCCTTAGCCTAAGCCTAGGGGTGCCTGAGCCTAAGCCTAGGGGAGCCCTAGCCTAACGATAGGGGAGCCCAAGCCTAGGGCTAGGGGAGCCCTGGACTAAGCCTAGGGGTGCTCTGGCCTAAGGTTAGGGGAGCATGAGCCTAAGGCAAGGGGAGCCCTAGCCTAAGTCTAGGGGAGCCCTAGCCTTAACATAGGGGTGCCCGAGCCTAAGCCTAGGGGTGCCTGAGCCTAAGCCTACGGGTGCCCTAGCCTAAGGCTAGGGTAGCCCTAGCGTTAGCCTAGGCCTAGGGGTGCCCTATCCAAGGCTAGCGGAGACCTAGCCTAATGCTAGGTGACCCCTAACCGAGGCTAGGGGAGCCCTAGCCTAAGCCTAGGGGTGCCCGAACCTAAGGCTAGGGGAGCCCTAGCATAAGCTTAGGGGTGCCCGAGCCTAAGCCTAGGGGTGCCCTAGCCTAAGGCTAGTGGAGCCCTAGCCTTAGCCTAAGCCTAGGGGTGCCCTAGCCTAAGGCTAGGGGAGCCCTAGCTAAGGCTAGGGGAGCCCTATCCTTAGCCTAGGGGTGCCCTAGCCTAAGGCTAGGGGAGCCCCAGCCTAAGGCTAGGGGAGCCCTAGCCTAAGGCTAGGGGAGCCCTAGCCTAAGGCTAGGGGAGCCCTAGCCTTAGCCTAAGCCTAGGGGTGCCCTAGCCTAAGGCTAGGGGAGCCCTAGCCTGAGCCTAAGCCTAGGGGTGCCCTAGCCTAAGTTTAGGGGATCCCTAGCGTTAGCCTAGGCCTAGGGGTGCCCTATCCTAGGCTAGCGGAGCCCTAGCCAAAGGCTAGGGGATCCCTAGCCTTAGGCTAAGCCAAAAGGTGCCCTAGCATAAAGCTAGGGGAGCCCTAGCCTAAGGCTAGGGGAGCCCTAGCCTTAGCCTAAGCCTAGGGGTGCCCTAGCCTAAGCCTAGGGGTGCCCTAGCTTAAGGCTATGGGCTATGGGCTCTCCTAGACTTAAGCTAGGGTTCTCCTATCCTTAGGCTAGGGCACCACGAGGCTTAGGCTAGGGCTCCCCTAGCCTTAGGTTAGGGCACCCCTAGGTTTAGGCTCGGGCACCCCTAAGCTTAGGCTAGTGCTCCTCTAGCCTTAGGTCTGGGCACCCCTAGGCTTAGGCTCGGGCACCCCTAAGCTTAGGCGAGGGCTCCCCTAGCATTAGGGTAGGTCACCCACAGGCTTAGGCTAAGGCTAGGGCTCCCCTAGCCTTAGGCTAGGCCTCCCCTAGCCTTAGGCTAGGGCTCCCCTATCCTTAGGCTAGGGCACCCCTAGGCTTAGGCTCGGGCATCCTTAGGCTTAGGCTAGGGTTCCCGTAGACTTAGGCTAGGGTTCCCTAGACTTAGGCTAGGGCTCCCCTAGCCTTAAGATATTGCTCCCTTTTCCTTAGGCCAGAGCACCCCTAGGCTTAGTCCAGGGCTCCCCTAGCCCTTGGCTAGGGCTCCCCTATCCTTAGGCTAGGGCACCCCTAAGCTTAGGCTCGGGCACCCCTAGGCTTAGGCTAGGGTTCCCTTAGACTTAGGCTAGGGTTCCCTTAGCCTTAGGCTAAGGCTCCCCTAGCCTAAGGCTAGGGCACCACTAGCCTTAGGTTAGCGCACCCCTAGGCTTAGGCTAAGGCTAGCGATCCCCTACCCTTAGGCTAGGACCTTCCTAGCCTTAGGTTAGGGCACCCCTAGGCTTAGGCTAGGGCTCCCCTAGGCTTAGGCTAGGGCTACCTTAGCTTTAGGCTAGGGCTCCCCTAGGCTTAGGTTAGGCTAGGGATCCCCTAGACGTAGTCCAGGGCTCCCCTAGCCTTAGGCTCGGGCACCCCTAGGCTTAGGCTCGGGCACCCCTAGGCTTAGGCTAAGGCTCCCCTTCCCTTAGGCTAGGGCTCCCCTAGCCTTAGGCTAGGGCACACCTAGGCTTAGGTTAGACTCCCCTAGCCTTAGGTTAGGGCACCCCTAGGCTTAGGCTAAGGCTAGCGCTCCCCTAGCCTTAGGCTATGGCTCCACTAGCCTTAGGCTAGTGCTCCCCTAGCCTTAGGCTGGGGCTCCCCTAGCCTTAGGCTAGTGCTCCCCTAGCCTTAGGCTGGGGCTCCCCTAGCCTTAGGCAAGGGCACCTCTAGGCTTAGGCTAAGGCTAGGGCTCCCCTAGCCTTAGGCTAGGGCTCCCCTAGCATTAGGCTAGGCCACCCCTAGGCTTACGCTAAGGCTAGGGCTCCCCTAGCCTTTGGCTAGGGCTCCCCTAGCATTAGGCTAGGCCACCCCTAGGCTTACGCTAAGGCTAGGGCTCCCCTAGCCTTTGGCTAGGGCTCCCCTAGGCTTTGGCTAGGGCTCCCCTAGCCTTGGATAGGGCATCCCTAGGCCTGGGCTAACGCTAGGGCTCCCCTAGCCTTAGGCTTGGGCACCCGTAGGCTTAGGCTAAGGCTAGGGCTCCCCTAGCCTTAGGTTAGGGTTCCCGTAGACTTAGGCTTAGGCACCTTTAGGCTTAGGGTAAGGCTAGGGCTCCCCTAGCCTTAGGGTTGGGCTCCCCTAGCCGTAGGCTAGGGCACCCCTAGGCTTAGGCTAAGGCTAGGGCTCCCCTAGCCCTAGGCTCGGGCACCTTTAGGCTTAGGCTAAGGCTAGGGCTCCCCTAGCCTTAGGCTAGGGCTCCACTAGCCTTAGGCTAGGGCACCCCTAGGCTTAGGCTGTGGCTCCCCTAGCCTTAGGATAGGGGACCCCTAGGCTTAGGCTAAGTCTAGGGCTCCCCTAGCCTTAGGCTAGGGCTCCCCTAGCCCTAGGCTAGGGCACCCCTAGGCTTAGGCTAGGACTCCCATAGCCTTAGGCTAGGGCACCCCTAGGCTTAGGGTAAGGCTAGGGCTCCCCTAGCCTTAGGATAGGGCTCCCCTAGCCTTAGGGTAGGGCTCCCCTAGCCTTAGGCTAGGGCACCCCGAGGCTTAGGCTAAGGCTAGGGCTCCCCTATCCTTAGGCTAGGGCTCTCCTAGCATTAGGCTTGGCCACCCCTAGGCTTAGGCTAGGCCTCCCCTAGCCTTAGGCTAGGGCACCTTTAGTCTTAGGCTAAGGCTAGGGCTCCCCTAGCCTTAGGCTAGGGCACCCCTAGGTTTAGCCTAGGGCACCCCTAGGCTTAGGCTAAGGGTAGGGCTCACCTAGCCTTTGGCTAGGGCTCCCCTAGACTTAGGCTAGGGCACCTTTAGGCTTAGGCTAGCCTTAGGCTACGGCACCCCTAGGCTTAGGCTAGGGCTCCCCTAGCCTTTGGTTCGGGCACCCCTAGGCCTTAGGCTACGGCACCCCTAGGCTTAGGCTAACGCTAGGGCTCCCCTAGCCTTAGGCTAGGGTACCCCTAGGCTTAGGCTAAGGCTAGGGCTCCCCTCGCCTTAGGCTAGGGCTCCCCTAGCATTAGGCTAGGGCACCCCTAGGATTAAGCTAAGGCTAGGGCTCCCCTAGCCTTAGGCTAAGGTACGCCTAGCCTTAGGCTAAGGTACACCTAGCCTTAGGCTAGGACACCCATAGGCTTAGGGTAAGGCTAGGGCTCCCCTAGTCTTAGGCTAGGGCTCCCCTAGCCTTAGGCTAGGGCTCCCCTAGCCTTAGGCTACGGCACCCCTAGGCTTAGGCTAGGGCTCCCCTAGCCTTTTGTTCGGGCACCCATAGGCCTGAGGCTATGGCACCTCTAAGCTTAGGCTAACGCTAGGGCTCCCCTAGCCTTAGGCTAGGGGACCCCTAGGCTTAGGCTAGGGCACCCCTAGGCTTAGGCTAAGGTTAGGGCTTCCCTCTCCTTAGGCTAGGGCTCCCCTAGCCTTTGACTAGCGTTCCCCGAACCTTGGATAGGGCACCCCTAGGCCTAGGCTAAGACTAGGGCTCCCCTCTCCTTAGGCTAGGGCTCCCCTAGCCTTACGCTACGGCACCCCTAGGCTTAGGCTAGGGCTCCCATAGACTTAGGCTAGCTCACCCCTAGGCTTAGGGTAAGGCTAGCGCTCCCCTAGCCTTAGGCTAGGGCTTCCCTAGCCTTAGGGTAGGGCTTCCCTAGCCTTAGGCTAGGGCACCCCTAGGCTTAGGCTAAGGCTAGGGCTCCCCTCGCCTTAGGCTAGGGTTCCCCTAGCATTAGGCTAGGCCACCCCTAGGCTTACGCTAAGGCTAGGGCTCCCCTAGCCTTTGGCTAGGGCTCCCCTAGCCTTGGATAGTGCACCCCTAGGCCTAGGCTAACGCTAGGGCTCCCCTAGCCTTAGGCTTGGGCACCCGTAGGCTTAGGCTAAGGCTAGGGGAGCCCGAGCCTAATGCTATGGGAGCCATAGCCTAAGCCTCGAGTTGCCCTAGCCTAAGGCTCGGGGAACCCTAGCCTAAGTCTAGGAGAGCCCTAGACTTAGCCTACGCCTAGGGGAGCCCTAGCCTTAGCCTAAGCTCGGGTGCCCTTGCCTAAGCCTAGGGGAGCCCTAGCCTTAGCCTATGCCTAGGGGTGCCCTAGCCTAAGGCTAGGGGAGCCCAAGCCTAAGCCTAGGGCTGCCATACCTAAGGCTAGGGGCGCCCTAGCCTTAGCCTAAGCCTATGGGTGCCCTACCCTAAGGCTAGGGGAGCCCTAGACTTAGCCTAAGCCTAGTGGTGCCCTAGCCTAAGGCTAAGGGAGCCCAAGCCTAAGACTAGGGGAGCCCTGGACTACGTCTAGGGGAGCCCTAGCCTAACCTAAGCCTAGGGGAGCCCTAGCCTAAGCCTAGTGGTGCCCTAACCTAAGGCTAGGGAGGTCCTAGCCTAAGGCTAGGGGATTGCTAGGCTTAGCCTAAGCCTAGGGGTGCGCTAGCCTAAGGCTAGGGGACCCCTTGCCTTAGGCTAGGGGAGCCTTAGCCTAAGGCTAAGGGAACCCTAGCCTAGGGCTAAGGGAACGCTAGCCTAAGCCTAGGGGTGCCCGAGCCTAAGCCTAAGCCTATGGGTGCCCTAGCCTAAGCCTATGGGTGCCCTAGCCTAAGGCTTGGGGAGCCCTAGTCTTAGGCTAGGGGAGCTCTAGCCTTAGCCTAAGCCTAGAGGTGCCCTTGCCTAAGGCTAGGGGAGCCCTAGACTAAGGCTGGGGAGCCCTAACCTAAGGCTAGAGAAGCCCTAGCCTTAGCCTAAGCCTAGGGGTGCCCTATCCTAAGCATATGGGTGTCCTAGCCTAAGGCTAGGAGTACCTTAGCCTAAGCCTAGGGGTTCCTTAACATAAGGCTAGGGGAGCCCTAGCCTTAGCCTAAGGCTAGGGGTGCCCTAGCCTAAGGCTAGGGGAGCCCTAGCCTTAACCTAAGCCTAGGGGTGACCTACCCTAAGTTTAGGGGATCCCTAGCGTTAGCCTAGGCTTAGGGGTGCCCAATCCAAGGCTAGCGGAGCCCTAGCCAAAGTCTAGGGGAGCCCTAGCCTTAGCCTAAGCCTAGGGGTGCACTAACCTAATGCTAGGGGAGCCCTAGCCTAAGGCGAGGGGAGCCCTAGTCTTAGCCTAAGCCTAGGGGTGCCCTAGCCTAAGGCTAGTGGAGCCCTAGACTTAGCCTAAGCCTAGTGGTGCCCTAGCCTAAGGCTAGGGGAGCCCTAGCCTAAGGCTAGGGGATCCCTAGCCTTAGCCTAAGCCTAAGGGTGCCCTAGCATAAAGCTAGGGGAGCCCTAGCCTAAGGCTAGCGGAGCCCTAGCCTTAGCCTAAGCCTAGGGGTGCCCTAGCCTAAGCCTAGGGGTGCCCTAGCCTAAGGCTAGGGGAGCTGGAGCCTAAGGCTAAGGGAGCCCTAGCCTAAGGCTAGGGGAGCCCTAGCCTTACCCTAAGCCTAGGGGTGCCCTAACTTAAGGCTATGGGAGTCCTAGCCTAAGCCTAGAGGTGCCCTAGCCTAAGGCTAGGGGAGCCCTAGCCTAAGGCTAGGGGAGCCCTAGACTTAGCCTAAGCCTAGGGGTGCCCTAGCCTAAGGCTAGGGGTGCCCTAGCCTAAGGCTAGGGGTGCCCTAGCCTAAGCCTAGGGGTGCCCTAGCCTAAGGCTATTGGAGCCCTAGCCTAAGGCTAGGGGAACCCTAGCCTTAGCCTAAGACTAAAGGTGCCCTAGCCTAAGGCTACGGGAGCCCTAGCCTTAGCCTAAGCCTAGGGGTGCCCTAGCCTAAGGCTAGGGGAGCCCTAGCCTAAGGCTAGGGGAACCCTAACCTAAGACTAGGGGAGCCCTAGCCTTAGCCTAAGCCTAAGGGTGCCCTAACGTAAGGCTAAGGAGCCCTAGCCTAAGGCTAGGGGAGACCTAGCCTTAGCCTAAGCCTAGGGGTGCCCTAGCCTAACGCTAGGGGAGCCTAGCCTAAAGCTAGGGGAGCCTAGGCTAAGGCTAGGGGAGCCCTAGCCTAAGGCTAGGGGAGCCCAGCCTTAGCCTAACATTATGGGTGCCCTAGCCTAAGGCTAGGGGAGCCCTAGCCTTAGCCTAAGCCTAGGGGTGCCCTTGCCTAAGGCTAGGCGAGCCCTAATCTTAGCCTAAGCCTAAGGGTGCCCGGACCTAAGGCTAGGGGAGCCCTATCCTAAGCCTAGGGGTGCCCTAGCCTAAGCCTCGGGGTGCCCTAGCCTAAGGCTAGGAGAACCCTAGCCTAAGTCTAGGGGTGCCCTTGCCTAAGGCTAGGGAACCCCTAGCCTAAGGCTTGGGGAGCCATAGCCTAAGGCTAGGGGAGCAGTAGTCTTAGCCTAAGCCTAGGGGTGCCTGGACCTAAGGCTAGGGGAGCCCTATCCTAAGCCTAGGGGTGCCCGAGCCTAAGCCTAGGGGTGGCCTAGCCTATGGCTAGGGGATCCCTATCCTAACGATAGGGGAGCCTTAGGCTAAGGCTAGGGGAGCCCTAGCCTTAGCCTAAGCCTCGGGGTGACTTACCCTAAGGCTAGGGGAGCCCTAGCCTAAGGCTATGGGAGCCCTGGTCTAAGCCTAGGGGTGCCATGGTCTAAGGATAGGGGAACACTAGCCTAAGGCTAGGGGAGCCCTAGCCTAAATCTAGGAGAGCCCTGGCCTAAGGCTAGGGGTGCCTGAGCCTAAGGCTAGGGGAGCACGAGCCTATGGCCAGGGGAGCCCGAGCCTAAGGCTATGGGAGCCATAGCCTAAGCCTCGAGTTGCCCTAGCCTAAGGCTCGGAGAACCCTAGCTTAAGTCTAGGAGAGCCCTAGACTTAGCCTACGCCTAGGGGAGCCCTAGCCTTAGCCTAAGCTTACGGGTGCCCTTGCCTAAGCCTAGGGGAGCCCTAGCCTTAGCCTAAGTCTAGGGGTGCCCTAGCCTAAGGCTAGGGGAGCCCAAGCCTAAGCCTAGGGCTGCCATACCTAAGGCTAGGGGCGCCCTAGCCTTAGCCTAAGCCTAGGGGTGCCCTAGCCTAAGGCTCGCGAAGCCCTAGCCTAAGGGTAGGGGAGTCCTAGCCTAAGGCTAGGGGAGCCCTAGCCTAAGTCTAGGGGAGCCCTAGCCCTAGCCTAAGCCTAGGGGTGCCCTAACCTACGGCTAGGGGAGCCCTAGCCCTAGCCTAAGCCTAGGGTTGCCCTAGCCTAAGCCTACGGGAGCCCTAGCCTTAGCCTAAGCCTAGGGGTGCCCTAGCCTAAGGCTAGGGGAGCCCTACCCTAAGAATATGGGAGCCCTAGCCTAAGGGTAGTGGAGACCTAGCCTAAGCCTACGGGTCCCCGAGCCTAAGCCTAGGGGAGCCCTAGCCTTAGCCTAAGCCTAGGGGTGCCTAGCCTAAGGCTAGGGGAGCCCTAGCATTAGCCTAAGCCTCTGAGTGCGCTAGCCTAAGGCTCGGGAGCCCTATCCTAAGGGTATGGGAGCCCTAGCATTAGCCTAAGCCTAGGGGTGACCTAGCATAAGGTTAGGGGAGCCCTAGCCTAAGGCTAGTGGATCCCTAGCCTAAGTCTAGGGGTGCCCGAGCCTAAGATTAGGGGAGTCCTAGCCTAACCCTAGGGGTGCCCTAGCCTAAGGCTAGGGGAGTCCTAGCCTTAGCCTAAGCCTAGGGGTGCACTAGCCTAAGGCTAGGGGAGCCCTAGCCTAAGTGTAGAGGATCCCTAGCCTTAGCCTAAGCCTATGGGTGCCCTAGCCTAAGGCTTGGGGCCTTAGCCTAAGGCTAGGGGAGCCCTAGCCTTAGCCTAAGCCTAGGGGTGATCTAGCCTACGTCTAGGGGAGCCCTAGCCTAAGCCTAGGGGTGCCCTAGCCTAAGGCAAGGGGAGTCCTAGCCTTAGCCTAAGCCTATCGGTGCCCTAGCCTAAGGCTTGTGGAGCCTTGCCTAAGGCTTGGGGAGCCCTAGCCTTAGCCTAAGCCTAGGGGTGATCTAGCCTAAGGCTAGGGGAGCCCTAGCCTTAGCCTAAGCCTAGGGGTGCCCTAGCCTAAGGCTAGGGGACCCCTAGCGTTAGCCCAGGCCTAGGGGTGCTCTATCCAAAGCTAGGGGAGCCCTAGCCTAATGCTAGTGGAGCCCTAGCCTAAGGCTAGGGGAGACCTAGCCTTAGCCTAAGCCTAAAGGTTCCCTAGCCTAAGTCTAGGGGAGCCCTAACGTAAGGCTAGGGGAGCAAGAGCCTAAGGCTAGGGGAGCCCTAGCCTTAGCCTAACCCTAGGGGTGCACTAGCCTAAGGCTAAGGGAACCCTAGCCTAATCCTAGGGGTGCCCTAACCTAAGGCTAGGGGAGTCCTAGCCTAAGCATAGGGGTGCCATAGCCAAAGGCTAGGGGAGACCTATCCTAAGCCTAGGGGAGCCCTAGCCTAAGCCTAGGGGTGCCCTAACCTAAGGCTAGGGGAGCCCTAGCCTTAGCCTAAGCATTGGGGTGCCCTAACCTAAGGCTAGGGGAGCCCGAGCCCTACCCTAAGCCTAGGGGTGCCCTAACCTAAGGCTAGGGGAGCCCTAGCCTAAGCCTAGGGGTGCCCGAACCTAAGCCTGGTGGTGCCCTAGCCTAAGGCTAGGAGAGCCCTAGCCTAAGGCTAGGGGAGCCCTAGCCTAAGGCTAGGGGAGCCCTAGCATTAGCTTAAGCCTAGGGGTGCCATAGCATAAGGTTAAGGGAGCCCTAGCCTAAGGCTAGTGGAGCCCTAGCCTAACCCTAGGGGTGCCGGAGCCTAAGCCTAGGAGAGCCCTAGCCTAAGGCTAGGGGAGCCCCAGCCTTAGCCTAAGTTTAGGGGTGCCCTAGCCTAAGGCTCGGGGAGCCCTTGCCTAAGGCTATGGGAGCCCTAGCGTTAGCCTAAGCCTAGGGGTGCCCTTGCCTAAGGCTAGGGGAGCCCAAATCTTAGCCTAAGCCTAGGGGTGCCCGGACCTAAGGCTAGGGGAGCCCTATCCTAAGCCTAGGGGTGCCCTAGCCTAAGCCTCGGGGTGCCCTAGCCTAAGGCTAGGAGAACCCTAGCCTAAGTCTAGGGGTGCCCGAGCCTAAGGCTAGGGGAGCCCTAGCCTAAGGCTAGGGGAGCCCCAGCCGTAGCCTAAGCCTAGGGGTGCCCTTGCCTAAGGCTAGGGAACCCCTAGCCTAAGGCTTGGGGTGCCATAGCCCAAGGCTAGGGGAGCCCTAGTCTTAGCCTAAGCCTAGGGGTGCCTGGACCTAAGGCTAGGGGAGCCCTATCCTAAGCCTAGCGGTGCCCTAGCCTAAGGCTAGGGGAGCCCTATCCTTAGCCTAGGGGTGCCCGAGCCTAAGCCTAGGGGTGCCCTAGCCTATGGCTAGGGGATCCCTAGCCTAAGGATAGGGGAGTCTTAGCCTAAGGCTAGGGGAGCCCTAGCCTTAGCCTAAGCCTCGGGGTGACTTACCCTAAGGATAGGGGAGCCCTAGCCTAAGGATAGGGGAGCCCTAGCCTAAGGCTATGGGAGCCCTGGACTAAGCCTAGGGGTGCCTAGGCCTCAGAATAGGGGAGCACTAGCCTAAGGCTAGGGGAGGCCTAGCCTAAGTCTAGGGGAGCCCTAGTCTAAGGCTAGGGGAGCCCTAGCCTAAGCCTACGGGTGCCCTGGCCTAAGAATATGGGAGCACTAGCCTAAGGCTAGGGGTGCCCTAGCCTAAGCCTAGGGGATCCCTACTCTAAGGCTAGGGGAGCCCTGGCCTAAGGATAGGGGAGCAGTAGCCTAAGGCTCAGGGAGCCCTAGCCTAAGTCTAGGGGAACCCTAGCCTAATCCGAGGGGTGCATGAGCCTAAGCCTAGGGGTGCCCTAGCCTAAGGATAGGGGAACCCTAGCCTAAGCCTAGGGGTGCCCGAGCCTAAGCCTAGGGGTGCCCGAGCCTAAGCCTAGGGGAGCCCTAGCCTAAGGCTAGGGGAGCCTTAGCCTAAGGCTAGGGGAGACCTAGCCTTAGCCTAAGCCTAGGGGTGACCTACCCTATGGCTAGGGGAGCCCTAGCCGAAGGCTAGGGGAGCCCTAGCCTTAGCCTAAGCCTAGGGGTGCCCTAGCATAAGGTTAGGGGAGCCCTAGCATAAGGCAAGGGTTGCCTGAGCCTAAGCTTAGGGGAGCCCAAGCCTAAGGCTAGGGGAGCCCTAGCCTAAGGCTACGGGAGCCCTGGACTTAGACTAGGGGTGCCCTGGCCTAAGGATAGGGGAGCACTACCCTAAGGCTAAAGAAGCCCTTGCCTAAGTCTAGGGGAACCCTAGGCTAAGGCTAGGGGTGCCCGAGTTTTAGGTTAGGGGAGCACGAGCCTAAGGCTAGGGGAGCCCGAGCCAAAGCCTAGGGGTGCCCTAGCCTAAGGATAGGTGAGCCCTAGCCTAAGGCTAGGGGAGCCTTAGCCTAAGGCTAGGGGAGCCCTAGCCTTAGCCTAAGCCTAGGGGTGAGCTACCCTAAGGCTAGGGGAGCCCTAGCCGAAGGCTAGGGGAGCCCTAGCCCTAGGTTAAGCTTATGGGTGTCCGAGCCTAAGGCTAGGGGAGCCCGAGCCTAAGGATAGGGGAGCCCAAGCCTAATGATAGGGGAGCCCTTGCCTCAGGCTATGGGAGCCCTGGACTAAGCCTAGGGGTGCCCTAACCTAAGGCTAGGGGAGCCCTACCCTTAGCCCAAGCCTAGGGGTGCCCTAGCCTAAGCCTATGGTGCCCTAGACTAAGGCTTGGGGATGCCTAGCCTTATCCTAAGCCTAGGGGTGCCCTAGCCTAAGGCTGGGAGAGCTCTAGCCTAAGGTTAGGAGAGCCCTAGCCTTAGCCTAAGCCTATGGGTGCCCTAGCCTAAGGCTTGGGGAGCCTTAGCCTAAGGCTAGGGGAACCCTAGCCTTAGCCTAAGCCTAGGGGTGGTCTAGCCTAAGGCTAGGGGAGCCTTAGCCTAAGGCTAGGGGAGCCTTAGCCTTAGCCTAAGCCTAGGGGTGCCCTAGCCTATGGCTAGGGTAGCACTAGCGTTAGCCTAGGCCTAGGAGTTCTCTATCCAAGGCTAGGGGAGCCCTAGCCTAACGCTAGGGGAGCCCTAGCCTAATGCTATGGGAGCCCTACCCTAAGGCTAGGGGAGCCCTAGCCTTAGCCTAAGCGTAGGGGAGCCCTAGCCTAAGGCTAGGGGATCCTTAGCCTTAGTCTAAGTCTAGGGGTGCCCTAGCCTAAGGCTAGGGGAGCCGTAGCTTAAGCCTAGGGGTGCCCTAGCCTAAGGCAAGGGGTGCACTAGCCTAAGCCTAGGGGTGCCCTAGCCTTAGGCTAGGGGAGCCCTAGCCTAAGCCTAGGGGTGCCCTAGCCTAAGGCTAGGGGAGCCCTAGCCTAAGGCTGAGGGAGCCCTAGCCTAAGGCTAGGGGAGCCCTAGCCTAAGCCTAAAGGTGCCCTAGCCTAAGGCTTGGGGAGCCCTGTCCTTAGCATAAGCCTAGAGGTGCCCTAGGCTAAGGCTAGGGAACCCTAGCGTTAGCCTAGGCCTAGGGGTGCCCTATCCAATGCTAGGGGAGCCCTAGCCTAAGGCTAGGGGAGCCCTAGCCTTAGCCTAAGCCTAGGGGTGCAATAGCCTAAGGCTAGGAGAGCCCTAGCGTTAGCCTAGGCCTAGAGGTGCCCTATCCAAGGCTAGGGGAGCCCTAGCCTAATTCTAGGGGAGACCTAGCCTAAGCCTAGGGGTGCCCTAGCCTAAGGCTAGGGGAGTCCTAGCCTAAGCCTAGGGGTGCCCTAGCCAAAGGCTAGGGGAGACCTATCCTAAGCCTAGGGGAGCCCAGGCCTAAGCATAGGGGTGCATGAACCTAAGGCTAGGGGAGCCCTAGCCTAAGCCTAGGTGTGCCCTAGACTCAGGCTAGGGGAGCCCTAGCCTACGCTAGGGGAACCCTGGAATAAGCCTAGGGGTGCCCTGACCTAAGGATAGGGGAGCACTAGTCTAAGGCTAGGGGAGCCCTAGCCTACGTCTACGGGAGCCATAACCTAAGGATAGGGGAGCCCTAGCCTTAGCCTAAGCCTAAAGGTGCCCTAGCCTAAGCCTAGGGGTGCCATAGCCTAAGTCTACGGGAGCCCTAGCCTAAGCCTAGGCGTGCCCTAGCCTAAGGCTAGGGGAGCCCTAGCCTAAGTATAGGGGAGCCCTAGCCTAAGGTTGGGGAGGCCTAGCCTTAGCCTAAGCCTAGGGATGCCATTGCCTAAGGCTAGGGGAGCCCTAGCCTTAGCCTAAGCCTAGGGGAGCCCTAGCCTAAGTCTAGGGGAGCCCTAGCCTTAGCCTAAGCCTATGGGTGCCCTAGCCTAAGGCTTGGGGAGCCTTTGATGTAGGCAAAGGCTAGGAGACCTCTAGCCTAAGGCTAGGGGAACCCTAGCCTTAGCCTAAGCCTAGGGGTGCCCTAGCCTAAGGCTAGGAGAGCCCTAGCGTTAGCCTAGGCCTAGGGGTGCCCTATCCATGGCTAGGGAAGCCCTTGCCTAATGCTAGGGGAGCCCTAGCCTAAGCCTAGGGGAGACCTAGCCTAAGCCTAAGGGTGCCCTAGCCTAAAGCTAGGGGAGCCCTAGCCTAAGGCTAGGGGAGCCCTCGCCTAAGGCTAGGGGAGCCCTAGGCTTAGCCTAAGCCTAAATGTACCCTAGCCTAAGGCTAGGGGAGCCCTAGCCTTAGCCTAAGCCTAAAGGTGCCCTAGACTAAGCCTAGGGGTGCCATAGCCTAAGGCTAGGGGAGCCCTAGCCTAAGGCTAGGGGAGCCCTAGCCTTAGCCTAAGCCTAGGGGTGCCCTAACTTAAGTCTAGGGGAGCAAGAGCCTAAGGCTAGGGGAGCCCTAGCCTTAGCCTAAGCCTAGGGGTGCCGTACTCTAAGGCTAGGGGAGCCCTAGCCTTAGGCTAGTGGAGCCCTAGTCTAAGGCTAAGGGAACCCTAGCCTAAGCCTAGGGGTGCCCTAACCTAAAGCTAGGGGAGTCCTAGCCTACGCCTACGGGTGCCCAAACCTAAGTCTAGGGGATCCCTAGCCTAAGCCTAGGTGTGCTCTAGCCTAAGGCTAGGGGAGCCCTAGCCTAAGGCTAAGGGAACCCTAGCCTAAGCCTAGGGGTGCCCTAATCTAAAGCTAGGGGAGTCCTAGCCTATGCCTAGGGGTGCCCTAGCCAAAGGTTAGGGTAGACCTATCCTAAGCCGAGGGGTGCCAGAGCCTAAGCCTAGGGGTGCCCTAGCCTAAGCCTAGGAGAGCCCAAGCCTAAGGCTAGGGGAGCCTTAGCCTAAGGCTAGGGGAGCCCTAGACTTAGCCTAAGCCTAGGGGTGACATACCCTAAAGCTAGGGGAGCCCTAGCCAGAGGCTAGGGGAGCCGTAGCCATAGCCTAAGCCTAGGATGCCCGAGCCTAAGGCTAGGGGAGCCCTAGCCTAAGGATAGGGGAGCCCTAGCATAAGGCTATGGGAACCCTGGACTAAGCCTAGGGGTGCCCTGGCCTAAGGATAGGGAGCACTAGCCTAAGGCTAGGGGAGCCCTAGCCTATGTCTAGGGGAGCCCTAGCCTAAGGCTAGGGGAGCCCTAGACTTAGCTTAAGCCTAGTGGTGCCCTAGCCTAAGGCAAGGGGATCCCTAGCCTAAGGCTAGGGGAGCCCTAGCCTTAGCCTAAGCCTAGGGGTGCCCTAGCCTAAGCCTAGGGGTGCCCTAGCCTAAGGCTAGGGGAGCCCTAGCCTTCGTCTAAGCCTAAAGGTGCCCTAGCCTAAGGATAGGGAAGCCCTAGCCTAAGGCTAGGGGAGCCCTAGCCTTAGACTAAGCCTAGGGGTGCCCTAGCCTAAGGATAGGGGAGCTCGAGCCTAAGGCTAGGGGAGCCCTAACCTAAGGCTATGGGAGTCCTAGCCTAAGCCTAGGGGTGCCCTAGCCTAAGGCTAGGGGAGCCCTAGCCTAAGGCTAGGTGAGCCCTAGACTTAGCCTAAGGCTAGGGGTGCCCTAGCCTAAGGCTAGTGGTGCCCTAGCCTAAGCCTAGGGGTGCCCTAGACTAAGGCTAGTGGAGCCCTAGCCTAAGGCTAGGGGAACCCTAGCCTTAGCCTATGCCTAAAGGTGCCCTAGCCTAAGGCTACGGGAGCCCTAGCCTTAGCCTAAGCCTAGGCGTGCCCTAGCCTATGGCTAGGGGAGCCCTAACCTAAGACTAGGGGAGCCCTAGCCTTAGCCTAAGCCTAGGGGTGCCCTAACGTAAGGCTAGGGAGCCCTAGCCTAAGGCTAGGGGAGCCCTAGCCTTAGCCTCAGCCTAGGGGTGCCCTAGCCTAAGGCTATGGGTGCCCTAGTCTAAGTCTAGGGGAGTCTAGGCTAAGGCTAGGGGAGCCCTAGCCTAAGGCTAGGGGAGCCCAGCCTTAGCCTAACCCTATGGGTGCCCTAGCCTAAGGCTAGGGGTGCCCTTGCCTAAGGCTAGGGGAGCCCTAATCTTAGCCTAAGCCTAGGGGTGCCCGGACCTAAGGCTAGGGGAGCCCTATCCTAAGCCTAGGGGTGCCCTACCCTAAGCCTCGGGGTGCCCTAGCCTAAGGCTCAGAGAACCCTAGCCTAAGTCTAGGGGTGCCCGAGCCTAAGGCTAGGGGAGCCCTAGTCTAAGGCTAGGGTAGCCCCAGCCTTAGCCTAAGCATAGGGGTGCCCGAGCCTAAGGCTAGGGCAGCACGAGCCTAAGGCCAGGGGAGCCCGAGCCTAAGGTATGGGAGCCATAGCCTAAGCCTCGAGTTGCCCTAGCCTAAGGCTCGGAGAACCCTAGCCTAAGTCTAGGAGAGCCCTAGACTTAGCCCACACCTTGGGGAGCCCTAGCCTTAGCCTAAGCTTACGGGTGCCCTTGCCTAAGCCTAGGGGAGCCCTAGCCTTAGCCTAAGCCTTGGGGTGCCCTAGCCTAAGACTAGGGGAGGCCAAGCCTAAGCCTAGGGCTGCCATACCTAAGGCTAGGGGCGCCCTAGCCTTAGCCTAAGCCTATGGGTGCCCTAGCCTAAGGCTAGGGGAGCCTTTGACTTAGCCTAAGCCTAGGGGTGCCCTAGCCTAAGGCTAGGGGAGCCCAAGCCTAAGGCTAGGGGAGCCCTGGACTACATCTAGGGGAGCCCTAGCCTAACCTAAGCCTAGGGGAGCCCTATTCTAAAGCTAAGAGAGCCCTAGCCTAAGCCTAGAGGAGCCCTAGCCTAAGCCTAGGGGTGCCCTAACCTAAGGCTAGGGAGGTCCTAGCCTAAGGCTAGGGGATCGCTAGCCTTAGCCTAAGCCTAGGGGTGCGCTAGCCTAAGGCTAGTGGTGCCCTAGCCTTAGGCTAGGGGAGCCTTAGCTTAAGGCTAAGGGAACCCTAGGCTAAGCCTAGGGGTGCCCGAGCCTAAGCCTAGGGGTGCCCTAGCCTAAGGATAGGGGAGCCCTAGCCAAGGGCTAGGGGAGCCCTGGACTAAGCCTAGGGGTGCTCTGGCCTAAGGAAAAGGGAGCACTATCCTAAGGCTAGGGGAGCCCTAGCCTAAGTCTAGGGGAACCCTAGCTTAAGTCTAGGGGAACCCTAGCCTAAGTCTAGGGGAACCCTAGCCTAAGCCTAAGGGTACCCGAGCCTAAGCCTAGGGGTGCCCTAGCCTAAGGATAGGGGAGCCCTAGCCTAAGGCGAGGGGAGCCCTAGCCTTAGCCTAAGCCTGGGGGTGACATACCCTAAGGCTAGGGGAGCCCTAGCCGAAGGCTAGGGGAGCCCTAGCCTTAGCCGAAGGCTAGGGGAGCCCTAGCCTTAGCCTAAGCCTAGAGGTGCCCTAACCTAAGGCTAGGGGAGCCCTAGCGTTAGCCTAGGCCTAGGGGTGCCCTATCCAAGGTTAGGGGAGCCGTAGCCTAATGCTAGGTGAGCCCTAACCAAGGCTAGGGGAGCCCTAGCCTAAGCCTAGGGTTGCCCTAACCTAAGGCTAGGGGAGCCATAGCCTAAGCTTAGGGGTGCCCCAGTCTAAGGCTAGGGGTGCCCTAGCCTAAGGCTATGGGAGCCATAGCCTAAGCCTAGGGGTGCCCTAACCTAAGGCTAGGGGAGCCCTAGCCTTAGCCTAATCCTAGGGGTGCCCTAACCTAAGGCTAGGGGAGCCCTAGCCCTAGCCTAAGCCTAGAGGTGCCCTAGCCTAAGGCTAGGGGAGCCCTAGCCTTAGCCTAAGCCTAGGGGTGCCATAACCTAAGGCTAGGGGAGCCCTACCCTAAGGCTAGGGGAGCCCTAGCCTAAGGGTAGTGGAGCCCTAGCCTAAGCCTAGGGTTGCCCGAGCCTAAGCCTAGTGGTGCCCTAGCCTAAGGCTAGGAGAGCCCTAGCCTAAGGCTAGGGGAGCCCTAGCCTTAGCCTATGCCTAGGGGTTCCATAGCATAAGTTTAAGGGAGCCCTAGCCTAAGGCTAGTGGAGCCCTAGCCTAATCCTAGGGGTGCACGAGCCTAAGCCTAGGGGAGCCTTAGCCTAAGGCTAGGGGAGCCTCAGCCTTAGCCTAAGCTTAGGGGTGCCCTACCCTAAGGCTAGGGGCGCCCTAGCCTTAGCCTAAGACTAAGGGTGCCCGAACCTAATGCTAGAGGAGCCCTAGCCTAAGCCTAGGGGTGCCCTAGCCTAAGGCTAGGGGAGCCCTAGCGTTAGCCTAAGCCTAGGGGTGCCCTAGCCTAAGGCTCGGGGAGCGCTAGCATAAGGCTATGGTAGCCCGATGGTTAGCCTAAGCCTAGGAGTGCCGTAGCCAAGGCTGGGGGAGCCCTACCCTAAGGCTAGGGGAGCCCTAGCCTTACCCTAAGCCTAGGGGTGCCCTAGTGTAAGGCTAGGGGATCCCTAGCCTAAGGCCTGGGGAGCCCTAGGCTTGGGCTAGGGGAGCCCTAGCATAAGGCTAGGTGTGCCCTAACCTTAGGGAAGGGGAGCCCTAGCCTAAGGCTAGGGAAGCCCAAGCCTAAGGCTAGGGGAGCCCTGGACTAAGTCTAGGGGAGCCCTAAACTGAGGCTATGGGTGCCCGAGTCTAAGGCTAGGGGAGCACGAGCCTAAGGCTAGGGGAGCCCGAGCCTAAGGCAAGGGGAGCCCTAGACTAAGGCTAGGGGAGCCCTAGCCTAAGGCTAGGGGAGCCCGAGCCTAAGGCAAGGGGAGCCCTAACCTAATCCTAGGGGTGCCCTAGCCTAAGGATAGGGGAGCCCTAGCCTAAGTCTAGGAGAGCCCTAGCCGTAGCCTACGCCTAGGGGAGCCCTAGCCTTAGTCTAAGCTTACGGGTGCCTTTGCCTAAGAATAGGGGAGCCCTAGCCTTAGCCTAAGCCTAGGGGTGCCCTAGCCTAAGGCTAGGGGAGCCCAAGCCTAAGCCTAGGGCTGCCATACCTAAGGCTAGGTGCGCCCTAGCCCTAGCCTAAGCCTAGGGGTGCCCGAGCCTAAGCCTAGGGGTGCCCGAGCCTAAGGCTAGGGGAGCCCTAGCTTAAGGCTAGGGGAGCCACAGCCTTAGCCTAAGCCTAGGGGTGCCCTTGCCTAAGGCTAGGGAACCCCTAGCCTAAGGCTTGGGGAGCCATAGCCTAAGGCTAGGGGAACCCTAGTCTTAGCCTAAGCCTAGGGGTGCCTGGACCTAAGGCTAGGGGAGCCCTATCCTAAGCCTAGGGGTGCCCTAGCCTAAGGCTAGGGGAGCCCTATCCTTAGCCTAGGGGTGCCCGAGCCTAAGCCTAGGGGTGCCCTAGCCTATGGCTGGGGGATCCCTAGCCTAAGGATAGGGGAGCCTTAGCCTAATGCTAGGGGAGCCCTAGCCTTAGCCTAAGCCTCGGGGTGACTTACCATAAGGCTAGGGGAGCCCTAGCTTAAGGCTATGGGAGCCCTGGACTAAGCCTAGGGGTGCCCTGGTCTAAGGATAGGGGAACACTAAGCTAAGGCTAGGGGAGCCCTAGCCTAAAACTAGGAGAGCCCTGGCCTAAGGCTAGGGGTACCCGAGCCTAAGGCCAGGGAGCCCGAGCCTAAGGCTATGGGAGCCCTAGCCTTAGCCTAAGCCTAGGGGAGCCCTAGCCTAAGGCTAGGGGATCCAAGCCTAAGCCTAGGGCTGCCATACCTAAGGCTAGGGGCGCCCTAGCCGTAGCCTAAACCTATGGGTGCCCTAGCCTAAGGCTAGGGGAGCCCTAGACTTAGCCTAAGCCTAGGGGTGCCCTAGCCTAAGGCTAGGGGAGCCCAAGCCTAAGGCTAGGGGAGCCCTGCACTACGTCTATGGGAGCCCTAGCCTAACCTAAGCCTAGGGGAGCCCTAGCCTAAGCCTAGGGGTGCCCTAACCTAAGGCTAGGGAGCTCCTAGCCTAAGGCTAGGGGATCGCTAACCTTAGCCTAAGCCTAGGGGTGCGCTACCCTAAGTCTAGGGGTGCCCTAGCGTTAGGCTAGGGGAGCCTTAGCCTAAGGTTAAGGGAACCCTAGCCTAAGGCTAAGGGACCCCTAGCCTAAGTCTAGGGGTGCCCGAGCCTAAGCCTAGGGGTGCCCTAGCCTAAGGATAGGGGAGCCCTGGACTAAGCCTAGGGGTGCTCTGGCTTAAGGATAGGGGAGCACTATCCTAAGGCTAGGGGAGCCCTAGCCTAAGTCTAGGGGAACCCTAGCCTAAGCCTGAGGGTGCCCGAGCCTAAGCCTAGTGGTGCCCTAGCCTTAGGCTAGGAGAGCCCTAGCCTAAGGCTAGGGGAGACATAGCCTTAGCCTAAGCCTAGGGGTGACCTAGCATAAGGTTAGGGGAGCCCTAGCCTAAGGCTAGTGGATCCCTAGCCTAAGTCTAGGGGTGCCCGAGCCTAAGCTTAGGGGAGTCCTAGCCTTAGCCTAAGCCTGGGGGTGACCTACCCTAAGGCTAGGGTAGCCCTAGCCGAAGGCTAGGTGAGCCCTAGCCTTAGCCGAAGCTAGGGGAGCCCTAGCCTTAGCCTAAGCCTTGGGGTGCCCTAGACTAAGGCTAGGGGAGCCCTAGCGTAAGCCTTGGCCTAGGGGTGCCCTATCCACGGCTAGGGGAGCCCTAGCCTAATGCTAGGTGAGCCCCAACCAAGGTTAGGGGAGCCCTAGCCTAAGGCTAGGGGTGCCCTAGCCTAAGGCTAGGGGAGCCATAGCCTAAGCCTAGGGGTGCCCTAACCTAAGGCTAGGTGAGCCCTAGCCTTAGCCTAAGTCTAGGGGTGCCCATGCCTTAGGCTAGGGGAGCCCTATCTTTAGCCTAGGGGTGCCCGAGCCTAATCCTAGGGGTGCCCTAGCCTATGGCTAGGGGATCCCTAGCCTAAGGATAGGGGAGCCTTAGCCTAAGGCTAAGGGAGCCCTAGCCTTAGCCTAAGCCACGGGGTGACTTACCCTAAGGCTAGGGGAGCCCTAGCCTAAGGCTATGGGAGCCCTGGACTAAGCCTAAGGGTGCCCTGGTCTAAGGATAGGGGAACCCTAGCCTAAGGCTAGGGGAGCCCTAGCCTAAATCTAGGAGAGCCCTGGCCTTAAGGCTAGTGGAGCCCAAGCCTAAGCCTAGGGGTGCCCGAACCTAAGGCTAGGGGCGCCCTAGCCTAAGCTTAGGGGTGCCCGAGCCTAAGGCTAGGGGTGCCCTAGCCTAAGGCTAGGGGAGCCATAGCCTAAGCCTAGGGGTGCCCTAACCTAAGGCTAGGGGAACCCTAGCCTCAGCCTAATCCTAGGGGTGCCCTAACCTAAGGCTAGGGGAGCCCTAGACCTAGCCTAAGCCTAGAGGGGCCCTAGCCTAAGGCTAGGGGAGCCCTAGCCTTAGCTTAAGCCTAGGGGTGCCCTAACCTAAGGCTAGGGGAGCCCTAACTAAGGCTAGGGGAGCCCTAGCCTTAGCCTAATCCTAGGGGTGCGCTAACCTAAGTCTAGGGGAGCCCTAGCCCTAGCCTAAGCCTAGAGGTGCCCTAGCCTAAGGCTAGGGGAGCCCTAGCCTTAGCCTAAGCCTAGGGGTGCTCTAACCTAAGGCTAGGGGAGCCCTACCCTAAGGCTAGGGGAGCCCTAGCCTAAGGGTAGTGGAGCCCTAGCCTAAGCCTAGGGGTGCCCGAGCCTAAGCCTAGTGGTGCCCTAGCCTAAGGCTAGGAGAGCCCTTGCCTAAGGCTAGGGGAGCCCTAGCCTTAGCCTAAGCCTAGGGGTCCCATAGCATAAGGTTAAGGGAGCCCTATCCTAAGGCTAGTGGAACAATAGCCTAACCCTAGGGGTGCACGAGCCTAAGCCTAGGGGAGCCTTAGCCTAAGGCTAGGGGAGCCCCAGCCTTAGCCTAAGCTTAGGGGTGCCCTAGCTTAAGTCTAGGGGAGCCCTAGCCTTAGCCTAAGACTAAGGGTGCCCGAACCTAAGGCTAGAGGAGCCCTAGCCTAAGCCTAGGGGTGCCCTAGCCTAAGGCTAGGGGAGCCCTAGCGTTAGTCTAAGCCTAGGGGTGCCCTAGCCTAAGGCTCGGGGAGCCCTAGCCTAAGGCTATGGTAGCCCTTGCCTTAGCCTAAGCCTAGGGGTGCCCTAGTGTAAGGCTAGGGGATCCCTAGCCTAAGGTCTGGGGAGCCCTAGACTTGGTCTAGGGGAGCCCTAGCATAAGGCTAGGGGTGCCCTAACCTAAGGGTAGGGGAGCCCTAGCCTAAGGCTAGGGGAGCCCAAGCCTAAGGCTAGGGGAGCCCTGGACTAAGTCTAGGGGAGCCCTAAACTGAGGCTATGGATGCCCGAGCCTAAGGCTAGGGGAGCACGAGCCTAAGGCTAGGGGAGCCCGAGCCTAAGGCAAGTGGAGCCCTAGCCTAAGCCTAGGGGTGCCCTAGCCTAAGGATAGGGGAGCCCTAGCCTAAGTCTAGGAGATCCCTAGCCTTAGCCTACGCCTAGAGGAGCCCTAGCCTTAGCCTAAGTTTACGGGTGCCTTTGCCTAAGACTAGGGGAGCCCTAGCCTTAGCCTAAGCCTAGGGGTGCCCTAGCCTAAGGGTAGGGGAGCCCAAGCCTAAGCCTAGGGCTGCCATACCTAAGGCTAGGGGCGCCCTAGCCCTAGCCTAATCCTAGGGGTGCCCGAGCCTAAGGCTAGGGGAGCCCTAGCCTAAGGCTAGGGGAGCCCCAGCCTTAGCCTAAACCTAGGGGTGCCCTTGCCTAAGGCTAGGGAACCCCTAGCCTAAGGCTTGGGGAGCCATAGCCTAAGGCTAGGGGAGCCCTAGTCTTAGCCTAAGCCTAGGTGTGCCTGGACCTAAGGCTAGGGGAGCCCTATCCTAAGCCTAGGGGTGCCCTAGCCTAAGGCTAGGGGAGCCCAACCCTTAGCCTAGGGGTGCCCGAGCCTAAGCCTAGGGGTTCCCTAGCCTATGGCTAGGGGATCCCTAGCCTAAGGATAGGGGAGCCTTAGCCTAATGCTAGGCGAGCCCTAGACTTAGCCTAAGCCTCGGGGTGACTTACCCTAAGAATAGGGGAGCCATAGCCTAAGGCTATGGGAGCCCTGGACTAAGTCTAGGGGTGCCCTAGCCTAAGGCTAGGGGAGCCCTAGCCTAAGGCTGAGGGAGCCCTAGCCTAAGGCTAGGGGAGCCCTAGCCTAAGCCTAAAGGTGCCCTAGCCTAAGGCTTGGGGAGCCCTGTCCTTAGCATAAGCCTAGAGGTGCCCTAGGCTAAGGCTAGGGAACCCTAGCGTTAGCCTAGGCCTAGGGGTGCCCTATCGAATGCTAGGGGAGCCCTAGCCTAAGGCTAGGGGAGCCCTAGCCTTAGCCTAAGCCTAGGGGTGCAATAGCCTAAGGCTAGGAGAGCCCTAGCGTTAGCCTAGGCCTAGAGGTGCCCTATCCAAGGCTAGGGGAGCCCTAGCCTAATTCTAGGGGAGACCTAGCCTAAGCCTAGGGGTGCCCTAGCCTAAGGCTAGGGGAGTCCTAGCCTAAGCCTAGGGGTGCCCTAGCCAAAGGCTAGGGGAGACCTATCCTAAGCCTAGGGGAGCCCAGGCCTAAGCATAGGGGTGCATGAACCTAAGGCTAGGGGAGCCCTAGCCTAAGCCTAGGTGTGCCCTAGACTCAGGCTAGGGGAGCCCTAGCCTACGCTAGGGGAACCCTGGAATAAGCCTAGGGGTGCCCTGACCTAAGGATAGGGGAGCACTAGTCTAAGGCTAGGGGAGCCCTAGCCTACGTCTACGGGAGCCATAACCTAAGGATAGGGGAGCCCTAGCCTTAGCCTAAGCCTAAAGGTGCCCTAGCCTAAGCCTAGGGGTGCCATAGCCTAAGTCTACGGGAGCCCTAGCCTAAGCCTAGGCGTGCCCTAGCCTAAGGCTAGGGGAGCCCTAGCCTAAGTATAGGGGAGCCCTAGCCTAAGGTTGGGGAGGCCTAGCCTTAGCCTAAGCCTAGGGATGCCATTGCCTAAGGCTAGGGGAGCCCTAGCCTTAGCCTAAGCCTAGGGGAGCCCTAGCCTAAGTCTAGGGGAGCCCTAGCCTTAGCCTAAGCCTATGGGTGCCCTAGCCTAAGGCTTGGGGAGCCTTTGATGTAGGCAAAGGCTAGGAGACCTCTAGCCTAAGGCTAGGGGAACCCTAGCCTTAGCCTAAGCCTAGGGGTGCCCTAGCCTAAGGCTAGGAGAGCCCTAGCGTTAGCCTAGGCCTAGGGGTGCCCTATCCATGGCTAGGGAAGCCCTTGCCTAATGCTAGGGGAGCCCTAGCCTAAGCCTAGGGGAGACCTAGCCTAAGCCTAAGGGTGCCCTAGCCTAAAGCTAGGGGAGCCCTAGCCTAAGGCTAGGGGAGCCCTCGCCTAAGGCTAGGGGAGCCCTAGGCTTAGCCTAAGCCTAAATGTACCCTAGCCTAAGGCTAGGGGAGCCCTAGCCTTAGCCTAAGCCTAAAGGTGCCCTAGACTAAGCCTAGGGGTGCCATAGCCTAAGGCTAGGGGAGCCCTAGCCTAAGGCTAGGGGAGCCCTAGCCTTAGCCTAAGCCTAGGGGTGCCCTAACTTAAGTCTAGGGGAGCAAGAGCCTAAGGCTAGGGGAGCCCTAGCCTTAGCCTAAGCCTAGGGGTGCCGTACCCTAAGGCTAGGGGAGCCCTAGCCTTAGGCTAGTGGAGCCCTAGTCTAAGGCTAAGGGAACCCTAGCCTAAGCCTAGGGGTGCCCTAACCTAAAGCTAGGGGAGTCCTAGCCTACGCCTACGGGTGCCCAAACCTAAGTCTAGGGGATCCCTAGCCTAAGCCTAGGTGTGCTCTAGCCTAAGGCTAGGGGAGCCCTAGCCTAAGGCTAAGGGAACCCTAGCCTAAGCCTAGGGGTGCCCTAATCTAAAGCTAGGGGAGTCCTAGCCTATGCCTAGGGGTGCCCTAGCCAAAGGTTAGGGTAGACCTATCCTAAGCCGAGGGGTGCCAGAGCCTAAGCCTAGGGGTGCCCTAGCCTAAGCCTAGGAGAGCCCAAGCCTAAGGCTAGGGGAGCCTTAGCCTAAGGCTAGGGGAGCCCTAGACTTAGCCTAAGCCTAGGGGTGACATACCCTAAAGCTAGGGGAGCCCTAGCCAGAGGCTAGGGGAGCCGTAGCCATAGCCTAAGCCTAGGATGCCCGAGCCTAAGGCTAGGGGAGCCCTAGCCTAAGGATAGGGGAGCCCTAGCATAAGGCTATGGGAGCCCTGGACTAAGCCTAGGGGTGCCCTGGCCTAAGGATAGGGAGCACTAGCCTAAGGCTAGGGGAGCCCTAGCCTATGTCTAGGGGAGCCCTAGCCTAAGGCTAGGGGAGCCCTAGACTTAGCTTAAGCCTAGTGGTGCCCTAGCCTAAGGCAAGGGGATCCCTAGCCTAAGGCTAGGGGAGCCCTAGCCTTAGCCTAAGCCTAGGGGTGCCCTAGCCTAAGCCTAGGGGTGCCCTAGCCTAAGGCTAGGGGAGCCCTAGCCTTCGTCTAAGCCTAAAGGTGCCCTAGCCTAAGGATAGGGAAGCCCTAGCCTAAGGCTAGGGGAGCCCTAGCCTTAGACTAAGCCTAGGGGTGCCCTAGCCTAAGGATAGGGGAGCTCGAGCCTAAGGCTAGGGGAGCCCTAACCTAAGGCTATGGGAGTCCTAGCCTAAGCCTAGGGGTGCCCTAGCCTAAGGCTAGGGGAGCCCTAGCCTAAGGCTAGGTGAGCCCTAGACTTAGCCTAAGGCTAGGGGTGCCCTAGCCTAAGGCTAGTGGTGCCCTAGCCTAAGCCTAGGGGTGCCCTAGACTAAGGCTAGTGGAGCCCTAGCCTAAGGCTAGGGGAACCCTAGCCTTAGCCTATGCCTAAAGGTGCCCTAGCCTAAGGCTACGGGAGCCCTAGCCTTAGCCTAAGCCTAGGCGTGCCCTAGCCTATGGCTAGGGGAGCCCTAACCTAAGACTAGGGGAGCCCTAGCCTTAGCCTAAGCCTAGGGGTGCCCTAACGTAAGGCTAGGGAGCCCTAGCCTAAGGCTAGGGGAGCCCTAGCCTTAGCCTCAGCCTAGGGGTGCCCTAGCCTAAGGCTATGGGTGCCCTAGTCTAAGTCTAGGGGAGTCTAGGCTAAGGCTAGGGGAGCCCTAGCCTAAGGCTAGGGGAGCCCAGCCTTAGCCTAACCCTATGGGTGCCCTAGCCTAAGGCTAGGGGTGCCCTTGCCTAAGGCTAGGGGAGCCCTAATCTTAGCCTAAGCCTAGGGGTGCCCGGACCTAAGGCTAGGGGAGCCCTATCCTAAGCCTAGGGGTGCCCTACCCTAAGCCTCGGGGTGCCCTAGCCTAAGGCTCAGAGAACCCTAGCCTAAGTCTAGGGGTGCCCGAGCCTAAGGCTAGGGGAGCCCTAGTCTAAGGCTAGGGTAGCCCCAGCCTTAGCCTAAGCATAGGGGTGCCCGAGCCTAAGGCTAGGGCAGCACGAGCCTAAGGCCAGGGGAGCCCGAGCCTAAGGTATGGGAGCCATAGCCTAAGCCTCGAGTTGCCCTAGCCTAAGGCTCGGAGAACCCTAGCCTAAGTCTAGGAGAGCCCTAGACTTAGCCCACACCTTGGGGAGCCCTAGCCTTAGCCTAAGCTTACGGGTGCCCTTGCCTAAGCCTAGGGGAGCCCTAGCCTTAGCCTAAGCCTTGGGGTGCCCTAGCCTAAGACTAGGGGAGACCAAGCCTAAGCCTAGGGCTGCCATACCTAAGGCTAGGGGCGCCCTAGCCTTAGCCTAAGCCTATGGGTGCCCTAGCCTAAGGCTAGGGGAGCCTTTGACTTAGCCTAAGCCTAGGGGTGCCCTAGCCTAAGGCTAGGGGAGCCCAAGCCTAAGGCTAGGGGAGCCCTGGACTACATCTAGGGGAGCCCTAGCCTAACCTAAGCCTAGGGGAGCCCTATTCTAAAGCTAAGAGAGCCCTAGCCTAAGCCTAGGGGAGCCCTAGCCTAAGCCTAGGGGTGCCCTAACCTAAGGCTAGGGAGGTCCTAGCCTAAGGCTAGGGGATCGCTAGCCTTAGCCTAAGCCTAGGGGTGCGCTAGCCTAAGGCTAGTGGTGCCCTAGCCTTAGGCTAGGGGAGCCTTAGCTTAAGGCTAAGGGAACCCTAGGCTAAGCCTAGGGGTGCCCGAGCCTAAGCCTAGGGGTGCCCTAGCCTAAGGATAGGGGAGCCCTAGCCAAGGGCTAGGGGAGCCCTGGACTAAGCCTAGGGGTGCTCTGGCCTAAGGAAAAGGGAGCACTATCCTAAGGCTAGGGGAGCCCTAGCCTAAGTCTAGGGGAACCCTAGCTTAAGTCTAGGGGAACCCTAGCCTAAGTCTAGGGGAACCCTAGCCTAAGCCTAAGGGTACCCGAGCCTAAGCCTAGGGGTGCCCTAGCCTAAGGATAGGGGAGCCCTAGCCTAAGGCGAGGGGAGCCCTAGCCTTAGCCTAAGCCTGGGGGTGACATACCCTAAGGCTAGGGGAGCCCTAGCCTTAGCCGAAGGCTAGGGGAGCCCTAGCCTTAGCCTAAGCCTAGAGGTGCCCTAACCTAAGGCTAGGGGAGCCCTAGCGTTAGCCTAGGCCTAGGGGTGCCCTATCCAAGGTTAGGGGAGCCGTAGCCTAATGCTAGGTGAGCCCTAACCAAGGCTAGGGGAGCCCTAGCCTAAGCCTAGGGTTGCCCTAACCTAAGGCTAGGGGAGCCATAGCCTAAGCTTAGGGGTGCCCCAGTCTAAGGCTAGGGGTGCCCTAGCCTAAGGCTATGGGAGCCATAGCCTAAGCCTAGGGGTGCCCTAACCTAAGGCTAGGGGAGCCCTAGCCTTAGCCTAATCCTAGGGGTGCCCTAACCTAAGGCTAGGGGAGCCCTAGCCCTAGCCTAAGCCTAGAGGTGCCCTAGCCTAAGGCTAGGGGAGCCCTAGCCTTAGCCTAAGCCTAGGGGTGCCATAACCTAAGGCTAGGGGAGCCCTACCCTAAGGCTAGGGGAGCCCTAGCCTAAGGGTAGTGGAGCCCTAGCCTAAGCCTAGGGTTGCCCGAGCCTAAGCCTAGTGGTGCCCTAGCCTAAGGCTAGGAGAGCCCTAGCCTAAGGCTAGGGGAGCCCTAGCCTTAGCCTATGCCTAGGGGTTCCATAGCATAAGTTTAAGGGAGCCCTAGCCTAAGGCTAGTGGAGCCCTAGCCTAATCCTAGGGGTGCACGAGCCTAAGCCTAGGGGAGCCTTAGCCTAAGGCTAGGGGAGCCTCAGCCTTAGCCTAAGCTTAGGGGTGCCCTACCCTAAGGCTAGGGGCGCCCTAGCCTTAGCCTAAGACTAAGGGTGCCCGAACCTAATGCTAGAGGAGCCCTAGCCTAAGCCTAGGGGTGCCCTAGCCTAAGGCTAGGGGAGCCCTAGCGTTAGCCTAAGCCTAGGGGTGCCCTAGCCTAAGGCTCGGGGAGCGCTAGCATAAGGCTATGGTAGCCCGATGGTTAGCCTAAGCCTAGGAGTGCCGTAGCCAAGGCTGGGGGAGCCCTACCCTAAGGCTAGGGGAGCCCTAGCCTTACCCTAAGCCTAGGGGTGCCCTAGTGTAAGGCTAGGGGATCCCTAGCCTAAGGCCTGGGGAGCCCTAGGCTTGGGCTAGGGGAGCCCTAGCATAAGGCTAGGTGTGCCCTAACCTTAGGGAAGGGGAGCCCTAGCCTAAGGCTAGGGAAGCCCAAGCCTAAGGCTAGGGGAGCCCTGGACTAAGTCTAGGGGAGCCCTAAACTGAGGCTATGGGTGCCCGAGTCTAAGGCTAGGGGAGCACGAGCCTAAGGCTAGGGGAGCCCGAGCCTAAGGCAAGGGGAGCCCTAGACTAAGGCTAGGGGAGCCCTAGCCTAAGGCTAGGGGAGCCCGAGCCTAAGGCAAGGGGAGCCCTAACCTAATCCTAGGGGTGCCCTAGCCTAAGGATAGGGGAGCCCTAGCCTAAGTCTAGGAGAGCCCTAGCCGTAGCCTACGCCTAGGGGAGCCCTAGCCTTAGTCTAAGCTTACGGGTGCCTTTGCCTAAGAATAGGGGAGCCCTAGCCTTAGCCTAAGCCTAGGGGTGCCCTAGCCTAAGGCTAGGGGAGCCCAAGCCTAAGCCTAGGGCTGCCATACCTAAGGCTAGGTGCGCCCTAGCCCTAGCCTAAGCCTAGGGGTGCCCGAGCCTAAGCCTAGGGGTGCCCGAGCCTAAGGCTAGGGGAGCCCTAGCTTAAGGCTAGGGGAGCCACAGCCTTAGCCTAAGCCTAGGGGTGCCCTTGCCTAAGGCTAGGGAACCCCTAGCCTAAGGCTTGGGGAGCCATAGCCTAAGGCTAGGGGAGCCCTAGTCTTAGCCTAAGCCTAGGGGTGCCTGGACCTAAGGCTAGGGGAGCCCTATCCTAAGCCTAGGGGTGCCCTAGCCTAAGGCTAGGGGAGCCCTATCCTTAGCCTAGGGGTGCCCGAGCCTAAGCCTAGGGGTGCCCTAGCCTATGGCTGGGGGATCCCTAGCCTAAGGATAGGGGAGCCTTAGCCTAATGCTAGGGGAGCCCTAGCCTTAGCCTAAGCCTCGGGGTGACTTACCATAAGGCTAGGGGAGCCCTAGCTTAAGGCTATGGGAGCCCTGGACTAAGCCTAGGGGTGCCCTGGTCTAAGGATAGGGGAACACTAAGCTAAGGCTAGGGGAGCCCTAGCCTAAAACTAGGAGAGCCCTGGCCTAAGGCTAGGGGTACCCGAGCCTAAGGCCAGGGAGCCCGAGCCTAAGGCTATGGGAGCCCTAGCCTTAGCCTAAGCCTAGGGGAGCCCTAGCCTAAGGCTAGGGGATCCAAGCCTAAGCCTAGGGCTGCCATACCTAAGGCTAGGGGCGCCCTAGCCGTAGCCTAAACCTATGGGTGCCCTAGCCTAAGGCTAGGGGAGCCCTAGACTTAGCCTAAGCCTAGGGGTGCCCTAGCCTAAGGCTAGGGGAGACCAAGCCTAAGGCTAGGGGAGCCCTGCACTACGTCTATGGGAGCCCTAGCCTAACCTAAGGCTAGGGGAGCCCTAGCCTAAGCCTAGGGGTGCCCTAACCTAAGGCTAGGGAGCTCCTAGCCTAAGGCTAGGGGATCGCTAACCTTAGCCTAAGCCTAGGGGTGCGCTACCCTAAGTCTAGGGGTGCCCTAGCGTTAGGCTAGGGGAGCCTTAGCCTAAGGTTAAGGGAACCCTAGCCTAAGGCTAAGGGACCCCTAGCCTAAGTCTAGGGGTGCCCGAGCCTAAGCCTAGGGGTGCCCTAGCCTAAGGATAGGGGAGCCCTGGACTAAGCCTAGGGGTGCTCTGGCTTAAGGATAGGGGAGCACTATCCTAAGGCTAGGGGAGCCCTAGCCTAAGTCTAGGGGAACCCTAGCCTAAGCCTGAGGGTGCCCGAGCCTAAGCCTAGGGGTGCCCTAGCCTTAGGCTAGGAGAGCCCTAGCCTAAGGCTAGGGGAGACATAGCCTTAGCCTAAGCCTAGGGGTGACCTAGCATAAGGTTAGGGGAGCCCTAGCCTAAGGCTAGTGGATCCCTAGCCTAAGTCTAGGGGTGCCCGAGCCTAAGCTTAGGGGAGTCCTAGCCTTAGCCTAAGCCTGGGGGTGACCTACCCTAAGGCTAGGGTAGCCCTAGCCGAAGGCTAGGTGAGCCCTAGCCTTAGCCGAAGCTAGGGGAGCCCTAGCCTTAGCCTAAGCCTTGGGGTGCCCTAGACTAAGGCTAGGGGAGCCCTAGCGTAAGCCTTGGCCTAGGGGTGCCCTATCCACGGCTAGGGGAGCCCTAGCCTAATGCTAGGTGAGCCCCAACCAAGGTTAGGGGAGCCCTAGCCTAAGGCTAGGGGTGCCCTAGCCTAAGGCTAGGGGAGTCATAGCCTAAGCCTAGGGGTGCCCTAACCTAAGGCTAGGTGAGCCCTAGCCTTAGCCTAAGTCTAGGGGTGCCCATGCCTTAGGCTAGGGGAGCCCTATCTTTAGCCTAGGGGTGCCCGAGCCTAATCCTAGGGGTGCCCTAGCCTATGGCTAGGGGATCCCTAGCCTAAGGATAGGGGAGCCTTAGCCTAAGGCTAAGGGAGCCCTAGCCTTAGCCTAAGCCACGGGGTGACTTACCCTAAGGCTAGGGGAGCCCTAGCCTAAGGCTATGGGAGCCCTGGACTAAGCCTAAGGGTGCCCTGGTCTAAGGATAGGGGAACCCTAGCCTAAGGCTAGGGGAGCCCTAGCCTAAATCTAGGAGAGCCCTGGCCTTAAGGCTAGTGGAGCCCAAGCCTAAGCCTAGGGGTGCCCGAACCTAAGGCTAGGGGCGCCCTAGCCTAAGCTTAGGGGTGCCCGAGCCTAAGGCTAGGGGTGCCCTAGCCTAAGGCTAGGGGAGCCATAGCCTAAGCCTAGGGGTGCCCTAACCTAAGGCTAGGGGAACCCTAGCCTCAGCCTAATCCTAGGGGTGCCCTAACCTAAGGCTAGGGGAGCCCTAGACCTAGCCTAAGCCTAGAGGGGCCCTAGCCTAAGGCTAGGGGAGCCCTAGCCTTAGCTTAAGCCTAGGGGTGCCCTAACCTAAGGCTAGGGGAGCCCTAACTAAGGCTAGGGGAGCCCTAGCCTTAGCCTAATCCTAGGGGTGCGCTAACCTAAGTCTAGGGGAGCCCTAGCCCTAGCCTAAGCCTAGAGGTGCCCTAGCCTAAGGCTAGGGGAGCCCTAGCCTTAGCCTAAGCCTAGGGGTGCTCTAACCTAAGGCTAGGGGAGCCCTACCCTAAGGCTAGGGGAGCCCTAGCCTAAGGGTAGAGGAGCCCTAGCCTAAGCCTAGGGGTGCCCGAGCCTAAGCCTAGTGGTGCCCTAGCCTAAGGCTAGGAGAGCCCTTGCCTAAGGCTAGGGGAGCCCTAGCCTTAGCCTAAGCCTAGGGGTCCCATAGCATAAGGTTAAGGGAGCCCTATCCTAAGGCTAGTGGAACAATAGCCTAACCCTAGGGGTGCACGAGCCTAAGCCTAGGGGAGCCTTAGCCTAAGGCTAGGGGAGCCCCAGCCTTAGCCTAAGCTTAGGGGTGCCCTAGCTTAAGTCTAGGGGAGCCCTAGCCTTAGCCTAAGACTAAGGGTGCCCGAACCTAAGGCTAGAGGAGCCCTAGCCTAAGCCTAGGGGTGCCCTAGCCTAAGGCTAGGGGAGCCCTAGCGTTAGTCTAAGCCTAGGGGTGCCCTAGCCTAAGGCTCGGGGAGCCCTAGCCTAAGGCTATGGTAGCCCTTGCCTTAGCCTAAGCCTAGGGGTGCCCTAGTGTAAGGCTAGGGGATCCCTAGCCTAAGGTCTGGGGAGCCCTAGACTTGGTCTAGGGGAGCCCTAGCATAAGGCTAGGGGTGCCCTAACCTAAGGGTAGGGGAGCCCTAGCCTAAGGCTAGGGGAGCCCAAGCCTAAGGCTAGGGGAGCCCTGGACTAAGTCTAGGGGAGCCCTAAACTGAGGCTATGGATGCCCGAGCCTAAGGCTAGGGGAGCACGAGCCTAAGGCTAGGGGAGCCCGAGCCTAAGGCAAGTGGAGCCCTAGCCTAAGCCTAGGGGTGCCCTAGCCTAAGGATAGGGGAGCCCTAGCCTAAGTCTAGGAGATCCCTAGCCTTAGCCTACGCCTAGGGGAGCCCTAGCCTTAGCCTAAGTTTACGGGTGCCTTTGCCTAAGACTAGGGGAGCCCTAGCCTTAGCCTAAGCCTAGGGGTGCCCTAGCCTAAGGGTAGGGGAGCCCAAGCCTAAGCCTAGGGCTGCCATACCTAAGGCTAGGGGCGCCCTAGCCCTAGCCTAATCCTAGGGGTGCCCGAGCCTAAGGCTAGGGGAGCCCGAGCCTAAGGCTAGGGGAGCCCCAGCCTTAGCCTAAACCTAGGGGTGCCCTTGCCTAAGGCTAGGGAACCCCTAGCCTAAGGCTTGGGGAGCCATAGCCTAAGGCTAGGGGAGCCCTAGTCTTAGCCTAAGCCTAGGTGTGCCTGGACCTAAGGCTAGGGGAGCCCTATCCTAAGCCTAGGGGTGCCCTAGCCTAAGGCTAGGGGAGCCCAACCCTTAGCCTAGGGGTGCCCGAGCCTAAGCCTAGGGGTTCCCTAGCCTATGGCTAGGGGATCCCTAGCCTAAGGATAGGGGAGCCTTAGCCTAATGCTAGGCGAGCCCTAGACTTAGCCTAAGCCTCGGGGTGACTTACCCTAAGGATAGGGGAGCCCTAGCCTAAGGCTATGGGAGCCCTGGACTAAGCCTAGGGGTGCCCTGGTCTAAGGATAGGGGAACACTAGCCTAAGGCCAGGGGAGCCCTAGCATAAATCTAGGAGAGCCCTGGCCTAAGGCTAGGGGTGCCCGAGCCTAAGGCCAGGGAGCCCGAGCCTAAGGTTATGGGAGCCATAGCCTAAGCCTCGAGTTGCCCTAGCCTAAGGCTCGGAGAACCCTAGCCTAAGTCTAGGAGAGCCCTAGCCTTAGCCTACGCCTAGGGGAGCCCTAGCCTTAGCCTAAGCTTACGGGTGCCCGTGCCTAAGACTTGGTGAGCCCTAGCCTAAGGCTAGGGGAGTCCAAGCCTAAGCCTAGGGCTGCCATACCTAAGGCTAGGGGCGCCCTAGCCTTAGCCTAAGCCTATGGGTGCCCTAGCCTAAGGCTAGGGGAGCCCTAGACTTAGCCTAAGCCTAGGGGTGCCCTAGCCTAAGGCTAGGGGAGCCCAAGCCTAAGGCTAGCGGGAGCCCTGGACTACGTCTAGGGGAGCCCTAGCCTAACCTAAGCCTAGGGGAGCCCTAGCCTAAAGCTAAGGGAGCCCTAGCCTAAGCCTATGGGAGCCCTAGCCTAAGCCTAGGGGTGCCCTAACCTAAGGCTAGGGAGGTCCTAGCCTAAGGCTAGGGGATCGCTAGCCTTAGCCTAAGCCTAGGGGTGCGCTAGCCTAAGTCTATGGGTGCCCTAGCCTTAGGCTAGGGGAGCCTTAGCCTAAGGCTAAGGGAACCCTAGCCTAAGGCTAAGGGAACCCTAGCCTAAGCATAGGGTTTCCCGAGCCTAAGCCTAGGGGTGCCCGAGCCTAAGGCTAGGGGAGACCTAGCCTAAGGCTAAGGGAGCCCCAGCCTTAGCCTAAGCCTAGGGGTGCCCTTGCCTAAGGCTAGGGAACCCCTAGCCTAAGGCTTGGGGATCCATAGCCTAAGGCTAGGGGAGCCCTAGTCTTAGCCTAAGCCTAGGGGTGCCTGGACCTAAGGCTAGGGAAGCCCTATCCTAAGCCTAGGGGTGCCCTAGCCTAAGGCTAGGGGAGCCCAATCCTTAGCCTAGGGGTGCCCGAGCCTAAGCCTAGGGGTTCCCTAGCCTATGGCTAGGGGATCCCTAGCCTAAGGATAGGAGAGCCTTAGCCTAATGCTAGGGGAGCCCTAGCCTTAGCCTAAGCCTCGGGGTGACTTACCCTAAGGATAGGGGAGCCCTAGCCTAAGGCTATGGGAGCCCTGGACTAAGCCTAGGGGTGCCCTGGTCTAAGGATAGGGGAACACTAGCCTAAGGCTAGGGGAGCCCTAGCCTAAATCTAGGAGAGCCCTGGCCTAAGGCTAGGGGTGCCCGAGCCTAAGGCCAGGGAGCCCGAGCCTAAGGCTATGGGAGCCATAGCCTAAGCCTCGAGTTGCCCTAGCCTAAGGCTCGGAGAACCCTAGCCTAAGTCTAGGAGAGCCCTAGCCTTAGCCTACGCCTAGGGGAGCCCTAGCCTTAGCCTAAGCTTACGGGTGCCCGTGCCTAAGAATAGGGGAGCCCTAGTCTAAGGCTAGGGGAGTCCAAGCCTAAGCCTAGGGCTGCCATACCTAAGGCCAGGGGCGCCCTAGCCTTAGCCTAAGCCTATGGGTGCCCTAGCCTAAGGCTAGGGGAGCCCTAGCCTAACCTAAGCCTAGGGGAGCCCTAGCCTAAAGCTAAGGGAGCCCTAGCCTAAGCCTATGGGAACCCTAGCCTAAGCCTAGGGGTGCCCTAACCTAAGGCTAGGGAGGTCCTAGCCTAAGGCTAGGGGATCGCTAGCCTTAGCCTAAGCCTAGGGGTGCGCTAGCCTAAGTCTAGGGGTGCCCTAGCCTTAGGCTAGGGGAGCCTTAGCCTAAGGCTAAGGGAACACTAGCCTAAGGCTAAGGGAACCCTAGCCTAAGCCTAGGGTTTCCCGAGCCTAAGCCTAGGAGTGCCCGAGCCTAAGGCTAGGGGAGACCTAGCCTAAGGCTAGGGGAGCCCCAGCCTTAGCCTAAGCCTAGGGGTGCCCTTGCCTAAGGCTAGGGAACCCCTATCCTAAGGCTTGGGGAGCCATAGCCTAAGGCTAGGGGAGCCCTAGTCTTAGCCTAAGCCTAGGGGTGCCTGGACCTAAGGCTAGGGGAGCCCTATCCTAAGCCTAGGGGTGCCCTAGCCTAAGGCTAGGGGAGCCCAATCCTTAGCCTAGGGGTGCCCGAGCCTAAGCCTAGGGGTTCCCTAGCCTATGGCTAGGGGATCCCTAGCCTAAGGATAGGGGAGCCTTAGCCTAATGCTAGGGGAGCCCTAGCCTTAGCCTAAGCCTCGGGGTGACTTACCCTAAGGATAGGAGAACCCTAGCCTAAGGCTATGGGAGCCCTGGACTAAGCCTAGGGGTGCCCTGGTCTAAGGATAGGGGAACACTAGCCTAAGGCTAGGGGAGCCCTAGCCTAAATCTAGGAGAGCCCTGGCCTAAGGCTAGGGGTGCCCGAGCCTAAGGCCAGGGAGCCCGAGCCTAAGGCTATGGGAGCCATAGCCTAAGCCTCGAGTTGCCCTAGCCTAAGGTTCGGAGAACCCTAGCCTAAGTCTAGGAGAGCCCTAGCCTTAGCCTATGCCTAGGGGAGCCCTAGCCTTAGCCTAAGTTTACGGGTGCCCGTGCCTAAGACTAGGGGAGCCCTAGTCTAAGGCTAGGGGAGTCCAAGCCTAAGCCTAGGGCTGCCATACCTAAGGCTAGGGGCGCCCTAGCCTTAGCCTAAGCCTATGGGTGCCCTAGCCTAAGGCTAGGGGAGACCTAGACTTAGCCTAAGCCTAGGTGTGCCCTAGCCTAAGGCTTGGGGAGCCCTAGACTTAGCCTAAGCCTAAGGGTGCCCTAGCCTAAGGCTAGGGGAGCCCAAGCCTAAGGCTAGGGGAGCCCTGGACTACGTCTAGGGGAGCCCTAGCCTAACCTAAGCCTAGGGGAGCCCTAGCCTAAAGCTAAGGGAGCCCTACCTAAGCCTAGGGGAGCCCTAGCCTAAGGCTAGGGGTGCCCTAACCTAAGGCTAGGGAGGTCCTAGCCTAAGGCTAGGGGATCGCTAGCCTTAGCCTAAGCCTAGGGGTGCGCTAGCCTAAGTCTAGGGGTGCCCTAGCCTTAGGCTAGGGGAGCCTTAGCCTAAGGCTAAGGGAACCCTAGCCTAAGGCTAAGGGAACCCTAGCCTAAGCCTAGGGGTTCCCGAGCCTAAGCCTAGGGGTGCGCTAGCCTAAGGATAGGGGAGCCCTAGACAAGGGCTAGGGGAGCCCTGGACTAAGCCTAGGGGTGCTCTGGCCTAAGGATAGGGGAGCACTGTCCTAAGGCTAGGGGAGCCCTAGCCTAAGTCTAGGGGAACCCTCGCCTAAGCCTGAGGGTGCCCTAGCCTAAGGATAGGGGAGCCCTAGCCTAAGGCTAGGGGAGCCCTAGCCTTAGCCTAAGCCTGGGGGTTACCTACCCTAAGGCTAGGGTAGCCCTAGCCGAAGGCTAGGTGAGCCCTAGCCTTAGCCAAAGGCTAGGGGAGCCCTAGCCTTAGCCCAAGCCTAGGGGTTCCTTAGCCTAAGGCTAGGGGAGCCCTAGCGTTAGCCTAGGCCTAGGGGTACCCTATCCAAGGCTAGGGGAGCCCTAGCCTAATGCTAGGTGAGCCCTAACCAAGGCTAGGGGAGCCCCAGCCTTAGCCTAAGCTTAGGGGTGCCCTAGCTTAAGGCTAGGGGAGCCCTAGCCTTAGCCTAAGACTAAGGGTGCCCGAACCTAAGGCTAGAGGAGCCCTAGCCTAAGCCTAGGGGTGCCCTAGCCTAAGGCTAGGGGAGCCCTAGCGTTAGTCTAAGCCTAGGGGTGCCCTAGCCTAAGGCTCGGGGAGACCTAGCCTAAGGCTATGGTAGCCCTTGCCTTAGCCTAAGCCTAGGGGTGCCCTAGTGTAAGGCTAGGGGATCCCTAGCCTAAGGTCTGGGGAGCCCTAGACTTGGTCTAGGGGAGCCCTAGCATAAGGCTAGGGGTGCCCTAACCTAAGGGTAGGGGAGCCCTAGCCTAAGGCTAGGGGAGCCCAAGCCTAAGGCTAGGGGAGCCCTGGACTAAGTCTAGGGGAGCCCTAAACTGAGGCTATGGATGCCCGAGCCTAAGGCTAGGGGAGCACGAGCCTAAGGCTAGGGGAGCCCGAGCCTAAGGCAAGTGGAGCCCTAGCCTAAGCCTAGGGGTGCCCTAGCCTAAGGATAGGGGAGCCCTAGCCTAAGTCTAGGAGATCCCTAGCCTTAGCCTACGCCTAGGGGAGCCCTAGCCTTAGCCTAAGTTTACGGGTGCCTTTGCCTAAGACTAGGGGAGCCCTAGCCTTAGCCTAAGCCTAGGGGTGCCCTAGCCTAAGGGTAGGGGAGCCCAAGCCTAAGCCTAGGGCTGCCATACCTAAGGCTAGGGGCGCCCTAGACCTAGCCTAATCCTAGGGGTGCCCGAGCCTAAGGCTAGGGGAGCCCTAGCCTAAGGCTAGGGGAGCCCCAGCCTTAGCCTAAACCTAGGGGTGCCCTTGCCTAAGGCTAGGGAACCCCTAGCCTAAGGCTTGGGGAGCCATAGCCTAAGGCTAGGGGAGCCCTAGTCTTAGCCTAAGCCTAGGTGTGCCTGGACCTAAGGCTAGGGGAGCCCTATCCTAAGCCTAGGGGTGCCCTAGCCTAAGGCTAGGGGAGCCCAACCCTTAGCCTAGGGGTGCCCGAGCCTAAGCCTAGGGGTTCCCTAGCCTATGGCTAGGGGATCCCTAGCCTAAGGATAGGGGAGCCTTAGCCTAATGCTAGGCGAGCCCTAGACTTAGCCTAAGCCTCGGGGTGACTTACCCTAAGGATAGGGGAGCCCTAGCCTAAGGCTATGGGAGCCCTGGACTAAGCCTAGGGGTGCCCTGGTCTAAGGATAGGGGAACACTAGCCTAAGGCCAGGGGAGCCCTAGCATAAATCTAGGAGAGCCCAGGCCTAAGGCTAGGGGTGCCCGAGCCTAAGGCCAGGGAGCCCGAGCCTAAGGTTATGGGAGCCATAGCCTAAGCCTTGAGTTGCCCTAGCCTAAGGCTCAGAGAACCCTAGCCTAAGTCTAGGAGAGCCCTAGCCTTAGCCTACGCCTAGGGGAGCCCTAGCCTTAGCCTAAGCTTACGGGTGCCCGTGCCTAAGACTTGGGGAGCCCTAGCCTAAGGCTAGGGGAGTCCAAGCCTAAGCCTAGGGCTGCCATACCTAAGGCTAGGGGCGCCCTAGCCTTAGCCTAAGCCTATGGGTGCCCTAGCCTAAGGCTAGGGGAGCCCTAGACTTAGCCTAAGCCTAGGGGTGCCCTAGCCTAAGGCTAGGGGAGCCCAAGCCTAAGGCTAGTGGGAGCCCTGGACTACGTCTAGGGGAGCCCTAGCCTAACCTAAGCCTAGGGGAGCCCTAGCCTAAAGCTAAGGGAGCCCTAGCCTAAGCCTATGGGAGCCCTCACCTAAGCCTAGGGGTGCCCTAACCTAAGGCTAGGGAGGTCCTAGCCTAAGGCTAGGGGATCGCTAGCCTTAGCCTAAGCCTAGGGGTGCGCTAGCCTAAGTCTATGGGTGCCCTAGCCTTAGGCTAGGGGAGCCTTAGCCTAAGGCTAAGGGAACCCTAGCCTAAGGCTAAGGGAACCCTAGCCTAAGCATAGGGTTTCCCGAGCCTAAGCCTAGGGGTGCCCGAGCCTAAGGCTAGGGGAGACCTAGCCTAAGGCTAGGGGAGCCCCAGCCTTAGCCTAAGCCTAGGGGTGCCCTTGCCTAAGGCTAGGGAACCCCTAGCCTAAGGCTTGGGGATCCATAGCCTAAGGCTAGGGGAGCCCTAGTCTTAGCCTAAGCCTAGGGGTGCCTGGACCTAAGGCTAGGGAAGCCCTATCCTAAGCCTAGGGGTGCCCTAGCCTAAGGCTAGGGGAGCCCAATCCTTAGCCTAGGGGTGCCCGAGCCTAAGCCTAGGGTTTCCCTAGCCTATGGCTAGGGGATCCCTAGCCTAAGGATAGGGGAGCCTTAGCCTAATGCTAGGGGAGCCCTAGCCTTAGCCTAAGCCTCGGGGTGACTTACCCTAAGGATAGGGGAGCCCTAGCCTAAGGCTATGGGAGCCCTGGACTAAGCCTAGGGGTGCCCTGGTCTAAGGATAGGGGAACACTAGCCTAAGGCTAGGGGAGCCCTAGCCTAAATCTAGGAGAGCCCTGGCCTAAGGCTAGGGGTGCCCGAGCCTAAGGCCAGGGAGCCCGAGCCTAAGGCTATGGGAGCCATAGCCTAAGCCTCGAGTTGCCCTAGCCTAAGGCTCAGAGAACCCTAGCCTAAGTCTAGGAGAGCCCTAGCCTTAGCCTACGCCTAGGGGAGCCCTAGCCTTAGCCTAAGCTTACGGGTGCCCGTGCCTAAGAATAGGGGAGCCCTAGTCTAAGGCTAGGGGAGTCCAAGCCTAAGCCTAGGGCTGCCATACCTAAGGCTAGGGGCGCCCTAGCCTTAGCCTAAGCCTATGGGTGCCCTAGCCTAAGGCTAGGGGAGCCCTAGCCTAACCTAAGCCTAGGGGAGCCCTAGCCTAAAGCTAAGGGAGCGCTAGCCTAAGCCTATGGGAACCCTAGCCTAAGCCTAGGGGTGCCCTAACCTAAGGCTAGGGAGGTCCTAGCCTAAGGCTAGGGGATCGCTAGCCTTAGCCTAAGCCTAGGGGTGCGCTAGCCTAAGTCTAGGGGTGCCCTAGCCTAAGCCTAGGGGTGCCCTAGCCTAAGGCTTGGGGAGCCCTAGACTTAGCCTAAGGGTGCCCTATCCTAAGGCTAGGGGAGCCCAAGCCTAAGGCTAGGGGAGCCCTGGACTACGTCTAGGGGAGCCCTAGCCTAACCTAAGCCTAGGGGAGCCCTAGCCTAAAGCTAAGGGAGCCTTACCTAAGCCTAGGGGAGCCCTAGCCTAAGCCTAGGGGTGCCCTAACCTAAGGCTAGGGAGGTCCTAGCCTAAGGCTAGGGGATCGCTAGCCTTAGCCTAAGCCTAGGGGTGCGCTAGCCTAAGTCTAGGGGTGCCCTAGCCTTAGGCTAGGGGAGCCTTAGCCTAAGGCTAAGGGAACCCTAGCCTAAGGCTAAGGGAACCCTAGCCTAAGCCTAGGGGTTCCCGAGCCTAAGCCTAGGGGTGCGCTAGCCTAAGGATAGGGGAGCCCTAGACAAGGGCTAGGGGAGCCCTGGACTAAGCCTAGGGGTGCTCTGGCCTAAGGATAGGGGAGCACTGTCCTAAGGCTAGGGGAGCCCTAGCCTAAGTCTAGGGGAACCCTCGCCTAAGCCTGAGGGTGCCCTAGCCTAAGGATAGGGGAGCCCTAGCCTAAGGCTAGGGGAGCCCTAGCCTTAGCCTAAGCCTGGGGGTTACCTACCCTAAGGCTAGGGTAGCCCTAGCCGAAGGCTAGGTGAGCCCTAGCCTTAGCCAAAGGCTAGGGGAGCCCTAGCCTTAGCCCAAGCCTAGGGGTTCCTTAGCCTAAGGCTAGGGGAGCCCTAGCGTTAGCCTAGGCCTAGGGGTACCCTATCCAAGGCTAGGGGAGCCCTAGCCTAATGCTAGGTGAGCCCTAAACAAGGCTAGGGGAGCCCTAGCCTAAGCTTCGGGGTTCCCGAGCCTAAGGCTAGGGGTGCCCAAGCCTAAGGCTAGGGGACCCATAGCCTAAGCCTAGGGGTGCCCTAACCTAAGGCTAGGGGACTCATAGCCTAAGCCTAGGGGTGCCCTAACCTAAGGCTAGGGGAGCCCTAGCCTTAGCCTAAGTCTAGGGGTGCCCTAACCTAAGGCTAGGGGAGCCCTAGCCCTAGCCTAAGCCTAGGGGTGCCCTAACCTAAGGCTAGGGGAGCCCTACCCTAAGACTAGGGGAGCCCTAGCCTAAGGGGAGTGGAGCCCTAGCCTAAGCCTAGGGGTGCCCGAGCCTAATCCTAGTGGTGCCCTAGCCTAAGGCTAGGAGAGCCCTAGCCTAAGGTATGGGGAGCCATAGCCTAATGCTAGGGGAGCCCTAGCCCTAACCTAAGCTATGGGTGCCCTAGCCTAAGGTAAGGGGAGCCATAGCCTCAGGCTAGGGGAGCCCTAGCCTTAGCCTAAGCCTAGGGGTGCCCTAACCTAAGGCTAGGGGAGCCCTAGCGTTAGCCCAGGCCTCGGGGTGCCATATCCAAGGCTAGGGGAGCCCTAGCCTAAGGCTACGGGGGACCCAGCCTTAGCCTAAGCCTAGGGGTGCCCTAGCCTTAGGCTAGGGGAGCCCTAGCCTTAGCCTATGCCTAGGGCTGCCCTAGCCTAAGTCTAGGGGAGCACTAGCCTAAGGCTAGGGGAGCCCTAGCCTTACCCTAAGCCTAGGGGTGCCCTAGCCTAAGGCTATGGGAGCCCTATCCTAAGCCTAGGGATGCCCTAGCCTAGGGCCAGGGGAGCCCTATCCTTAGCCTAAGCCTATGGGTGCCCTAGCCTAAGCCTAGGGGTGCCCTAGCCTAAGGCTCGCGAAGCCCTAGCCTAAGGGTAGGGGAGTCCTAGCCTAAGGCTAGGGGAGCCCTAGCCTAAGTCTAGGGGAGCCCTAGCCCTAGCCTAAGCCTAGGGGTGCCCTAACCTACGGCTAGGGGAGCCCTAGCCCTAGCCTAAGCCTAGGGGTGCCCAAGCCTAAGCCTACGGGAGCCCTAGCCTTAGCCTAAGCCTATGGGTGCCCTAGCCTAAGGCTAGGGGAGCCCTACCCTAAGAATATGGGAGCCCTAGCCTAAGGGTAGTGGAGACCTAGCCTAAGCCTACGGGTGCCCGAGCCTAAGCCTAGGGGAGCCCTAGCCTTAGCCTAAGCCTAGGGGTGCCTAGCCTAAGGCTAGGGGAGCCCTAGCATTAGCCTAAGCCTCTGAGTGCCCTAGCCTAAGGCTCGGGAGCCCTAGCCTAAGGGTATGGGAGCCCTAGCATTAGCCTAAGCCTAGGGGTGACCTAGCATAAGGTTAGGGGAGCCCTAGCCTAAGGCTAGTGGATCCCTAGCCTAAGTCTAGGGGTGCCCGAGCCTAAGATTAGGGGAGTCCTAGCCTAACCCTAGGGGTGCCCTAGCCTAAGGCTAGGGGAGTCCTAGCCTTAGCCTAAGCCTAGGGGTGCACTAGCCTAAGGCTAGGGGAGCCCTAGCCTAAGTGTAGAGGATCCCTAGCCTTAGCCTAAGCCTATGGGTGCCCTAGCCTAAGGCTTGGGGCCTTAGCCTAAGGCTAGGTGAGCCCTAGCCTTAGCCTAAGCCTAGGGGTGATCTAGCCTAAGTCTAGGGGAGCCCTAGCCTAAGCCTAGGGGTGCCCTAGCCTAAGGCAAGGGGAGTCCTAGCCTTAGCCTAAGCCTATGGGTGCCCTAGCCTAAGGCTTGTGGAGCCTTGCCTAAGGCTTGGGGAGCCCTAGCCTTAGCCTAAGCCTAGGGGTGATCTAGCCTAAGGCTAGGGGAGCCCTAGCCTAAGGCTAGGGGAGCCCTAGCCTTAGCCTAAGCCTAGGGGTGCCCTAGCCTAAGGCTAGGGGACCCCTAGCGTTAGCCCAGGCCTAGGGGTGCTCTATCCAAAGCTAGGGGAGCCCTAGCCTAATGCTAGTGGAGCCCTAGCCTAAGGCTAGGGGAGACCTAGCCTTAGCCTAAGCCTAAAGGTTCCCTAGCCTAAGTCTAGGGGAGCCCTAACGTAAGGCTAGGGGAGCAAGAGCCTAAGGCTAGGGGAGCCCTAGCCTTAGCCTAACCCTAGGGGTGCACTAGCCTAAGGCTAAGGGAACCCTAGCCTAATCCTAGGGGTGCCCTAACCTAAGGCTAGGGGAGTCCTAGCCTAAGCATAGGGGTGCCATAGCCAAAGGCTAGGGGAGACCTATCCTAAGCCTAGGGGAGCCCTAGCCTAAGCCTAGGGGTGCCCTAACCTAAGGCTAGGGGAGCCCTAGCCTTAGCCTAAGCCTTGGGGTGCCCTAACCTAAGGCTAGGGGAGCCCGAGCCCTAGCCTAAGCCTAGGGGTGCCCTAACCTAAGGCTAGGGGAGCCCTAGCCTAAGCCTAGGGGTGCCCGAGCCTAAGCCTAGTGGTGCCCTAGCCTAAGGCTAGGAGAGCCCTAGCCTAAGGCTAGGGGAGCCCTAGCCTAAGGCTAGGGGAGCCCTAGCATTAGCCTAAGCCTAGGGGTGCCATAGCATAAGGTTAAGGGAGCCCTAGCCTAAGGCTAGTGGAGCCCTAGCCTAACCCTAGGGGTGCCGGAGCCTAAGCCTAGGAGAGCCCTAGCCTAAGGCTAGGGGAGCCCCAGCCTTAGCCTAAGTTTAGGGGTGCCCTAGCCTAAGGCTCGGGGAGCCCTTGCCTAAGGCTATGGGAGCCCTAGCGTTTGCCTAAGCCTAGGGGTGCCCTTGCCTAAGGCTAGGGGAGCCCAAATCTTAGCCTAAGCCTAGGGGTGCCCGGACCTAAGGCTAGGGGAGCCCTATCCTAAGCCTAGAGGTGCCCTAGCCTAAGCCTCGGGGTGCCCTAGCCTAAGGCTAGGAGAACCCTAGCCTAAGTCTAGGGGAGCCCTAGCCTAAGGCTAGGGGAGCCCCAGCCGTAGCCTAAGCCTAGGGGTGCCCTTGCCTAAGGCTAGGGAACCCCTAGCCTAAGGCTTGGGGTGCCATAGCCCAAGGCTAGGGGAGCCCTAGTCTTAGCCTAAGCCTAGGGGTGCCTGGACCTAAGGCTAGGGGAGCCCTATCCTAAGCCTAGGGGTGCCCTAGCCTAAGGCTAGGGGAGCCCTATCCTTAGCCTAGAGGTGCCCGAGACTAAGCCTAGGGGTGCCCTAGCCTATGGCTAGGGGATCCCTAGCCTAAGGATAGGGGAGTCTTAGCCTAAGGCTAGGGGAGCCCTAGCCTTAGCCTAAGCCTCGGGGTGACTTACCCTAAGGCTAGGGGAGCCCTAGCCTAAGGATAGGGGAGCCCTAGCCTAAGCATAGGGGAGCCCTAGCCTAAGGCTATGGGAGCCCTGGACTAAGCCTAGGGGTGCCTAGGCCTCAGAATAGGGGAGCACTAGCCTAAGGCTAGGGGAGGCCTAGCCTAAGTCTAGGGGAGCCCTAGTCTAAGGCTAGGGGAGCCCTAGCCTAAGCCTACGGGTGCCCTGGCCTAAGAATATGGGAGCACTAGCCTAAGGCTAGGGGTGCCCTAGCCTAAGCCTAGGGGATCCCTACTCTAAGGCTAGGGGAGCCCTGGCCTAAGGATAGGGGAGCAGTAGCCTAAGGCTCGGGGAGCCCTAGCCTAAGTCTAGGGGAACCCTAGCCTAATCCGAGGGGTGCATGAGCCTAAGCCTAGGGGTGCCCTAGCCTAAGGATAGGGGAACCCTAGCCTAAGACTAGGGGTGCCCGAGCCTAAGCCTAGGGGTGCCCGAGCCTAAGCCTAGGGGAGCCCTAGCCTAAGGCTAGGGGAGCCTTAGCCTAAGGCTAGGGGAGCCCTAGCCTTAGCCTAAGCCTAGGGGTGACCTACCCTATGGCTAGGGGAGCCCTAGCCGAAGGCTAGGGGAGCCCTAGCCTTAGCCTAAGCCTAGGGGTGCCCTAGCATAAAGTTAGGGGAGCCCTAGCCTAAGGCAAGGGTTGCCTGAGCCTAAGCTTAGGGGAGCCCAAGCCTAAGGCTAGGGGAGCCCTAGCCTAAGGCTACGGGAGCCCTGGACTTAGACTAGGGGTGCCCTGGCCTAAGGATAGGGGAGCACTAGCCTAAGGCTAAAGAAGCCCTAGCCTAAGTCTAGGGGAACCCTAGGCTAAGGCTAGGGGTGCCCGAGTTTTAGGTTAGGGGAGCACGAGCCTAAGGCTAGGGGAGCCCGAGCCAAAGCCTAGGGGTGCCCTAGCCTAAGGATAGGTGAGCCCTAGCCTAAGGCTAGGGGAGCCTTAGCCTAAGGCTAGGGGAGCCCTAGCCTTAGCCTAAGCCTAGGGGTGACCTACCCTAAGGCTAGGGGAGCCCTAGCCGAAGGCTAGGGGAGCCCTAGCCCTAGGTTAAGCTTATGGGTGTCCGAGCCTAAGGCTAGGGGAGCCCGAGCCTAAGGATAGGGGAGCCCAAGCCTAATGATAGGGGAGCCCTTGCCTCAGGCTATGGGAGCCCTGGACTAAGCCTAGGGGTGCCCTAACCTAAGGCTAGGGGAGCCCTACCCTTAGCCCAAGCCTAGGGGTGCCCTAGCCTAAGCCTATGGTGCCCTAGACTAAGGCTTGGGGATGCCTAGCCTTATCCTAAGCCTAGGGGTGCCCTAGCCTAAGGCTAGGAGAGCTCTAGCCTAAGGTTAGGAGAGCCCTAGCCTTAGCCTAAGCCTAGGGGTGCCCCAGCATAAGGTGAGGGGAACCCTAGCCTAAGGCTAGTGGAGCCCTAGCCTAATCCTAGGGGTGCCCGAGCCTAAGCTTAGGAGTGCCCTAGCCTAAGGCTAGGGGAACCCTAGCCTTAGCCTAAGCCTAGGGATGCCCGAACATAAGGCTAGGGGAGCCCTAGCCTAAGCCTAGGGGTGCCCTAGCCTAAGGCTAGGGGAGCCCTAGCCTAAGGCTAGGGGAGCCCTAGCCTAAGGCTAAGGGAGCCCTAGCCTAAGACTAGGGGAGCCTTAACCTAAGGCTAGGGGAGCCCTAGCCTTAGCCTAAGCCTATGGGTGCCCTAGCCTAAGGCTTGGGGAGCCTTAGCCGAAGGCTAGGGGAACCCTAGCCTTAGCCTAAGCCTAGGGGTGGTCTAGCCTAAGGCTAGGGGAGCCCTAGCCTAAGGCTAGGGGAGCCTTAGCCTTAGCCTAAGCCTAGGGGTGCCATAACCTATGGCTAGGGTAGCACTAGCGTTAGCCTAGGCCTAGGAGTTCTCTATCCAAGGCTAGGGGAGCCCTAGCCTAACGCTAGGGGAGACCTAGCCTAATGCTATGGGAGCCCTACCCTAAGGCTAGGGGAGCCCTAGCCTTAGCCTAAGCGTAGGGGTGCCCTAGCCTAAGGCTAGGGGATCATTAGCCTTAGTCTAAGTCTAGGGGTGCCCTAGCCTAAGGCTAGGGGAGCCGTAGCTTAAGCCTAGGGGTGCCCTAGCTTAAGGCAATGGGTGCACTAGCCTAAGCCTAGGGGTGCCCTAGCCTAAGGCTAGGGGAGCCCTAGCCTAAGCCTAGGGGTGCCCTAGCCTAAGGCTAGGGGAGCCCTAGCCTAAGGCTGAGGGAGCCCTAGCCTAAGGCTAGGGGAGCCCTAGCCTAAGCCTAAAGGTGCCCTAGCCTAAGGCTTGGGGAGCCCTGTCCTTAGCATAAGCCTAGAGGTGCCCTAGGCTAAGGCTAGGGAACCCTAGCGTTAGCCTAGGCCTAGGGGTGCCCTATCCAATGCTAGGGGAGCCCTAGCCTAAGGCTAGGGGAGCCCTAGCCTTAGCCTAAGCCTAGGGGTGCCATAGCCTAAGGCTAGGAGAGCCCTAGCGTTAGCCTAGGCCTAGAGGTGCCCTATCCAAGGCTAGGGGAGCCCTAGCCTAATTCTAGGGGAGACCTAGCCTAAGCCTAGGGGTGCCCTAGCCTAAGGCTAGGGGAGTCCTAGCCTAAGCCTAGGGGTGCCCTAGCCAAAGGCTAGGGGAGACCTATCCTAAGCCTAGGGGAGCCCAGGCCTAAGCATAGGGGTGCATGAACCTAAGGCTAGGGGAGCCCTAGCCTAAGCCTAGGTGTGCCCTGGACTCAGGCTAGGGGAGCCCTAGCCTACGCTAGGGGAGCCCTGGAATAAGCCTAGGGGTGCCCTGACCTAAGGATAGGGGAGCACTAGTCTAAGGCTAGGGGAGCCCTAGCCTACGTCTACGGGAGCCATAACCTAAGGATAGGGGAGCCCTAGCCTTAGCCTAAGCCTAAAGGTGCCCTAGCCTAAGCCTAGGGGTGCCATAGCCTAAGTCTACGGGAGCCCTAGCCTAAGCCTAGGCGTGCCCTAGCCTAAGGCTAGGGGAGCCCTAGCCTAAGTATAGGGGATCCCTAGCCTAAGGTTGGGGAGGCCTAGCCTTAGCCTAAGCCTAGGGATGCCATTGCCTAAGGCTAGGGGAGCCCTAGCCTTAGCCTAAGCCTAGGGGAGCCCTAGCCTAAGTCTAGGGGAGCCCTAGCCTTAGCCTAAGCCTATGGGTGCCCTAGCCTAAGGCTTGGGGAGCCTTTGATGTAGGCTAAGGCTAGGAGAGCTCTAGCCTAAGGCTAGGGGAACCCTAGCCTTAGCCTAAGCCTAGGGGTGCCCTAGCCTAAGGCTAGGAGAGCCCTAGCGTTAGCCTAGGCCTAGGGGTGCCCTATCCAAGGCTAGGGAAGCCCTTGCCTAATGCTAGGGGAGCCCTAGCCTAAGCCTAGGGGAGACCTAGCCTAAGCCTAAGGGTGCCCTAGCCTAAAGCTAGGGGAGCCCTAGCCTAAGGCTAGGGGAGCCCTCGCCTAAGGCTAGGGGAGCCCTAGGCTTAGCCTAAGCCTAAATGTACCCTAGCCTAAGACTAGGGGAGCCCTAGCCTTAGCCTAAGCCTAAAGGTGCCCTAGACTAAGCCTAGGGGTGCCATAGCCTAAGGCTAGGGGAGCCCTAGCCTAAGGCTAGAGGAGCCCTAGCCTTAGCCTAAGCCTAGGGGTGCCCTAACGTAAGTCTAGGGGAGCAAGAGCCTAAGGCTAGGGGAGCCCTAGCCTTAGCCTAAGCCTAGGGGTGCCGTACCCTAAGGCTAGGGGAGCCCTAGCCTTAGGCTAGTGGAGCCCTAGTCTAAGGCTAAGGGAACCCTAGCCTAAGCAAAGGGGTGCCCTAACCTAAAGCTAGGGGAGTCCTAGCCTACGCCTACGGGTGCCCAAACCTAAGTCTAGGGGATCCCTAGCCTAAGCCTAGGTGTGCTCTAGCCTAAGGCTAGGGGAGCCCTAGCCTAAGGCTAAGGGAACCCTAGCCTAAGCCTAGGGGTGCCCTAATCTAAAGCTAGGGGAGTCCTAGCCTATGCCTAGGGGTGCCCTAGCCAAAGGTTAGGGTAGACCTATCCTAAGCCGAGGGGTGCCAGAGCCTAAGCCTAGGGGTGCCCTAGCCTAAGCCTAGGAGAGCCCAAGCCTAAGGCTAGGGGAGCCTTAGCCTAAGGCTAGGGGAGCCCTAGACTTAGCCTAAGCCTAGGGGTGACATACCCTAAGGCTAGGGGAGCCCTAGCCAGAGGCTAGGGGAGCCCTAGCCATAGCCTAAGCCTAGGGGTGCCCGAGCCTAAGGCTTGGGGAGCCCTAGCCTAAGGATTGGGGAGCCCTAGCATAAGGCTATGGGAGCCCTGGACTAAGCCTAGGGGTGCCCTGGCCTAAGGATAGGGAGCACTAGCCTAAGGCTAGGGGAGCCCTAGCCTAAGTCTAGGGGAGCCCTAGCCTAAGGCTAGGGGTGTCCGAGCCTAAGGCTAGGGGAGCCCTAGCCTTAGCCTAAGCTTAGGGGTGCCCTAGCCTAAGACTAGCGGAGCCCTAGCCTTAGCCTACACCTATGGGTGCCCTAGCCTAAGCCTATGGGTGCCCTAGCCTAAGGCTAGGGGAGCCCTAGCCTTAGCCTAAGCCTAAAGGGGCCCTAGACTAAGCCTAGCGGTGCCAGAGACTAAGCCTAGGGGAGCCCTAGCCTAAGGCTAGGGGAGCCCTAGCCTAAGGCTAAGGGAACCCTAGCCTAAGCCTAGGGGTGCCCTAACATAATGCTAGGGCAGTCCTAGCCTAAGGCTAAGGGAACCCTAGCCTAATTCTAGGGGTGCCCTAACCTAAAGCTAGGGAAGCCCTAGCCCAAGCTAGGTGTGCCCTAGCCTAAGGCTAGGGGAGCCCTTAGCCTTAGGCTAGGGGAGCCCTAGCCTAAGGCTAAGGGTACCATAGCCTAATTCTAGGGGTGCCCTAACCTAAAGCTAGGGGAGTCCTAGCCTAATCCTAGGGGTGCCCTAGCCAAAGGCTAGGGGAGCCCAAGCCTAAGGCTAGGGGAGACCTAGCCTAAGGCTAATGGAGCCCTAGCTAAGTCGAGGGGTGCCAGAGCCTAAGCCTAGGGGTGCCCTAGCCTAAGGGTAGGGGAGCCCTAGCCTAAGGCTAGGGGAGCCCTAGCCTTAGCCTAAGCCTAGGGGTGCCCTAGCCTAAGGCTAGGTGAGCCCAAGCCTAAGCCTAGGGCTGCCATACCTAATGCTAGGGGAGCCCTAGCCTTAGCCTAAGCCTATGGGTGACCTAGCCTAAGGCTAGGGGAGCCCTAGCCTAAGCCAAGGGGTGCCCTAGCCTAAGGCTAGGGGAGCCCAAGCCTAAGGCTAGGGGAGACCTAGCCTAAGGCTAATGGAGCCCTAGCCTAAGCCTAGGGGTGCCCGAGGCTAAGCCAAGGAGTGCCCTAGCCAAAGGCTAGGAGAGCCCTAGCCTAAGGCTAGGGGAGGCCTAGCCTTAGCCTAAGCCTAGGGATGCTCTTGCCTAAGGCTAGGGGAGCCCTAGCCTTAGCCTAAGCCTAGGGGTGCCCTAGCCTAAGGCTAGGGGAGCCCTAGACTAAGTCTAGGGGAGCCCTAGCCTTAGCCTAAGCCTAGGTGTGCCCTAGCCTAAGGCTACGGGTGCCCTAGGCTTAGCCTAAGCCAAAAGTTGCCCTAGGCTAAGGCTGGGGGAGCCCTAGCCTTAGCCTAAGCCTCAAGGTGCCCTTGACTAAGCCTAGGGGTGCCGTAGCCTAAGGCTAGGCGAGCCCTAGCCTTAGCCTAAGCCTAGGGGTGCCCTACCCTAAGGCTAGGGGAGCCCTAGCCTTAGGCTAGGGGAGCCCTAGCCTAAGGCTAAGGTAACCCTAGCCTAAGCCTAGGGGTGCCCTAACCTAAAGCTAGGGGAGTCCTAGCCTACGCTTTGGGGTGCCTAAACCTAAGTCTAGGGGAGCCCTAGACTAAGCCTAGGTGTGCCCTAGCCTAAGCCTAGGTGTGCCCTAGCCTAAGGCTAGGGGAGCCCTCGCCTAAGGCTAGTAGAGCCCTAGCCTAAAGCTAGGGGAGCCTTAGCCTAAGGCTAGGGGAGCCCTAGACTTAACCTAAGCCTAGGGTTGACATACCCTAAGGCTAGGGGAGCCCTAGCCAGAGGCTAGGGGAGCCCTAGCCCTATCCTAAGCCTAGGGGTGCCCGAGCCTAAGGCTAGGGGAGCCCTGGACTAAGCCTAGGGGTTCCCTGGCCTAAGGATAGGGGAGCACTAGCCTAAGGCTAGGGGAGCCCTAGCCTTAGCCTACGCCTATGGGTGCCCTAGCCTAAGCCTATGGGTGCCCTAGCCTTAGGTTAGGGGAGCCCTAGCCTTATCCTAAGCCTAGGGGTGCCCGATCATAATGCTACGGTAGCCCTAGCCTAAGCCTAGGGGTGCCCTAGCCTAAGGCTAGGAGAGCCCTAGCCTAAGGCTATGGGAGCCCTAGACTTAGCCTAAGCCTAAAGGTGCCCTAGCCTAAAGCTAGGGGAGTCCTAGCCTACGCCTAGGGGTGCCCTAGCCAAAGGCTAGGGGAATCCTATCCTAAGCCTAGGGGAGCCCTAGCCTAAGCCTAGGGGTGCCCAAACCTAAGTCTAGGGGAGCCCTAGCTTAAGCCTAGGTGTGCCCTAGCATAAGGCTAGGGGAGCCCTAGGCTAAGGCTAGGGGAGCCCTAGCCTTAGGCTAGGGGAGCCCTAGCCTAAGGCTAAGGGAACCCTAGCCTAAGCCTAGGGGTGCCCTAACCTAAAGCTAGGGGAGTCTGAGCCTAAGCCTAGGGGTGCCTTAGCCAAAGGCTAGGGGAGACCTATCCTAAGCCAAGGGGTGCCAGAGCCTAAGCCTAGGGGTGCCCTCGCCTAAGGATAGGGGAGCCCTAGCCTAAGCCTAAAGGTGCCCTAGCCTAAGGCTAGTGTAGCCCTAGCCTTAGCATAAGCCTAAAGGTTCCCTTGGCTAAGGCTAGGGGAGCCATAGCGTTAGCCTAGGCTTAGGGTTGCCCTATCCAATGCTAGGGGAGCCCTAGCCTAAGGCTAGGGGAACCCTAGCCTTAGCCTAAGCCTAGGGGTGCCCTAACGTAAGGCTAGGGGTGCCCGAGCCTAAGGCTGGGGGAGCCCGAGCCTAACGCTTAGGGAGCCCGAACCTAGGGCTAACGGTGCCCTAGCCTAAGGCTAGGGGAGCCCTAGGCTAAGCCTAGGGGTGCCCTAGCATAAGGTTAGGGGAGCCCTGGCCTAAGGCAAGGGGAGCCCTAGCATAAACCTTGGGGTGCCCGAGCCTAAGCCTAGGGGAGCCCTAACCTAAGCCTAGGGGTGCCCTAACCTAAGGCTAGGGGAGTCCTAGCCTAAGCCTAGGGGTGCCCTAGCCTAAGGTTAGGGGAGCCCTAGCCTAAGGCTTGGGGAACCTTAGCCTAAGGCTAGAGGAGCCCAAGACTTTGCCTAAGCATAGGGGTGACCTCCCCTAAGTCTAGGGGAGCCCTAGCCGGAGCCTAGGTGAGCCCTAGCCCTAGCCTAAGCCTAGGGGTGCCCGAGCCTAAGGCTAGGGGAGCCCTAGCCTAAGGATAGGGGAGCCCTAGCCTAAGGATAGGGGAGCCCTAGCCTAAGGCTATGGGAGCCCTGGACTAAGCCTAGGGGTGCCTAGGCCTCAGAATAGGGGAGCACTAGCCTAAGGCTAGGGGAGCCCTAGCCTAAGTCTAGGGGAGCACTAGTCTAAGGTTAGGGGAGCGCTAGCCTAAGCCTACGGGTTCCCTGGCCTAAGAATAGGGGAGCACTAGCCTAAGGCCAGTGGAGCCCTAGTCTTAGCCTAAGCCTAGGGGTGCCCTAGCCTAAGCCTAGGCGAGCCCTACTCTAAAGCTAGGGGAGCCCTGGCCTAAGGATAGGGGAGCACTAGCCTAAGGCTCGGGGAGCCCTAGCCTAAGCCTAGGTGTGCCCTGGACTCAGGCTAGTTGAGCCCTAGCCTACGCTAGGGGAGCCCTGGAATAAGCCTAGGGGTGCCCTGACCTAAGGATAGGGGAGCACTAGTCTAAGGCTAGGGGAGCCCTAGCCTACGTCTACGGGAGCCATAACCTAAGGATAGGGGAGCCCTAGCCTTAGCCTAAGCCTAAAGGTGCCCTAGCCTAAGCCTAGGGGTGCCATAGCCTAAGTCTACGGGAGCCCTAGCCTAAGCCTAGGCGTGCCCTAGCCTAAGGCTAGGGGAGCCCTAGCCTAAGTATAGGGGATCCCTAGCCTAAGGTTGGGGAGGCCTAGCCTTAGCCTAAGCCTAGGGATGCCATTGCCTAAGGCTAGGGGAGCCCTAGCCTTAGCCTAAGCCTAGGGGAGCCCTAGCCTAAGTCTAGGGGAGCCCTAGCCTTAGCCTAAGCCTATGGGTGCCCTAGCCTAAGGCTTGGGGAGCCTTTGATGTAAGCTAAGGCTAGGAGAGCTCTAGCCTAAGGCTAGGGGAACCCTAGCCTTAGCCTAAGCCTAGGGGTGCCCTAGCCTAAGGCTAGGAGAGCCCTAGCGTTAGCCTAGGCCTAGGGGTGCCCTATCCAAGGCTAGGGAAGCCCTTGCCTAATGCTAGGGGAGCCCTAGCCTAAGCCTAGGGGAGACCTAGCCTAAGCCTAAGGGTGCCCTAGCCTAAAGCTAGGGGAGCCCTAGCCTAAGGCTAGGGGAGCCCTAGGCTTAGCCTAAGCCTAAATGTACCCTAGCCTAAGACTAAGGGAGCCCTAGCCTTAGCCTAAGCCTAAAGGTGCCCTAGACTAAGCCTAGGGGTGCCATAGCCTAAGGCTAGGGGAGCCCTAGCCTAAGGCTAGGGGAGCCCTAGCCTTAGCCTAAGCCTAGGGGTGCCCTAACGTAAGTCTAGGGGAGCAAGAGCCTAAGGCTAGGGGAGCCCTAGCCTTAGCCTAAGCCTAGGGGTGCCGTACCCTAAGGCTAGGGGAGCCCTAGCCTTAGGCTAGTGGAGCCCTAGTCTAAGGCTAAGGGAACCCTAGCCTAAGCCTAGGGGTGCCCTAACCTAAAGCTAGGGGAGTCCTAGCCTACGCCTACGGGTGCCCAAACCTAAGTCTAGGGGATCCCTAGCCTAAGCCTAGGTGTGCTCTAGCCTAAGGCTAGGGGAGCCCTAGCCTAAGGCTAAGGGAACCCTAGCCTAAGCCTAGGGGTGCCCTAATCTAAAGCTAGGGGAGTCCTAGCCTATGCCTAGGGGTGCCCTAGCCAAAGGTTAGGGTAGACCTATCCTAAGCCGAGGGGTGCCAGAGCCTAAGCCTAGGGGTGCCCTAGCCTAAGCCTAGGAGAGCCCAAGCCTAAGGCTAGGGGAGCCTTAGCCTAAGGCTAGGGGAGCCCTAGACTTAGCCTAAGCCTAGGGGTGACATACCCTAAGGCTAGGGGAGCCCTAGCCAGAGGCTAGGGGAGCCCTAGCCATAGCCTAAGCCTAGGGGTGCCCGAGCCTAAGGCTTGGGGAGCCCTAGCCTAAGGATAGGGGAGCCCTAGCATAAGGCTATGGGAACCCTGGACTAAGCCTAGGGGTGCCCTGGCCTAAGGATAGGGAGCACTAGCCTAAGGCTAGGGGAGCCCTAGCCTAAGTCTAGGGGAGCCCTAGCCTAAGGCTAGGGGTGTCCGAGCCTAAGGCTAGGGGAGCCCTAGCCTTAGCCTAAGCTTAGGGGTGCCCTAGCCTAAGACTAGCGGAGCCCTAGCCTTAGCCTACACATATGGGTGCCCTAGCCTAAGCCTATGGGTGCCCTAGCCTAAGGCTAGGGGAGCCCTAGCCTTAGCCTAAGCCTAAAGGGGCCCTAGACTAAGCCTAGCGGTGCCAGAGACTAAGCCTAGGGGAGCCCTAGTCTAAGGCTAGGGGAGCCCTAGCCTAAGGCTAAGGGAACCCTAGCCTAAGCCTAGGGGTGCCCTAACATAAAGCTAGGGCAGTCCTAGCCTAAGGCTAAGGGAACCCTAGCCTAATTCTAGGGGTGCCCTAACCTAAAGCTAGGGAAGCCCTAGCCCAAGCTAGGTGTGCCCTAGCCTAAGGCTAGGGGAGCCCTTAGCCTTAGGCTAGGGGAGCCCTAGCCTAAGGCTAAGGGTACCATAGCCTAATTCTAGGGGTGCCCTAACCTAAAGCTAGGGGAGTCCTAGCCTAATCCTAGGGGTGCCCTAGCCAAAGGCTAGGGGAGCCCAAGCCTAAGGCTAGGGGAGACCTAGCCTAAGGCTAATGGAGCCCTAGCTAAGTCGAGGGGTGCCAGAGCCTAAGCCTAGGGGTGCCCTAGCCTAAGGGTAGGGGAGCCCTAGCCTAAGGCTAGGGGAGCCCTAGCCTTAGCCTAAGCCTAGGGGTGCCCTAGCCTAAGGCTAGGTGAGCCCAAGCCTAAGCCTAGGGCTGCCATACCTAATGCTAGGGGAGCCCTAGCCTTAGCCTAAGCCTATGGGTGACCTAGCCTAAGGCTAGGGGAGCCCTAGCCTAAGCCAAGGGGTGCCCTAGCCTAAGGATAGGGGAGCCCAAGCCTAAGGCTAGGGGAGACCTAGCCTAAGGCTAATGGAGCCCTAGCCTAAGCCTAGGGGTGCCCGAGGCTAAGCCAAGGAGTGCCCTAGCAAAAGGCTAGGAGAGCCCTAGCCTAAGGCTAGGGGAGGCCTAGCCTTAGCCTAATCCTAGGGATGCCCTTGCCTAAGGCTAGGGGAGCCCTAGCCTTAGCCTAAGCCTAGGGGTGCCCTAGCCTAAGGCTAGGGGAGCCCTAGACTAAGTCTAGGGGAGCCCTAGCCTTAGCCTAAGCCTAGGTGTGCCCTAGCCTAAGGCTACGGGTGCCCTAGGCTTAGCCTAAGCCAAAAGTTGCCCTAGCCTAAGGCTGGGGGGAGCCCTAGCCTTAGCCTAAGCCTCAAGGTGCCCTAGACTAAGCCTAGGGGTGCCGTAGCCTAAGGCTAGGCGAGCCCTAGCCTTAGCCTAAGCCTAGGGGTGCCCTACCCTAAGGCTAGGGGAGCCCTAGCCTTAGGCTAGGGGAGCCCTAGCCTAAGGCTAAGGTAACCCTAGCCTAAGCCTAGGGGTGCCCTAAACTAAAGCTAGGGGAGTCCTAGCCTACGCTTTGGGGTGCCTAAACCTAAGTCTAGGGGAGCCCTAGACTAAGCCTAGGTGTGCCCTAGCCTAAGCCTAGGTGTGCCCTAGCCTAAGGCTAGGGGAGCCCTCGCCTAAGGCTAGTAGAGCCCTAGCCTAAAGCTAGGGGAGCCTTAGCCTAAGGATAGGGGAGCCCTAGACTTAACCTAAGCCTAGGGTTGACATACCCTAAGGCTAGGGGAGCCCTAGCCAGAGGCTAGGGGAGCCCTAGCCCTATCCTAAGCCTAGGGGTGCCCGAGCCTAAGGCTAGGGGAGCCCTGGACTAAGCCTAGGGGTTCCCTGGCCTAAGGATAGGGGAGCACTAGCCTAAGGCTAGGGGAGCCCTAGCCTTAGCCTACGCCTATGGGTGCCCTAGCCTAAGCCTATGGGTGCCCTAGCCTTAGGTTAGGGGAGCCCTAGCCTTATCCTAAGCCTAGGGGTGCCCGATCATAATGCTACGGTAGCCCTAGCCTGAGCCTAGGGGTGCCCTAGCCTAAGGCTAGGAGAGCCCTAGCCTAAGGCTATGGGAGCCCTAGACTTAGCCTAAGCCTAAAGGTGCCCTAGCCTAAAGCTAGGGGAGTCCTAGCCTACGCCTAGGGGTGCCCTAGCCAAAGGCTAGGGGAATCCTATCCTAAGCCTAGGGGAGCCCTAGCCTAAGCCTAGGGGTGCCCAAACCTAAGTCTAGGGGAGCCCTAGCTTAAGCCTAGGTGTGCCCTAGCATAAGGCTAGGGGAGCCCTAGGCTAAGGCTTGGGGAGCCCTAGCCTTAGGCTAGGGGAGCCCTAGCCTAAGGCTAAGGGAACCCTAGCCTAAGCCTAGGGGTGCCCTAACCTAAAGCTAGGGGAGTCTGAGCCTAAGCCTAGGGGTGCCTTAGCCAAAGGCTAGGGGAGACCTATCCTAAGCCAAGGGGTGCCAGAGCCTAAGCCTAGGGGTGCCCTGGCCTAAGGATAGGGGAGCCCTAGCCAAAGCCTAAAGGTGCCCTAGCCTAAGGCTAGTGTAGCCCTAGCCTTAGCATAAGCCTAAAGGTTCCCTTGGCTAAGGCTAGGGGAGCCATAGCGTTAGCCTAGGCTTAGGGTTGCCCTATCCAATGCTAGGGGAGCCCTAGCCTAAGGCTAGGGGAACCCTAGCCTTAGCCTAAGCCTAGGGGTGCCCTAACGTAAGGCTAGGGGTGCCCGAGCCTAAGGCTGGGGGAGCCCGAGCCTAACGCTTAGGGAGCCCGAACCTAGGGCTAACGGTGCCCTAGCCTAAGGCTAGGGGAGCCCTAGGCTAAGCCTAGGGGTGCCCTAGCATAAGGTTAGGGGAGCCCTGGCCTAAGGCAAGGGGAGCCCTAGCATAAACCTTGGGGTGCCCGAGCCTAAGCCTAGGGGAGCCCTAACCTAAGCCTAGGGGTGCCCTAACCTAAGGCTAGGGGAGTCCTAGCCTAAGCCTAGGGGTGCCCTAGCCTAAGGTTAGGGGAGCCCTAGCCTAAGGCTTGGGGAACCTTAGCCTAAGGCTAGAGGAGCCCAAGACTTTGCCTAAGCATAGGAGTGACCTCCCCTAAGTCTAGGGGAGCCCTAGCCGGAGCCTAGGTGAGCCCTAGCCCTAGCCTAAGCCTAGGGGTGCCCGAGCCTAAGGCTAGGGGAGCCCTAGCCTAAGGATAGGGGAGCCCTAGCCTAAGGATAGGGGAGCCCTAGCCAAAGGCTATGGGAGCCCTGGACTAAGCCTAGGGGTGCCTAGGCCTCAGAATAGGGGAGCACTAGCCTAAGGCTAGGGGAGCCCTAGCCTAAGTCTAGGGGAGCACTAGTCTAAGGCTAGGGGAGCCCTAGCCTAAGCCTACGGGTGCCCTGGCCTAAGAATAGGGGAGCACTAGCCTAAGGTCAGTGGAGCCCTAGTCTTAGCCTAAGCCTAGGGGTGCCCTAGCCTAAGCCTAGGCGAGCCCTACTCTAAAGCTAGGGGAGCCCTGGCCTAAGGATAGGGGAGCACTAGCCTAAGGCTCGGGGAGCCCTAGCCTAAGTCTAGGGGAACCCAAGCCTAATCCTAGGGGTGCATGAGCCTAAGCCTAGGGGTGCCCTAGCCTAAGGATAGGGGAACACTAGCCTAAGCCTAGGGGTGCCCGAGCCTAAGCCTAGGGGTGCCCGAGCCTAAGCCTAGGGGAGCCCTAGCCTAAGGCTAGGGGAGCCTTAGCCTAAGGCTAGGGGAGCCCTAGCCTTAGCCTAAGCCTAGGGGTGACCTACCCTATGGCTAGGGGAGCCCTAGCCGAAGGCTAGGGGAGCCCTAGCCTTAGCCTAAGCCTAGGGGTGCCCTAGCATAAGGTTAGGGGAGCCCTAGCCTAAGGCAAGGGGAGCCCTAGCCTAAGCCTAGGGTTGCCTGAGCCTAAGTTTAGGGGAGCCCAAGCCTAAGGCTAGGGGAGCCCTAGCCTAAGGCTACGGGAGCCCTGGACTTAGACTAGGGGTGCCCTGGCCTAAAGATAGGGGAGCACTAGCCTAAGGCTAAAGAAGCCCTAGCCTAAGTCTAGGGGAACCCTAGGCTAAGGCTAGGGGTGCCAGAGTTTTAGGTTAGGGGAGCACGAGCCTAAGGCTAGGGGAGCCCGAGCCAAAGCCTATGGGTGCCCTAGCCTAAGGATCGGGGAGTCCTAGCCTAAGGCTAGGGGAGCCTTAGCCTAAGGCTAGGGGAGCCCTAGCCTTAGCCTAATCCTAGGGGTGACCTACCCTAAGGCTAGGGGAGCCCTAGCCGAAGGCTAGGGGAGCCCTAGCCTTAGCCTAAGCCTAGGGGTGCCCTAGCATAAGGTTAGGGGAGCCCTGGCCTAAGGCTAGGGGAGCTCTAGCCTAAGCCTTGGCGTGCCCGAGCCTAAGCCTAGGGGAGCTCTAGCCTAAGCCTAGGGGTGCCCTAACCTAAGGCTAGGGGAGTCCTAACCTAAGCCTAGGGGTGCCCTAGCTAAAGGCTAGGGGAGACCTATCCTAAGCCGAGGGGTGTCCTAGCCTAAGCCTAGGGATGCCCTAGCCCAAGGCTAGGGGAGCCTTAGCCTAAGGCTAGGGGAGCCCAAGACTTAACCTAAGCCTAGGGGTGACCTACCCTAAGGATAGGGGAGCCTTAGCCGGAGGCTAGGGGAGCCCTAGCCCTAGCTTAAGCCTATGGGTGTCCGAGCCTAAGGCTAGGGGAGCCCTAGCCTAAGGATAGGGGAGCCCAAGCCTAAGGATAGGGGAGCCCTTGCCTCAGGCTATGGGAGCCCTGGACTAAGCCTAGGGGTGCCCTGGCCTCAGGATAGGGGAGCACCAGCCTAAGGCTAGGGGAGCCCAAGCCTACGCCTAGGGATGCCATACCTAAGGCTAGGGGAGCCCTAGCCTTAGCCCAAGCCTATGGGTGCCCTAGCCTAAGCCTATGGTGCCCTAGCTTAAGGCTTGGGGAGGCCTTGCCTTATCCTAAGCCTAGGGGTGCCCGAACCTAAGGCTAGGGGAGCCCTAGCCTAAACCTAGGGGTGCCCTAGCCTAAGGCTAGGAGAGCTCTAGCCTAAGATTAGGAGAGCCCTAGCCTTAGCCTAAGCCTAGGGGTGCCCTAGCATAAGGTGAGGGGAACCCTAGCCTAAGGCTAGTGGAGCCCTAGCCTAATCCTAGGGGTGCCCGAGCCTAAGCTTAGGAGTGCCCTAGCCTAAGGCTAGGGGAGCCCTAGCCTTAGCCTAAGCCTAGGGATGCCCGAACCTAAGGCTAGGGGAGCCCTAGCCTAAGCCTAGGGGTGCCCTAGCCTAAGGCTTGGGGAAACCTAGCCTTAGGCTAAGCCTAGGGGTGCCCTAGCCTAAGGCTAGGGGAGCCCTAGCCTTAGCCTAAGCCTAGGGGTGGTCTAGCCTAAGGCTAGGGGAGTCCTAGCCTAAGGCTAAGGGAGCCTTAGCCTTAGCCTAAGCCTAGGGGTGCCCTAGCCTATGGCTAGGGTAGCACTAGCGTTAGCCTAGGCCTAGGAGTTCTCTATCCAAGGCTAGGGGAGCGCTAGCCTAACGCTAGGGGAGCCCTAGCCTAATGCTATGGGAGCCCTAGCCTAAGGCTAGGGGAGCCCTAGCCTTAGCCTAAGCCTTGGGGTGCCCTAGCCTAAGGCTAGGGGATCCTTAGCCTCAGTCTAAGCCTAGGGGTGCCCTAGCCTTAGGCTAGGGGAGCCGTAGCCTAAGCCTAGGGGTGCCCTAGCCTAAGGCAAGGGGAGCCCTAGCCTAAGGCTAGGGGAGTCCTAGCCTAAGCCTAGGGGTGCCCTAGCCTAAGGCTAGGGGAGCCCTAGCCTAAGCCTAGGGGTGCCCTAGCCTAAGGCTAGGGGAGCCCTAGCCTTACACTAAGCCTAGTTGTGCCCTAGCCTAAGGCTAGGGGAGCCCTAGCCTAAGGCTGAGGGAGCCCTAGCCTAAGGCTAGGGGAGCCCTAGCCTAAGCCTAAAGGTGCCCTAGCCTAAGGCTAGGGGAGCCCTATCCTTAGCATAAGCCTAGAGGTGCCCTAGGCTAAGGCTAGGGAACCCTAGCGTTAGCCTAGGCCTAGGGGTGCCCTATCAAATGCTAGGGGAGCCCTAGCCTAATGCTAGGGGAGCCCTAGCCTTAGCCTAAGCCTAGGGATGCCAGCGCCTAAGGTTATGGGAGCCCTAGCCTAAGGCTATGGGAGCCCTAGACTTAGCCTAAGCCTAGGGGTACCCTAGCCTAAGGCTAGGGGAGCCCTAGCCTAAGCCTAAAGGTTCCCTAGCCTAAGGCTAGGGGAGCCCTAGCCTTAGCATAAGCCTAAAGGTGCCCTTGGCTAAGGCTAGGGGAGCCCTAGCGTTAGCCTAGGCCTAGGGGTGCCCTATCCAATGCTAGGGGAGCCCTAGCATAAGGCTAGGGGAACCCTAGCCTTAGCCTAAGCCTAGGAGTGCCCTATCCAATGCTAGGGGAGCCCTAGCATAAGGCTAAGGTAACCCTAGCCTAAGCCTAGGGGAGCCCTAACCTAAAGCTAGGGGAGTCCTAGCCTACGCTTTGGAGTGCCTAAACCTAAGTCTAGGGGAGCCCTAGCCTAAGCCTAGGTGTGCACTAGCCTAAGCCTAGGTGTGCCCTAGCCTAAGGCTAAGGGAACCCTGGCCTAAGCCTAGGGGTGCCCTAACCTAAAGCTAGGGGAGTCTGAGCCTAAGCCTAGGGGTGCCTTAGCCAAAGGCTAGGGGAGACCTATCCTAAGCCAAGGGGTGCCAGAGCCTAAGCCTAGGGGTGCCCTAGCCTAAGGATCGGGGAGCCCTAGCCTAAGGCTAGGGGAGCCTTAGCTTAAGGCTAGGGGAGCCCTAGACTTAACCTAAGCCTAGGGTTGACATACCCTAAGGCTAGGGGAGCCCTAGCCAGAGGCTAGGGGAGCCCTAGCCCTAGCCTAAGCCTAGGGGTGCCCGAGCCTAAGGCTAGGGGAGCCCTAGCCTAAGGATAGGGGAGCACTAGCCTAAGGATAGGGGAGCCCGAGCCTAAGGCTATGGGAGCCCTGGACTAAGCCTAGGGGTTCCCTGGCCTAAGGATAGGGGAGCACTAGCCTAAGGCTAGGGGAGCCCTAGCCTTAGCCTACGCCTATGGGTGCCCTAGCCTAAGCCTATGGGTGCCCTAGCCTTAGGTTAGGGGAGCCCTAGCCTTATCCTAAGCCTAGGGGTGCCCGATCCTAAGGCTACCGTAGCCCTAGCCTAAGCCTAGGGGTGCCCTAGCCTAAGGCTAGGAGAGGCCTAGCCTAAGGCTATGGGAGCCCTAGACTTAGCCTAAGCCTAAAGGTGCCCTAGCCTAAAGCTAGGGGAGTCCTAGCCTACGCCTAGGGGTGCCCTAGCCAAAGGCTAGGGGAATCCTATCCTAAGCCTAGGGGAGCCCTAGCCTAAGCCTAGGGGTGCCCAAACCTAAGTCTAGGGGAGCCCTAGCTTAAGCCTAGGTGTGCCCTAGCCTAAGGCTAGGGGAGCCCTAGCCTAAGGCTAGGGGAGCCCTAGGCTAAGGCTAGGGGAGCCCTAGCCTTAGGCTAGGGGAGCCCTAGCCTAAGGCTAAGGGAACCCTGGCCTAAGCCTAGGGGTGCCCTAACCTAAAGCTAGGGGAGTCTGAGCCTAAGCCTAGGGGTGCCTTAGCCAAAGGCTAGGGGAGACCTATCCTAAGCGAAGGGGTGCCAGAGCCTAAGCCTAGGGGTGCCCTGGCCTAAGGATAGGGGAGCCCTAGCCTAAGCATAAAGGTGCCCTCACCTAAGGCTAGTGTAGCCCTAGCCTTAGCATAAGCCTAAAGGTTCCCTTGGCTAAGGCTAGGGGAGCCCTAGAGTTAGCCTAGGCTTAGGGTTGCCCTATCCAATGCTAGGGGAGCCCTAGCCTAAGGCTAGGGGAACCCTAGCCTTAGCCTAAGCCTAGGGGTGCCCTAACGTAAGGCTAGGGGTGCCCGAGCCTAAGGCTTGGGGAGCCCGAGCCTAACGCTTAGGGAGCCCGAACCTAGGGCTAGCGGTGCCCTAGCCTAAGGCTGGGGGAGCCCTAGGCTAAGCCTAGGGGTGCCCTAGCATAAGGTTAGGGGAGCCCTGGCCTAAGGCAAGGGGAGCCCTAGCATAAACCTTGGGGTGCCCGAGCCTAAGCCTAGGGGAGCCCTAACCTAAGCCTAGGGGTGCCCTAACCTAAGGCTAGGGGAGTCCTAGCCTAAGCCTAGGGGTGCCCTAGCCTAAGGCTAGGGGAGCCCTAGCCTAAGGCTTGGGGAACCTTAGCCTAAGGCTAGAGGAGCCCAAGACTTAGCCTAAGCATAGGGGTGACCTACCCTAAGTCTAGGGGAGCCCTAGCCGGAGCCTAGGTGAGCCCTAGCCCTAGCCTAAGCCTAGGGGTGCCCGAGCCTAAGGCTAGGGGAGCCCTAGCCTAAGGATAGGGGAGCCCTAGCCTAAGGATAGGGGAGCCCTAGCTTAAGGCTATGGGAGCCCTGGACTAAGCCTAGGGGTGCCTAGGCCTCAGAATAGGGGAGCACTAGCCTAAGGCTAGGGGAGCCCTAGCCTAAGTCTAGGGGAGCACTAGTCTAAGGCTAGGGGAGCCCTAGCCTAAGCCTACGGGTGCCCTGGCCTAAGAATAGGGGAGCACTAGCCTAAGGCCAGTGGAGCCCTAGTATTAGCCTAAGCCTAGGGGTGCCCTAGCCTAAGCCTAGGCGAGCCCTACTCTAAGGCTAGGGGAGCCCTGGCCTAAGGATAGGGGAGCACTAGCCTAAGGCTCGGGGAGCCCTAGCCTAAGTCTAGGGGAACCCAAGCCTAATCCTAGGGGTGCATGAGCCTAAGCCTAGGGGTGCCCTAGCCTAAGGATAGGGGAACACTAGCCTAAGCCTAGGGGTGCCCGAGCCTAAGCCTAGGGGTGCCCGAGCCTAAGCCTAGGGGAGCCCTAGCCTAAGGCTAGGGGAGCCTTAGCCTAAGGCTAGGGGAGCCCTAGCCTTAGCCTAAGCCTAGGGGTGACCTACCCTATGGCTAGGGGAGCCCTAGCCGAAGGCTAGGGGAGCCCTAGCCTTAGCCTAAGCCTAGGGGTGCCCTAGCATAAGGTTAGGGGAGCCCTAGCCTAAGGCAAGGGGAGCCCTAGCCTAAGCCTAGGGTTGCCTGAGCGTAAGCTTAGGGGAGCCCAAGCCTAAGGCTAGGGGAGCCCTAGCCTAAGGCTACGGGAGCCCTGGACTTAGACTAGGGGTGCCCTGGCCTAAGGATAGGGGAGCACTAGCCTAAGGCTAAAGAAGCCCTAGCCTAAGTCTAGGGGAACCCTAGGCTAAGGCTAGGGGTGCCGGAGTTTTAGGTTAGGGGAGCACGAGCCTAAGGCTAGGGGAGCCCGAGCCAAAGCCTAGGGGTGCCCTAGCCTAAGGATCGGGGAGCCCTAGCCTAAGGCTAGGGGAGCCTTAGCCTAAGGCTAGGGGAGCCCTAGCCTAAGGCTAGGGGAGCCCTAGCCTTAGCCTAATCCTAGGGGTGACCTACCCTAAGGCTAGGGGAACCCTAGCCAAAGGCTAGGGGAGCCCTAGCCTTAGACTAAGCCTAGGGGTGCCCTAGCATAAGGTTAGGGGAGCCCTGGCCTAAGGCTAGGGGAGCCCTAGCCTAAGCCTTGGGGTGCCCGAGCCTAAGCCTAGGGGAGCCCTAGCCTAAGCCTAGGGGTGCCCTAACCTAAGGCTAGAGGAGTCCTAGCCTAAGCCTAGGGGTGCCCTAGCTAAAGGCTAGGGGAGACCTATCCTAAGCCGAGGGGTGTCCTAGCCTAAGCCTAGGGATGCCCTAGCCCAAGGCTAGGGGAGCCTTAGCCTAAGGCTAGGGGAGCCCAAGACTTAACCTAAGCCTAGGGGTGACCTACCCTAAGGATAGGGGAGCCTTAGCCGGAGGCTAGGGGAGCCCTAGCCCTAGCTTAAGCCTATGGGTGTCCGAGCCTAAGGCTAGGGGAGCCCTAGCCTAAAGATAGGGGAGCCCAAGCCTAAGGATAGGGGAGCCCTTGCCTCAGGCTATGGGAGCCCTGGACTAAGCCTAGGGGTGCCCTGGCCTCAGGATAGGGGAGCACCAGCCTAAGGCTACGGGAGTCCAAGCCTACGCCTAGGGATGCCATACCTAAGGCTAGGGGAGCCCTAGCCTTAGCCCAAGCCTATGGGTGCCCTAGCCTAAGCCTATGGTGCCCTAGCTTAAGGCTTGGGGAGGCCTTGCCTTATCCTAAGCCTAGGGGTGCCCGAACCTAAGGCTAGGGGAGCCCTAGCCTAAACCTAGGGGTGCCCTAGCCTAAGGCTAGGAGAGCTCTAGCCTAAGATTAGGAGAGCCCTAGCCTTAGCCTAAGCCTAGGGGTGCCCTAGCATAAGGTGAGGGGAACTCTAGCCTAAGGCTAGTGGAGCCCTAGCCTAATCCTAGGGGTGCCCGAGCCTAAGCTTAGGAGTGCCCTAGCCTAAGGCTAGGGGAGCCCTAGCCTTAGCCTAAGCCTAGGGATGCCCGAACCTAAGGCTAGGGGAGCCCTAGCCTAAGCCTAGGGGTGCCCTAGCCTATGGCTAGTGGAAACCTAGCCTTTGGCTAAGCCTAGGGGTGCCCTAGCCTAAGGCTAGGGGAGCCCTAGCCTTAGCCTAAGCCTAGGGGTGCCCTAGCCTAAGGCTAGGGGAGCCCTAGCCTAAGACTAGGGGAGCCTTAACCTAAGGCTAGGGGAGCCCTAGCCTTAGCCTAAGCCTATGGGTGCTCTAGCCTAAGGCTTGGGGAGCCTTAGCCTAAGGCTAGGGGAACCCTAGACTTAGCCTAATCCTAGGGGTGGTGTAGCCTAAGGCTAGGGGAGCCCTAGCCTAAGGCTAAGGGAGCCTTAGCCTTAGCCTAAGCCTAGGGGTGCCCTAGCCTATGGCTAGGGTAGGACTAGCATTAGCCTAAGCCTAGGAGTTCTCTATCCAAGGCTAGGGGAGCGCTAGCCTAACGCTAGGGGAGCACTAGCCTAATGCTATGGGAGCCCTAGCCTAAGGCTAGGGGAGCCCTAGCCTTAGCCTAAGCCTAGGGGTGCCCTAGCCTAAGGCTAGAGGATCCTTAGCCTTAGTCTAAGCCTAGGGGTGCCCTAGCCTTAGGCTAGGGGAGCCGTAGCCTAAGCCTAGGGGTGCCCTAGCCTAAGGCAAGGGGAGCCCTAGCCTAAGGCTAGGGGAGTCCTAGCCTAAGCCTAGGGGTGCCCTAGCCTAAGGCTAGGGGAGCCATAGCCTAAGCCTAGGGGTGCCCTAGCCTAAGGCTAGGGGAGCCCTAGCCTAAGCCTAGTTGTGCCCTAGCCTAAGGCTAGGGGAGCCCTAGCCTAAGGCTGAGGGAGCCCTAGCCTAAGGCTAGGGGAGCCCTAGCCTAAGCCTAAAGGTGCCCTAGCCTAAGGCTAGGGGAGCCCTATCCTTAGCATAAGCCTAGAGGTGCCCTAGGCTAAGGCTAGGGAACCCTAGCGTTATCCTAGGCCTAGGGGTGCCCTATCAAATGCTAGGGGAGCCCTAGCCTAATGCTAGGGGAGCCCTAGCGTTAGCCTAAGCCTAGGGATGCCAGCGCCTAAGGTTATGGGAGCCCTAGCCTAAGGCTATGGGAGCCCTAGACTTAGACTAAGCCTAGTTGTGCCCTAGCCTAAGGCTAGGGGAGCCCTAGCCTAAGGCTGTGGGAGCCCTAGCCTAAGGATAGGGGAGCCCTAGCCTAAGCCTAAAGGTGCCCTAGCCTAAGGCTAGGGGAGCCCTAGCCTTAGCATAAGCCTAAAGGTGCCCTTGGCTAAGGCTAGGGGAGCCCTAGCGTTAGCCTAGGCCTAGGGGTGCCCTATCCAATGCTAGGGGAGCCCTAGCATAAGGCTAGGGGAACCCTAGCCTTAGCCTAAGCCTAGGAGTGCCCTAACGTAAGGCTAGGGAAGCCCTAGCCTAAGGCTAGGGGATACCTAGCCTTAGCCTAAGCCTAGGGGTGCCCTAGCCTAAGGCTAGTGGAGCCATAGCAAAAGACTAGGGGTGCCCGAGCCTAAGGCTAGGGGAGCCCGGGCCTAAGTCTAAGGGAACCCTAGCCTAAGCCTAGGGGTACCCGAGCCTAAGCCTAGGGGTGCCCTAGCCTAAGGATAGGGGAGCCCTAGCCTAAGGCTAGGGGAGCCTTAGCCTAAGGCTAGGGGAGCCCTAGCCTTAGCCTAAGCCTTGGGGTGCCCTAGCATAAGGTTAGGGAAGCCCTAGCCTAAGGCTAGGGAGCCCTAGCCTAAGCCTAGGGGTGCCTGAGCCTAAGCCTAGGGGAGCCCTAGCCTAAAACTAGGGGAGCCCTAGCCTAAGGCTACGGGAGCCCTGGACTTAGACTAGGGGTGCCCTGGCCTAAGGATAGGGGAGCACTAGCCAAAGGCTAAGGAAGCCCTAGCCTAAGGCTAGGGGAACCCTAGCCTAAGGCCACGGGGCCCCGAGTTTTAGGCTAGGGGAGCACGAACCTAAGGCTAGGGGAGCCCGAGCCTAAGGCTAGGGGAGGCCTAGCCTAAGCCTAGGGGTGCACTAGCGTAAGGCTAGGGGAGCCCTAGCCTAAGGCTAAGGGAGCCCTAGCCTTAGCCTAAGCCTAGGGGAACCCTAGCCTAAGGCTAGGGGAGCCCTAGCCTAAGGCTAATGGAGCCCTAGCCCAAGCCTAGGGGTGCCCTAGCCTAAGGCTAGGGGAGCCCTAGCCTAAGTCTAGGGGAGCCCTAGCCTTAGCCTAAGCCTATGGGTGCCCTAGCCTAAGGTTTGTGGAGACTTAGCCTAAGGCTAGGGGAGCCCTAGCCTTAGCCTAAGCCTAGGGGTGATCTAGCCTAAGGCTAGGAGAGACCTAGCCTAAGGCTAGGGGAGCCCTAGCCTTAGCCTAACCCTAGGGGTGCCCTAGCCTAAGGCTAGGGGAGCCCTAGCGTTAGCCTAGCCCTAGGGGTGCCCTATCCAAGGCTAGGGGAGCCCTAGCCTTAGCCTAAGCCTAGGGCTGCCCTAGCCTAAGGCTATTTGAGCCCTAGCCAGAGGCTAGAGGAGCCCTAGCCTTAGCCTAAGCCTAGGGGTGTCCTAGCATAAGGATAGGGGAGTCCTAGCCTAAGGCTAAGGGAGCCCTAGCATTAGCCGAAGTTTAGGGGTGCTCTAGCCTAAGACTAGGGTAGCCCTAGCCTTAGCCTAAGCCTAGGGGTGCCCTAGCCTAAGGCTAGGGTTGCCATTTTCTAAGGCTAGGGGAGCCCTAGCCTTATCCTAAGCCTAGTGGTGCCCGAACCTAAGGCTAGGGGAGCCCTAGCCTAAGCCTAGGGGTGCCCTAGCCTAAGGCTAGGAGAGCCCTAGCCTAAGGCTAGGGGAGCCTTAGCCTTAGCATAAGCCTAGGGGTGCCATAGCATAAGGTGAGGGGTGCCTGAGCCTAAGCTTAGGTGTGACCTAGCCTATGGCTAGGGGAGCCCTAGCCTTAGCCTAAGCCTAGGGATGCCCGAACCTAAGGCTAGGGGAGCCCTAGCCTAAGCCTAAGAATAGGGGTCCCCTAGCCTAAGGCTAGGTGTGCACTAGCCTTAGCCTAAGCCTAGGGGTGCCCTAGGCTAAGGCTTGGGGAGCCCAAACCTAACACTAGGGGAACCCTAGCCTTAGCCTAAGCCTATGGGTGCTCTAGCCTAAGGCTAGGGGTGCCATTTCCTAAGGCTAGGGGAGCCCTAGCCTAAGGGTAGGGGAGCCCTAGCTAAGGCTAAGGGAGCCCTAGCCTAAGGCTAGGGGAGCCCTAGCCTTAGTCTAAGCTTAGGGGTGTCCTAGCCTAAAGCTAGGGGAGCCCTAGCCTAAGTCTAGGGGAGCCCTAGCCTTAGCCTAAGCCTATGGGTGCCCTAGCCTAAAGCTTGGGGTGCCTTAGCCTAAGGCTAGGGGAGCCCTAGCCTTAGCCTAAGCCTAGGGGTGATCTAGCCTAAGGCTAGGGGAGACGTAGCCTAAGGCTAGGGCAGCCATAGCCTTAGCCTAAGCCTAGGGGTGCCCTAACCTAAGGCTAGGGGAGCCCTACCGTTAGCCTAGCCCTAGGGGTGCTGAGCCTAAGACTAGGGGAGCCCTAGCCTAAGGCTAGGGGAGCTCTAGCTTAAGGCTAGGGGATCCCTGGACAAAGCCTAGGGGTGCCCTGGCCTAAGCATAGGGGAGCATTAGCCTAAGGCTAGGGGAGCACTACCCTAAGTCTAGGGGAACCCTAGCCTAAGCCTCGGGGTGCCCGAGCCTAGGCCTAGGGGTGGCCTAGCCTAAGGATAGGGGAGCCCTAACCTAAGGCTAGGGGAGCCTTAGCGTAAGGCTATGGGAGACCTAGCCTTAGCCTAAGCCTAGGGGAGCCCTAGCCTAAGCCTATGGGTACCCTAGCCTAAGGCTAGGGGAGCCCAAGCCTTAGCCTAAACCTAGGGGTGCCCGAACCTAAGGCTAGGGGAGCCCTAGACTAAGCCTAGGGGTGCCCTAGCATAAGGTGAGTGGAGCCCTAGCCTAAGCCTAGTGGAGCCCTAGCCTAAGGCTAGGGGAGCCCTAGCCTTAGCCTAAGCCTAGGGGTTCCCTAGCCTAAGGCAAGGGGAGCACTAGCCTAAGTCTAGGGGAGCCCTAGACTTAGCCTAAGCCTAGGGGTGTCCTAGCATAAGGTTAGGGGAGCCCTAGCCTAAGCTAGGGGAGTCCTAGCCTTAGCCTAAACTTAGGGGTGCCCTAGCCTAAGACTAGGGGAGCCCTCCCCTTAGCCTATGCCTAGGGGTGCCCTAGCCTAACCCTATTGGTGCCCTAGCCTAAGGCTAGGGGAGCCCAAGCCTTATCCTAAGCCTAGGGATGCCCGAACCTAAGGCTAGGGAAGCCATAGCCGAAGCCTAAGCCTAGGTGTGCCCTTGCCTAAGGCTAGGGGAGCCTTAGCCTTAGCCTAAGCCTAGGGGTGCCCTAGCCTAAGGCTAGGGGAGCCCGAGCCTAAGTTTAGGGGAGCCCTAGCCTTAGGCTAGGGGAGCCCTAGCCTTAGCCTAAGCTTAGGGATGCCCTAGCCTAAGGCTAGGTGAGCACGAGCCTTACCCAAAGCCTAGTGGTGCCCTAGACTAAGGCTAGGGGGGCCCAAACCTAAGCCGGGGGGTGCCCTAGGCTAAGGCTAGGGGAGCCCTAGCCTAAGGCTAGGTGTGCCCTAACCTAAGGCTAGGGGAGCCCTAGCCTTAGCCTAAGCCTAGGGGTGCCCTAGCCTAAGGCTAGGGGAGCCCTTGTCTTAGCCTAAGCCTAGGGGAGCCCTAGCCTTAAGATAGGGGAGCACTAGCCTAAGGCTAGGGGAGCCAAGCCTGAGCCTATGGATGCCCTAGCCTAAGGCTAGGGGAGCCCTAGCCTAAGCCTAGGGGTGCCCTAGCCTAAGGCTAGGGGAGCCTTAGACTAAGGCTAGGGGAGCCCCATCATAAGGCTAGGGGACCCTTAGCCTTAGCCTAAGCCTAGGGATGCCCTAGCCTAAGCCTAGGGGAGCCCTAGCCTAAGGCTAGGGGAGCCCTAGACTAAGGCTAGGGGAGCCGTAGCCCTAGCCTAAGCCTAGGGGTGCCTTAGCCTAAGGCTAGCGGTTCCCGAGCCTAAGGTTAGGGGAGCCTCAGCCTAAGCCTAGGGGTGCCCTAGCCTAAGGCTAGGAGAGCCCTAGCAAAAGGCTAGGGGAGCCTTAGCGTACGGCTAATGGAGCCCTAGCCTAAGCCTAGGGGTGACCTAGCCTAAGGCTAGGGGAGCCCTAGCCTAAGGGTACGGGTGCCCAAGCCTAAGGCTAGGGGAGCCCGAGCCTAAGGCTAGGGGAGCCCGAGCCTAAGGCTAGAGGAGGCCTAGCCTAAGCCTAGGGGAGCCCTAGCCTTAGCCTTATCCTAGGGGTGCCCTAGCCTAAGGTTAGGGGAGCCCTAGTCTAAGGCTAGGGGAGCCCTAGCCTAAGGCTAGGGGAGCCCTGGCCTTAGCCTAAGCTTACTGGTGCCCTAGCCAAAGACTACGGGAGCACAAGCCTTAGCCTAAGCCTAGGGGTGCCCTAGCCTAAGGCTAGGGGAGCCCAAGCCTAAGACTAGGGGTGCCCTAGCCTAAGGCTAGGTGAGCCCTAGCCTTAGTTTAAGCCTAGGTTTGCCCTAGCCTAAGGCTAGGGGTACCCTTGCCTATGGATAGGGGAGCCTTAGCCTAAGGCTAAGGGATCCCTGGCCTAAGGCTAAGGGATCCCTAGCCTAAGGCTAGGGGAGCCCTAGCCTTAGCCTAAGCCTAGGTATGCCCGAACCTAAGGCTAGGGAAGCCATAGCCGAAGCCTAAGCCTAGGTGTGCCCTAGCCTAAATCTAGGGGAGCCTTAGCCATAGCCTAAGCCTAGGGGAGCCCTAGCCTTAGGCTAGGGGAGCCCTAGCCTTCGCCTAAGCTTAGGGATGCCCTAGCCTAAGGCTAGGTGAACACGAGCCTTAGCCTAAGCCTAGGGGTGCCCTAGCCTAAGGTTAGGGGAGCATTAGCCTTAGCCTAAGCTTAGGGATGCCCTAGCCTAAGGCTAGGTGAGCACGAGCCTTAGTCTAAGCCTAGGGGTGCCCTAGCCTAAGGCTAGGGGAGCCCAAGCCTAAGCCTAGGGGTGCCCTAGTGTAAGGCTAGGGGAACCCTAACCTTAGCCTATGCCTATGGGTGCCCAAGCCTAAGTCTAGGGGTGCCACTGCCTAAGGCTAGGGGTACCCTTGCCTAAGGTTAGGGGAGCCCTAGCCTAAGGCTAAGGGAGCCCTAGCCTAAGGCTAAGGGAGCCCTAGCCTAAAGCTAAGGGAGCCCTAGCCTAAGGCTAGGGGAGCCCTAGCCTAAGGCTAGGGCAGCCCTAACCTTAGCCTAAGCCTAGGGGTGCACTAGTCTAAGACTAGGGGAGCACTAGCCTTAGCCTAAGCATAGGGGTGTCCTAGCCTAAGGCTAGGGGAGCCCTCGCCTGAGCCTAGGGATGCCCTAGACTAAGGCTAGGGGAGCCCTAGCCTAAGCCTAGGGGTGCCCTAGCCTATGGCTAGCGGAGCCCTAGCCTTAGCCTAAGCCTAGGGGTGCCCTAGCCTAAGGCCTGGGGAGCCCTTGTCTTAGCCTAAGCCTAGGGGAGCCCTAGCCTTAAGATAGGGGAGCACTAGCCTAAGGCTAGGGGAGCCCTAGACTAAGGCTAGGGGAGCCCTAGCCTTAGCCTAAGCCTAGGGGTGCCCTAACGTAATGCTAGGGGAGCCCTAGCCTTAGCCTAAGCCTGGGTGCCCTAGCCTAAGGCTAGGGGAGCCCTAGCCTAAGCCTAGGGGTGCCTTAGCTTAAGGCTAGGGGTTCCTGAGCCTAAGGCTAGGGGAGCCTGAGCCTAAGCCTAGGGGTGCCCTAGCCTAAGGCTAGGAGAGCCCTAGCCTAAGGCTAGGGGAGCCCTAGCCTTAGCCTAAGGCTAGGTGTGCCCTAGCCTACGGCTAATGGAGCCCTAGCCTAAGCCTAGGGGTGTCCTAGCCTAAGGTTAGGGGTACCTTAGCCTAAGGCTAGGGGTTCCTTAGCCTAAGGCTAGGGGAGCCCTAGCCTTAGCCTAAGCCTAGGGGTGCCCTAGCCTAAGGTTAGGGGATCCCTAGCGTTAGCCTAGGCCTAGGGGTGCCTATCCAAGGCTAGGGGAGCCCTAGCGAAAGGATAGGGAGCCCTAGCCTTAGCCTAAGCCTAGGGGTGCCCTAGCCTAATGCTAGGGGAGCCCTAGCCTAAGGCGAGGGGAGCCCTAGCCTTAGCCTAAGCCTAGGTGTGCCCTAGCCTAAGGCTAGGGGAGCCCTATACTTAGCCTAAGCCTAGGGGTGCCCTAGTCTAAGGCTAGGGGAGCCCTAGCCTAAGGCTAGGGGAGCCCTAGCCTTACCCTAAGCCTCGGGGTACCCTAGCCTAAGACTACGGGTGCCCTAGCCTAAGGCTAGGGGAGCCCTAGCCTTAGCCTAAGCCTAAAGGTGCCCTAGCCTAAGGCTAGGGGAGCCCTAGCCTAAGCTTAGTGGAGCCCTAGCCTAAGGCTAGGGGAGCCCTAGCCTTAGCCTAAGCCTAGGGGTGCCCTAGCCTAAGGCTAGGGGAGCCCTAGCCTAAGGCTAGGGGAGCCCTACCCTTAGCCTAAGCCTAGGGGTGCCCTAGCCTAAGGCTAGAGGAGCCCTAGCCTAAGGATAGGGGAGCCCTAGCCTTACCATAAGCCTAGGGGTGCCCTAGCTTAAGTCTATGGAAGTCCTAGCCTAAGCCTAGGGGTGCCCTAGCCTAAGGCTAGGGGAGCCCTATCCTAAGGCTAGGGGAGCCCTAGACTTAGCCTAAGCCTAGGGGTGCCCTAGCCTAAGGCTAGGGGTGCCCTAGCCTAAGCCTAGGGGTGCCCTAGCCTAAGGCTAGGGGAGCCCTAGACTTAGCCTAAGCCTAGGGGTGCCCTAACCTAAGGCTAGGGGAGCCCTAGCCCTAGCCTAAGCCTAGGGGTGGCCTAGCCTAAGGCTAGGGGAGCCTAGCCTAAGGCTGGGGGAGCCCTAGCTTAATGCTAGGGGAGCCCAGCCTTAGCCTAACCCTATGGGTGCCCTAGCCTAAGGCTAGGGGAGCCCAAGCCTAAGCCTAGGGGTGCCCGAACCTAAGGCTAGGGGAGCCCTAGCCTAAGGTTAGGTGTGCCCGAGCCTAAGGCTAGGGGTGCCCTAGCTTAAGGCTAGGGGAGCCATAGCCTAAGCCTAGGGGTGCCCTAACCTACGGCTAGGGGAGCCCTAGCCTTAGCCTAAGCCTAGGGGTGCCCTAACCTAAGGCTAGGGGAGCCCTACCCTAAGGCTAGGGGAGCCCTAGCCTAAGGGTAGTGAAGACCTAGGCTAAGCCTAAGCCTAGGGGTGCCCTAACCTAAGGCTAGGGGAGCCCTACCCTAAGGCTAGGGGAGCCCTAGCGTAAGGGTAGTGAAGACCTAGGCTAAGCCTAGGGGTGCCCGAGCCTAAGCCTAGCGGAGCCCTAGCCTAAGGCTAGGGGAGCCCCATCCTTAGCATAAGCTTTGGGGTGCCCTAGCCTAAGGCTAGGGGAGCCCTAGCGTTAGCCTAAGCCTAGGGGTGCCCTTGCCTAAGGCTCGGGGAGCCCTAGCTTAAGGCTATGGGAGCCCTAGCGTTAGCCTAAGCCTAGGGGTGCCCTAGCCAAGGCTAGGGGAGCCCTACCCTAAGGCTAGGTGTGCCCTAGCCTTAGCCTAAGCCTAGGGGTGCCCTAATGTAAGGCTAGGGGAGCCCTGGACTAAGTCTAGGGGAGCCCTAAACTGAGGCTAGGGGTGCCCGAGCCTAAGGCTAGGGGAGCACGAGCCTAAGGCTAGGGGAGCCTGAGCCTAAGGCAAGGGGAGCCCTAGACTAAGGCTAGGGGAGCCCTAGCCTAAGGCTAGGGGAGCCCGAGCCTAAGGCAAGGGGAGCCCTAGCCTAAGCCTAGGTGTGCCCTAGCCTAAGGCTAGGGGAGCCCTAGCCTTAGCTTAAGCCTATGGGTTTCCTAGCCTAAGGATAGGGGAGCCCTAGCCATAGCCTAAGGCCTGGGGGAGCCCTAGCGTAAGGCTATGGGTGCCCTAGCGTTAGCCTTAGCCTTGGGGTGCCCTAGCCAAGGCTAGGGGAGCCCTACCCTAAGGCTAGGGGAGCCCTAGCCTTAGCCTAAGCCTACTGGTGCCCTAGCCTAAGGTTGGGGAGAACTAGCCTAAGGCTAGGGGGCCCTAGCCTTAGCCTAAACCTAGGGGAGCCCTAGCCTAAAGCTAAGGGAGCCCTAGCCTAAGCCTAGGGGAGCCCTAGCCTAAGCCTAGGGGTGCCGTAGCCAAATGCTAGGGGAGACCTATCCGAAGCCTAGGGGAGCCCTAGCCTAAGCCTAGGGGTGCCCGAACCTAAGGCTAGGGGAGCCCTAGCCTAAGCCTAGGTGTGCCCTAGCCTAAGGCTAGGGGAGCCTTGGCTAAGGCTAGGGGAGCCCTTGACTAAGCCTAGGGGTGCCGTGGCCTAAGGATAGGGGAGCCCTAGCCTAAGGCTAGGGTTGCCTGAGCCTAAGCCAAGGGGTGCCCTAGCCTAAGGTTAGGGCAGCCCTAGCCTAAGGCTAGTGGAGCCCTAGCCTAAGTCAAGGGGTGCCTGAGCCTAAGATTAGGGGAGCCATAGCTTAAACCTAGGTGTTCCCTAGCCTAAGTCTAGGGGAGTCGTAGCCTTAGCCTAAGCCTATGGGTGCCCTAGCCTAAGGCTTGGGGAGCCTTAGCCTAAGGCTAGGGGAGCCCTAGCCTTAGCCTAAGTCTAAGGGGGATCTAGCCTAAGGTAAGGGGAGCCATAGCCTAAGGCTAGGGGAGCCCTAGCCTTAGCCTAAGCCTAGGGGTGCCCTAGCCTAAAGCTAGGGGAGCCCTAGCGTTAGCTCAGGCCTAGGGGTGCCCTATCCAAGACTAGGGGAGACCTAGCCTAATGCTAGGGGATTCCTAGCCTAAGGCTAGGGGAGACCTAGCCTTAGCCTAAGCCTAGGGGTGCCCTAGCGTTAGGCTAGGGGAGCCCTAGCCTTAGCCTATGCCTAGGGCTGCCCTAGCCTAACGCTATGGGAGCCCTATCCTAAGCCTAGGGATGCCCTAGCCTAAGGCTAGGGGAGCCCTAGCCTTAGCCTAAGCCTAGGGGTGCCCTAGCCTAAGCCTAGGGGTGCCCTAGCCTAAGCCTAGGGGAGCCCTAGCCCTAGCCTAAGCCTAGGGGTGCCCTAACCTAAGGCTAGGGGAGCCCTAACCCTAGCCTAAGCCTAGGGGTGACCTAGCCTAAGCCTAGTGGTGCCCTAGCCTAAGCCTAGGGGAGCCCTAGCCTTAGCCTAAGCCTAGGGGTGCCGTAGCCTAAGGCCAGGGGAGCCAAACCCTAAGGCTATGGGAGCCCTAGCCTAAGGGTAGTGGAGACCTAGCCTACGCCTACGGGTGCCCGAGCCTAAGCCTAGGGGAGCCCTAGCTTTAGCCTAAACCTAGGGGTGCGTAGCCTAAGGCTAGGGGAGCCCTAGCATTAGCCTAAGCCTATGGGTGCCCTATCCTAAGGCTTGGGGAGCCCTAGCCTAAGGCTATGGGAGCCCTAGCGTTAGCCTAAGCCTAGGGGTGCCCTAGCCAAGGCTAGGGGAGCCCTACCCTAAGGCTAGGGGAACTCTAGCCTTAGCCTAAGCGTAGGGGTGCCCTAGTGTAAGGCTAGGGGAGCCCTAGCCTAACCCTAGGGGATCCCTAGGCTTAGGCTAGTAGAGCCCTTGCATAAGACTAGGGGTGCCCTAGCATAAGGTTAGGGGAGCCCTAGCCCAAGGCTAGAGAGCCCTAGCCTAAGCCTAGGCGTACCTGAGCCTAAGCCTAGGGGAGCCCTAGCCTAAGGCTAATGGAGCCCTAGCCTAAACCTAGGGGTGCCCGAGCCTAAGCCTAGTGGTGCCCTAGCATAAGGTTAGGGGAGCCCAAGCTTAAGGCTAGTGGAGCCCTAGCCTCAGTCTATTGGTGTCCGAGCCTAAGCTTAGGGGAGCCCTAGCCTAAGCCTAGGGGTGCCCTAGCCTAAGTCTAGGGGAGCCCTAGCCTAAGGCTAGGGGAGCCCTAGCCTTAGCCTAAGCCCAGGGGTGATCTAGCCTAAGGCAAGGGGAGCCCTAGCCTTAGCCTAAGCCTATGGGTGCCCTAGCCTAAGGTTGGGGGAGCCTTGCCTAAGGCTAGGGGAGCTCTAGCCTTAGACTAGGCCTAGGGGTGATCTAGCCTAAGGCTAGGGGAGCCCTAGCCTAAGGCTAGGGGAGCCCTAGCGTTAGACCAGGCCTAGGTGTGCCCTATCCAAGGCTAGGGGAGACCTAGCCTTAGCCTAAGCCTAGGGGTGCCCTAGCCTAAGGCTAGGGGAGCCCTAGCCTTAGCCTAAGCCTAGGGGTGCCCTAACCTAAGGCTAGGGGAGCCCAAGCCTTAGCCTAAGCCTAGGGGTGCCCTAACCTAAGGCTAGGGGAACCCTAGCCCTAGCCTAAGCCTAGGGGTGCCCTAGCGTAAGGTTAGGGGAGCCCTAGCCTTAGCCTAAGCCTAGGGGTGCCCTAACCTAAGGCTAGGGGAGCCCTTCCCTAAGGCTAGGGGAGCCCTAGCCTAAGTGTAGTGGAGCCCTAGCCTAAGCCTAGGGGTGCCCGAGCCTTAGCCTAGTGGTGCATTAGCCAAAGGCTAGGAGAGCCCAAGCCTAAGGCTAGGGGAGCCCTAGCCTTAGCCTAAGCCTAGGGGTGCCATAGCATAAGGTTAAGGGAGCCCTAGCCTAAGGCTAGTGGAGCCCTAGCCTAACCCTAAGGGTGCTCGAGCCTAAGCCTAGGGGAGCCCTAGCCTAAGGCTAGGGGAGCCCCAGCCTTAGGCTAAGCTTAGGGGTGCCCTAGCCTAAGGCTAGGGGAGCCCTAGCCTTAGCCTAAGACTAGGGGTGCCCGAACCTAAAGTTAGAGGATCCCTAGCCTAAGCCTAGGGATGCCCTAGCCTAAGGCTAGGGGAGCCCTAGCCTTAGCCTAAGCCTAGGGGTGCCCTAGCCTAAGCCTAGGGGTGCCCTAGCCTAAGCCTAGGGGAGCCCTAGCCTTAGCCTAAGCCTAAAGGTCCCCTAGCCTAAGTCTAGGGGAGCCCTAGCCAAAGCCTAAGCCTAGGGGTGCCCTAACCTAAGGCTAGGGGAGCCCTAGCCCTAGCCTAAGCCTAGGGGTGCCCTAGCCTAAGCCTAGTGGTGCCCTAGCCTAAGCCTAGGGGAGCCCTAGCCTTAGCCTAAGCCTAGGGGTGCCTAGCCTAAGGCTAGGGAAGCCCTAGCATAAGCCTAAGCCTATGGGTGCCCTAGCCTAAGGCTCAGGGAGCCCTAGCCTAAGGCTATGGGAGCCCTAGCGTTAGCCTAAGCCTAGGGGTGCCCTAGCCAAGGCTAGGGGAGCCCTACCCTAAGGCTAGGGGAACCCTAGCCTTAGCCTAAGCCTAGGGTTGCCCTAGTGTAAGGCTAGGGGAGCCCTAGCCTAACCCTAGGGGATCCCTAGGCTTAGTCTAGTAGAGCCCTAGCATAAGACTAGGGGTGCCCTACCCTAAGGGGAGGGGAGCCCTAGCCTAAGGCTATGGGAGCCCTAGCCTAAGGCTAGGGGAGCCCTGACTAAGTCTGGGGGAGCCCTAGCCTAAGGATAGGGTAGCACTTGCCTAAGGCTAGGGGAGCCCTAGCCTAAGTCTATTGGAACACTAGCCTAAGCCTAGGGGTGCCCGAGCCTAAGCCTAGTAGTGCCCTAGCCTAAGGAGTGGGGAGCCCTAGACTATGGTTAGGGGAGCCCTAGCCTTAGCCTAACATAGGGGTGACATACCCTAAGGTTTGGGGAGCCCTAGTTTAAGGCTAGTGGAGCCCTAGCCTCAGTCTAGGGATGCCCGAGCCTAAGCTTAGGGGAGACCTAGCCTAAGCCTAGGGGTGCCCTAGCCAAAGTCTAGGGGAGCCCTAGCCTTGGCTTAATCCTATGGGTGTCCTAGCCTAAGGCTTGGGGAGCCTTAGCCTAAGGATAGGGGAGCCCTAGCCTTAGCCTAAGCCTAGGGGTGATATAGCGTAAGGTTAGGGGAGCCATAGCCTAAGGCTAGGGGAGCCCTAGCCTTACCCTAAGCCTAGGGGTGCCCTAGCCTAAGACTAGGGGAGCCCTAGCGTTAGCCCAGGCCTAGGGGTGCCCTGTCCAAGGCTAGGGCAGACCTAGCCTAATGCTAGGGGAGCCCTAGCCTAAGGCTAGGGGAGACCTAGCCTTAGCCTAAGCCTAGGGGTGCCCTAGCCTTAGGCAAGGGGAGCCCTAGCCTTAGCCTAAGCCTAGGGGTGCCCTAGACTAAGGCTATGGGAGCCCTAGCCTAAGCCTAGGGGTGCTCTAGCCGAAGGCTATGGGAGCCCTAGCCTAAGCCTCGGGATGCCATAGCCTAAGGCTAGGGGAGCCCTAGCCTAAGCCTAGGGGTGCCCTAGCCTAAGCCTAGGGGTGCCCTAGCCTAAGGCTAGGGGAGCCCTAGCCTAAGGCTAGGGGAGCCCTAGCCTTAGCCTAAGCCTAAAGGTGCCCTACCTAAGTCTAGGGGAGCCCTAGCCTTAGCCTAAGCCTAGGGGTGCCCTAACGTAAGTCTAGGGGAGCCCTAGCCTTAACCTAAGCTTAAAGGTGCCCTAACCTAAGTCTAGGGGAGCCCTAGCCTTAGCCTAACCCTAGGGGTGCCCTAGCCTAAGGCTAAGGGAACCCAAGCCTTATCCTAGGGGTGCCCTAACCTAAGTCTATGGGAGCCCTAGCCTAAGGGTAGTGGAGACCTAGCCTAAGCCTACGGGTGCCCGAGCCTAAGCCTAGGGGAGTCCTAGCCTTAGCCTAAGCCTAGGGGTGCCCTAGCCTAAGGCTAGGGGAGCCCTGGCCTAAGTCTAGGGGAGCCCTAGCCTTACCCTAAGCCTATGGGTGCCCTAGCCTAAGGCTTGTGGCCTTAGCCTAAGGCTAGGGGAGCCCTAGCCTTAGCCTAAGCCTAGGGGTGATCTAGCCTAAGGCTAGGGGAGCCCTAGCCTAGGCCTAGGGGTGCCCTAGCCTAAGGTAAGGGGAGCCCTAGCCTTAGCCTAAGCCTATGGGTGCCCTAGCCTAAGGCTAGGGGAGCCCTAGCCTTAGACTAGGCCTAGGGGTGATCTAGCCTAAGGCTAGGGGAGCCCTAGCATAAGGCTAGGGGAGCCCTAGCCTTAGGCTAGGGGAGCCCTAGCCTTAGCCTAAGCCTAGGGGAGCCCTAGCCTTAGCCTAAGCCTAGCGGTGCCCTAACCTAAGGCTAGGGGAGCCCTAGCGTTAGACCAGGCCTAGGTGTGCCCTATCCAAGGCTAGGGGAGCCCTAGCCTAATGCTAGGGGAGCCCTAGCCTAAGGCTAGGGGAGACCTAGCCTTAGCCTAAGCCTAGGGGTGCCCTAGCCTAAGGCTAGGGGAGCCTTAGACTTAGCCTAAGCCTAGGGCTGCCCTAGCCTAAGGCTAAGGGAGCCCTAGCCTAAGGCTAGGGGAGCCCTAGCCTTAGACAAAGCCTAGGGCTGCCCTAGCCTAAGGCTTGGGGAGCCATAGCCTAAGGCTAGGGGAGCCCTAGCCTTACCCTAAGCCTAGGAGTGCCCTAGCCTAAGGATATGGGAGCCCTAGCCTAAGCCTAGGGATGCCCTAGGCTAAGACTAGGGGAGCCCTAGCCTTAGCCTAAGCCTAGGGGTTCCCTAGACTAAGCCTAGGGGTGCCCTAGCCTAAGGCTATGGGAGCCCTTGCCTAAGACTAGGGGAGCCCTAGCCTAAAGCTAGGGGAGCCCTAGCCTTACCCTAAGCCTAAAGGTGCCCTAGCCTAAGTCTAGGGGAGCCCCAGCCTAAGCCTAGGGGTGCCCTAGCCTAAGGCTAGAGGAGCCCTAGCCTTAGCCTAACCCGAGGGGTGCCCGAACCTAAGGCTAGGGGAGCCCAAGCCTAAGCCTAGGTGTGCCCTAGCCTAAGGTTAGGGGAGCCCTAGCCTAAGTCTAGGGGAGCCCTTGACTAAGTCTAGGGGTGCCGTGGCCTAAGGATAGGGGAGCCCTAGCCTAAGGCTAATGGAGCCCTAGCCGAAGACTAGGGGTGCCCGAGCCTAAGCTTAGGGGTGCCGTAGCCTAAGGCTAGGAGAGCCCTAGCCTAAGGCTAGGGAGACCTAGCCTTAGGCTAAGCCTAGCGGTGCCATAGCCTAAGGTTAGGGGAGCTCTAGCCTAAGGCTAGTGGAGCCCTGGCCTATGTCTAGGGGTGCCTGAGCCCAAGCTTAGGGGAGCCGTAGCCTAAGCCTAGGGGTGCCCTTGCCAAAGTCTAGGGGAGCCCTAGCCTTGTCTTAATCCTATGGGTGCCCTAGCCTAAGGCTTGGGGAGCCTTAGCCTAAGGCTAGGGGAGCCCTAGCCTTAGCCTAAGCCTAGGGGTGATATAGCCTAAGGTTAAGGGAGCCATAGCCTAAGGCTAGGGGAGCCCTAGCCTTACCCTAAGCCTAGGGGTGCCCTAGCCTAAGACTAGGGGAGCCCGAGCGTTAGCCCAGGCCTTGGAGTGCCCTGTGCAAGGCTAGGGGAGACCTAGCCTAATGCTAGGGGAGCCCTAGCCTAAGGCTAGGGGAGACCTAGCCTTAGCCTAAGCCTAGGGGTGCCCTAGCCTTAGGCAAGGGGAGCCCTAGCCTTACCCTAAGCCTAAAGGTGCCCTAGCCTAAGTCTAGGGGAGCCCTAGCCTTAGCCTAAGCCTAGGGGTGCCCGAACGTAATGCTAGGGGAGCCCTAGCCTTAACCTAAGCTTAAAGGTGCCCTAACCTAAGTCTAGGGGAGCCCAGCCTTAGCCTAACCCTAGGGGTGCCCTAACCTAATGCTAGGGGAGTCCTGGCCTAAGCCTAGGCGTGCCATAGCCAAAGGCTAGGGGAGACCTATCCTAAGCCTAGGGGAGCCCTAGCATAAGCCTAGGGGTTCCCTAACCTAAGGCTAGGGGAGCCCTAGCCTTAGCCTAAGCCTACGGGTGCCCTAACCTAAGGCTAGTGGAACCCTAGCCCTAGCCTAAGCCTAGGGGTTCCCTAGCCTAAGGCTAGGGGAGCCCTAGCCTTAGCCTTAGCCTAGGGGTGCCCTAACCTAAGGCTAGGGGAGCCCTAGCCTTAGCCTAAGCCTAGGGGTGCCCTAACCTAAGGCTAGGGGAACCCTAGCCCTAGCCTAAGCCTAGGGGTGCCCTAGCGTAAGGCTAGGGGAGCCCTAGCCTTAGCCTAAGCCTAGGGCTGCCCTAACCTAAGGCTAGGGGAGCCCTTCCCTAAGGCTAGGGGAGCCCTAGCCTAAGTGTAGTGGAGCCCTAGCCTAAGCCTAGGGGTGCCCGAGCTTTAGCCTAGTGGTGCATTAGCCAAAGACTAGGGGAGCCCTAGCCATAGCCTAAGCCTAGGGGTGCCCTAACCTAAGGCTAGGGGAGCCCTAGCCCTAGCCTAAGCCTAGGGGTGCCCTAGCCTAAGCCTAGTGGTGCCCTAGCCTAAGCCTAGGGGAGCCCTAGCCTTAGCCTAAGCCTAGGGGTGCCTAGCCTAAGGCTAGGGGAGCCCTAGCATTAGCCTAAGCTTTTGGGTGCCCTAGCCTAATGCTCAGGGAGCCCTAGCCTAAGGCTATGGGAGCCCTAGCGTTATCCTAAGCCTAAGGGTGCCCTAGCCAAGGCTAGGGGAGCCCTAGCCTAAGGCTAGGGGAACCCTAGCCTTAGCCTAAGCCTAGGGGTGCCCTAGTGTAAGGCTAGGGGAGCCCTAACCTAACCCTAGGGGATGCCTAGGCTTAGGCTAGTAGAACCCTAGCATAAGACTAGGGGTGCCCTCCCCTAAGGGGAGGGGAGCCCTAGCCTAAGGCTATGGGAGCCCTAGCCTAAGGCTAGGGGAGCCCTGACTAAGTCTGGGGGAGCCCTAGCCTAAGGATAGGGGAGCACTAGCCTAAGGCTAGGGGAGCCCTAGCCTAAGTCTATTGGAACACTAGCCTAAGCCTAGGAGTGCCCGAGCCTAAGCCTAGTAGTGCCCTAGCCTAAGGATTGGGGAGCCCTAGACTAAGGTTAGGGGAGCCCTAGCCTTAGCCTAACATAGGGGTGACCTACCCTAAGGCTTTGGGAGCCCAAGCCGAAGGCTAGGGGAGCCCTAGACTTAGCCTAAACCTAGGGGAGCCCTAGCCTAAGGCTAATGGAGCCCTAGCCTAAACCTAGGGGTGCCCGAGCCTAAGCCTAGTGGTGCCCTAGCCTAAGTATAGGAGAGCCCTAACCTAAGGCTAGGGGAGACATAGCCTTAGCCTATGCCTAGGGGTGCCCTAGCATAAGGTTAGGGGAGCCCTAGTTTAAGGCTAGTGGAGCCCTAGCCTCACTCTAGGGATGCCCGAGCCTAAGCTTAGGGGAGCCCTAGCCTAAGCCTAGGGGTGCCCTAGCCAAAGTCTAGGGGAGCCCTAGCCTTGGCTTAATCCTATGGGTGTCCTAGCCTAAGGCTTGGGGAGCCTTAGCCTAAGGATAGGGGAGCCCTAGCCTTAGCCTAAGCCTAGGGGTGATATAGCCTAAGGTTAGGGGAGCCATAGCCTAAGGCTAGGGGAGCCCTAGCCTAACCCTAAGCCTAGGGGTGCCCTAGCCTAAGACTAGGGGAGCCCTAGCGTTAGCCCAGGCCTAGGGGTGCCCTGTCCAAAGCTAGGGCAGACCTAGCCTAATGCTAGGGGAGCCCTAGCCTAAGGCTAGGGGAGACCTAGCCTTAGCCTAAGCCTAGGGGTGCCCTAGCCTTAGGAAAGGGGAGCCCTAGCCTTAGCCTAAGCCTAGGGGTGCCCTAGACTAAGGCTATGGGAGCCCTAGCCTAAGCCTAGGGGTGCTCTAGCCTAAGGCTATGGGAGCCCTAGCCTAAGCCTAGGTATGCCATAGCCTAAGGCTAGGGGAGCCCTAGCCTAAGCCTAGGGGTGCCCTAGCCTAAGCCTAGGGGTGCCCTAGCCTAAGGCTAGGGGAGCCCTAGCCTAAGGCTAGGGGAGCCCTAGCCTTAGCCTAAGCCTAAAGGTGCCCTACCTAAGTCTAGGGGAGCCCTAGCCTTAGCCTAAGCCTAGGGGTGCCCTAACGTAAGGCTAGGGGAGCCCTAGCCTTAACCTAAGCTTAAAGGTGCCCTAACCTAAGTCTAGGGGAGCCCTAGCCTTAGCCTAACCCTACGGGTGCCCTAGCCTAAGGCTAAGGGAACCCTAGCCTTATCCTAGGGGTGCCCTAACCTAAGTCTATGGGAGCCCTAGCCTAAGGGTAGTGGAGACCTTGCCTAAGCCTACGGGTGCCCGAGCCTAAGCCTAGGGGAGTCCTAGCCTTAGCCTAAGCCTAGGCGTGCCCTAGCCTAAGGCTAGGGGAACCCTGGCCTAAGTCTAGGGGAGCCCTAGCCTTAGCCTAAGCATAGGGGTGATCTAGCCTAAGGCTAGGGGAGCCCTAGCCTAGGCCTAGGGGTGCCCTAGCCTAAGGTAAGGGGAGCCCAGCCTTAGCCTAAGCCTATGGGTGCCCTAGCCTAAGGCTAGGGGAGCCCTAGCCTTAGACTAGGCCTAGGGGTGATCTAGCCTAAGGCTAGGGAAGCCCTAGCCTAAGGCTAGGGGAGCCCTAGCCTTAGGCTAGGGGAGCCCTAGCCTTAGCCTAAGCCTAGGGGAGCCCTAGCCTTAGCCCAAACCTAGGGGTGCCCTAACCTAAGGCTAGGGGAGCCCTAGCGTTAGACCAGGCCTAGGTGTGCCCTATCCAAGGCTAGGGGAGCCCTAGCCTAATGCTAGGGGAGCCCTAGCCTAAGGCTAGGGGAGACCTAGCCTTAGCCTAAGCCTAGGGGTGCCCTAGCCTCAGGTTAGGGGAGCCCTAGCCTAAGTCTAGGGGAGCCCTAGCCTAAGCCTAGGGGTGCCCTAGCCTAAGGCTAGGGGAGCCCTAGGCTTAGCCTAAGCCTAGGGGTTCCCTAGACTAAGCCTAGGGGTGCCCTAGCCTAAGGCTATGGGAGCCCTTGCCTAAGACTAGGGTAGCCCTAGCCTAAAGCTAGGGGAGCCCTAGCCTTACCCTAAGCCTAAAGGTGCCCTAGCCTAAGTCTAGGGGAGCCCCAGCCTAAGCCTAGGGGTGCCCTAGCCTAAGGCTAGAGGAGCCCTAGCCTTAGCCTAACCCTAGGGGTGCCCGAACCTAAGGCTAGGGGAGCCCAAGCCTAAGCCTAGGTGTGCCTTAGCCTAAGGTTAGGGGAGCCCTAGCCTAAGTCTAGGGGAACCCTTGACTAAGTCTAGGGGTGCCGTGGCCTAAGGATAGGGGAGCCCTAGCCTAAGGCTAATGGAGCCCTAGCCAAAGACTAGGGGTGCCCGAGCCTAAGCTTAGGGGTGCCCTAGCCTAAGGCTAGGAGAGCCCTAGCCTAAGGTTAGGGAGACCTAGCCTTAGGCTAAGCCTAGGGGTGCCATAGCCTAAGGTTAGGGGAGCTCTAGCCTAAGGCTAGTGGAGCCCTGGCCTAAGTCTAGGGGTGCCTGAGCCTAAGCTTAGGGGAGCCGTAGCCTAAGCCTATGGGTGCCCTAGCCAAAGTCTAGGGGAGCCCTAGCCTTGTCTTAATCCTATGGGTGCCCTAGCCTAAGGCTTGGGGAGCCTTAGCCTAAGGCTAGGGGAGCCCTAGCCTTAGCCTAAGCCTAGGGGTGATATAGCCTAAGGTTAGGGGAGCCATAGCCTAAGGCTAGGGGAGCCCTAGCCTTACCCTAAGCCTAGGGGTGCCCTAGCCTAAGACTAGGGGAGCCCTAGCGTCAGCCCAGGCCTAGGGGTGCCCTGTCCAAGGCTAGGGGAGACCTAGCCTAATGCTAGGGGAGCCCTAGCCTAAGGCTAGGGGAGACCTAGCCTTAGCCTAAGCCTAGGGGTGCCCTAGCCTTAGTCTAGGGGAGCCCTAGCCTTAGCCTAAGCCTAGGGCTGCCCTAGCCTAAGTCTAGGGGAGCCCTAGCCTTAGCGTAAGCCTAGGGGTGCCCGAACGTAATGCTAGGGGAGCCCTATCCTTAACCTAAGCTTAAAGGTGCCCTAACCTAAGTCTAGGGGAGCCCTAGCCTTAGCCTAACCCTAGGGGTGCCCTAGCCTAAGGCTAAGGGAACCCTAGCCTAATCCTAGGGGTGCCCTAAACTAATGCTAGGGGAGTCCTGGCCTAAGCCTAGGCGTGCCATAGCGAAAGGCTAGGGGAGACCTATCCTAAGCCTAGGGGAGCCCTATCCTAAGCCTAGGGGTTCCCTAACCTAAGGCTAGGGGAGCCCTAGCCTTAGCCTAAGCCTACGGGTGCCCTAACCTAAGGCTAGGGGAACCCTAGCCCTAGCCTAAGCCTAGGGGTGCCCTAGCCTAAGGCTAGGGGAGCCCTAGCCTTAGCCTAAGCCTAGGGGTGCCCTAACCTAAGGCTAGGGGAGCCCTTCCCTAAGGCTAGGGGAGCCCTAGCCTAAGTGTAGTGGAGCCCTAGCCTAAGCCTAGGGGTGCCCGAGCCTAAGCCTAGAGGTGCATTAGCCAAAGGCTAGGAGAGTCCTAGCCTAAGCCTAGGGGAGCCCTAGCCTTAGCCTAAGCCTAGGGGTGCCATAGCATAAGGTTAAGGGAGCCCTAGCCTAAGGCTAGTGGAGCCCTAGCCTAACCCTAGGGGTGATAGAGCCTAAGCCAAGGGGAACCCTAGCCTAAGGCTAGGGGAGCCCCAACCTTAGCCTAAGCTTAGGGGTGCCCTAGCCTAAGGCTAGTGGAGCCCTAGCCTTAGCCTAAGACTAGGGGTGCCCAAACCTAAGGGTAGAGGAGCCCTAGCCTAAGCCTAGGGGTGCCCTAGCCTAAGGCTAGGGGAGCCCTAGCGTTAGCCTAAGCCTAGGGGTGCCCTAGCCTAAGGCTCGGGGAGCCCTAGCCTAAGGCTATGGGAGTCCTAGCGTTAGCATAAGCCTAGGGGTGCCCTAGCCAAGGCTAGGGGAGCCCTACCCTAAGGCTAGGGGAGCCCTAGCCTTAGCCTAAGCCTAGGGGTGCCCTAAGGTAAGGCTAGGGGAGCCCGAGCCTAAGCTTAGGGGAGCCCTAGCCTAAGTCTAGGGGTGCCCTAGCTTAAGGCTAGGGGAGTCCTAGCCTTAGACTAAGCCTAGGGGAGCCCTAGCCTAAGGCAAGGGGAGCCCTAGCCTAAGCCTAGGGGAGCCCGAACCTAAGGCTAGGGTAGCCCTAGCCTAGGCCTAGGTGTGCCCTAGCCTAAGGCAGGGGGAGCCCTTGACTAAGCCTAGGGGTGCCCTGGCCTAAGGATAGCGGAGCCCTAACCTAAGGCTAATGGAGCCCTAGCCTAAGCCTAGGGGTGCCCGAGCCTAAGCTTAGGGGAGCCGTAGCCTAAGCCTAGGGGTGCCCTAGCCTAAGTCTAGGGGAGCCCTAGCCTTAGCCTAAGCCTATGGGTGCCCTAGCCTAAGGCTTGGGGAGCCTTAGTCTAAGGCTAGGGGAGCCCTAGCCTTAGCCTAAGCCTAGGGGTGATCTAGCCGAAGGCTAGGGGAGACCTAGCCTAATGCTAGGGGAGCCCTAGCCTAAGGCTAGGGGAGCCCTAGCCTTAACCTAAGCATAGGGGTACCCTAGCCTTAGGCTAGGGGAGCCCTAGCCTTGGCCTAAGCCTAGGGCTACCATAGCCTAAGGCTAGGGGAGCCCTAGCCTAAGGCTAGGGGAGCCCTAGCCTTACCCTAAGCCTAGGGTGCCCTAGCCTAAGGCTATGTGAGCCCTACCCTAAGCCTAGGGGTGTCCTAGCCTAAGCCTAGGGGTGCCATAGCCTAAGCCTAGGGGAGCCCTAGCCTTAGCCTAAGCCTAGGGGTGCCCTAGCCAAGGCTAGGGGAGCCCTACCCTAAGGCTAGGGGAACCCTGACTAAGTCTAGGGGAGCCCTAGCCTAAGGATAGGGGAGCACTAGCCTAAGGCTAGGGGAGCCCTAGCCTAAGTATATTGGAACCCTAGCCTAAGCCTAGGCGTGCCCGAGCCTAATTCTAGTGGTGCCCTAGCCTAAGGATTGGGGAGCCCTAGACTAAGGTTAGGGGAGCCCTAGCCTTAGCCTAACATAGGGGTGACCTACCCTAAGGCTTGGGGAGCCCTAGCCGAAGGCTTGGGGAGCCCTAGCCTTAGCCTAAGCCAAGGGGTGCCCTAGCATAAGGTTAGGGGAGCCCTAGCCCAAGGCTAGAGAGCCTAGCCTAAGCCTAGGCGTACCTGAGCCTAAGCCTAGCGGAGCCCTAGCCTAAGGCTAATGGAGCCCTAGCCTAAACTTAGGGGTGCCCGAGCCTAAGCCTAGGGGTGCCCTAGCCTAAGGCTAGGAGAGCCCTAACCTAAGGCTAGGGGAGACATAGCCTTAGCCTAAGCCTAGGGGTGCCCTAGCATAAGGTTAGGGGAGCCCTAGCCTAAGGCTAGTGGAGCCCTAGCCTAAGTCTAGTGGTGCCCGAGCCTAAGCTTAGGGGAGCCTTAGCCTAAGCCTAGGGGTGCCCTAGCCTAAGGCTAGAGGAATCCCAGCCTTAGCCTAAGCCTAGGGGTGCCCTAGCCTAAGCCTAGGGCTGCCCTAGCCTAAGGTTAGGGGAGCCCTAGCCTAAGTCTAGGGGAGCCCTAGCCTAAGCCTAGGGGTGCCCTAGCCTAAGGCTAGGGGAGCCCTAGGCTTAGCCTAAGCCTAGGGGTGCCCTAGCCTAAGCCTAGGGGTGCTCTAGCCTAAGGCTAGGGGAGCCCTTGCCTAAGACTAGGGGAGCCCTAGCCTAAAGCTAGGGGAGCCCTAGCCTTACCCTAAGCCTCAAGGTGCCCTAGCCTAAGTCTAGGGGAGCCCTAGCCTTAGCCTAAGCCTAAAGGTGCCCGAGCCTAAGGCTAAGGAAGCCCCAGCCTAAGTCTAGGGTCGCCCTAGCCTTAGGCTAAGCCTAGGGCTGCCCTAGCCTAAGGCTAAGGGGACCCTAGCCTAATCCTAGGTGTGCCCTAACCTAAGGCTAGGGGAGCCCTAGCCTAAGCCTAGGGATGCCCGAACCTAAGGCTAGGGGAGCCCAAGGCTAAGCTTAGGTGTACCCTAGCCTAAGGCTAGGGGAGCCCTAGCCTAAGTCTAGGGGAGCCCTAGCCTAAGCCTAAGCCTAGGGGTGCCCTAACGTAAGGCTAAAGGAACCCTAGCCTAATCCTAGGGGTGCCCTAACCTAAGGCTAGGGGAGACCTATCCTAAGCCTACGGGAGCACTAGCCTAAGCCTAGGGGTTCCCAAACCTAAGGCTAGGGGAGCCCTAGCCTTAGCCTAAGCCTAGGGGTGCCCTAACCCCTGGCTAGGGGAGCCCTAGCCCTAGCCTAAGCCTAGGGGTGCCCTAGCATAAGCCTAGGGGTGCCCTAGCCTAAGGCTAGGGGAGCCCTAGCCTTAGCCTAAGCCTAGGGGTGCCTTAACCTAAGGCTAGAGGAGCCCTACCCTAAGGCTAGGGGAGCCCTAGCCTAAGGGTAGTGGAGACCTAGCCTAAGCCTAGGGGTGCCCGAGCCTAAGCCTAGTGGTGCCCTAGCCTAAGGCTAGGAGAGCCCTAGCCTAAGGCTTAGGGGTGCCCTAGCCTTAGCCTAAGCCTAGGGGTGCCATAGTATAAGGTTAAGGGAGCCCTAGCCTAAGGCTAGTGGAGCCCTAGCCTAACCGTAGGGGTCCCCGAGCCTAAGCCTAGGGGAGCCCAAGCCTAAGGCTAGGGGAGCCCCAGCCTTAGCCTAAGCTTAGGGGTGCCCTAGCTAAGGCTAGGGGAACCCTAGCCTTAGCCTAAGACTAGGGGTGCCCGAACCTAAGGCTAGAGGAGCCCTAGCCTAAGCCTAGGGGTGCCCTAGCCTAAGGCTAGGGGAGCCCTAGCGTTAGCCTAAGCCTAGGTGTGCCCTAGCCTAAGGCTCGGGGAGCCCTAGCCTAAGGCTATGGGAGCCCTAGCGTTAGCCTAAGCCTAGGGGTGCCCTAGCCAAGGCTAGGGGAGCCCTACCCTAAGGCTAGGGGAGCCCTAGCCTTAGACGAAGCGTAGGGGTGCCCTAGCTTAAGCCTAAGGGTGCCCTAGCCTAAGGCTAGGGGAGTCCTAGCCTAAGCTTAGGGGAGCCCTAGCCTAAGCCTAAGGTTGCCCTAGCTTAAGGCTAGGGGAGTCCTAGCATTAGCCTAAGCCTAGGGGTGCCCTAGCCTAAGGCTAGGGGAGCGCTAGACTAAGTCTACGGGAGCCCTAGCTTTAGCCTAAGCCTATGGGTGCCCTAGCCAAAGGCTTGGGGCATTAGCCTTAGGCTAGGGGAGCCCTAGCCTTAGCCTAAGCCTAGGGGTGATATAGCCTAAGGCTAGGGGAGCCCTAGCCTAAGCCTAGGGGAGGCCTAGCCTAAGGCAAGGGGAGCCCTAGCCTAAGCCTAGGGGAGCCCGAACCTAAGGCTAGGGGAGCCCTAGCCTAAGCCTAGGTGTGCCCTAGTCTAAGGCTAGGGGAGCCCTTGACTAAGCCTAGGGGTGCCCTGACCTAAGGATAGAGGAGCCCTAGCCTAAGGCTAATGGAGCCCTAGCCTAAACCTAGGGGTGCCCGAGCCTAAGTCTAGGGGTGCCCTAGCCTAAGGCTAGGAGAGCCCTAGCCTAAGGCTAGGGGAGACCTAGCCTTAGGCTAAGCCTAGCGGTGCCCTAGCCTAAGGTTAGGGGAGCCCTAGCCAAAGGCTAGTGGAGCCCTAGCCTAAGTCTAAGGGTGCCCGAGCCTAAGCTTAGGGGAGCCGTAGCCTAAGCCTAGGGGTGCCCTAGCCTAAGTCTAGGGGAGCCCTAGCCTTAGTCTAAGCCTATGGGTGCCCTAGCCTAAGGCTTGGGGAGCCTTAACCTAAGGCTAGGGGAGCCCTACCCTAAGGCTAGGGGAGCCCTAGCCTAAGGGTAGTGGAGACCTAGCCTAAGCCTAGGGGTGCCCGAGCCTAAGCCTACTGGTGCCCTAGCCTAAGGCTAGGAGAGCCCTAGCCTAAGGCTTAGGGGTGCCCTAGCCTTAGCCTAAGCCTAGGGGTGCCATAGTATAAGGTTAAGGGAGCCCTAGCCTAAGGCTAGTGGAGCCCTAGCCTAACCGTAGGGGTGCCCGAGCCTAAGCCTAGGGGAGCCCAAGCCTAAGGCTAGGGGAGCCCCAGCCTTAGCCTAAGCTTAGGGGTGCCCTAGCTAAGGCTAGGGGAGCCCTACCCTAAGGCTAGGGGAGCCCTAGCCTTAGCCGAAGCGTAGGGGTGCCCTAGCTTAAGCCTAAGGGTGCCCTAGCCTAAGGCTAGGGGAGTCCTAGCCTAAGCTTAGGGGAGCCCTAGCCTAAGCCTAAGGTTGCCCTAGCTTAAGGCTAGGGGAGTCCTAGCATTAGCCTAAGCCTAGGGGTGCCCTAGCCTAAGGCTAGGGGAGCGCTAGACTAAGTCTACGGGAGCCCTAGCTTTAGCCTAAGCCTATGGGTGCCCTAGCCAAAGGCTTGGGGCATTAGCCTTAGGCTAGGGGAGCCCTAGCCATAGCCTAAGCCTAGGGGTGATCTAGCCTAAGGCTAGCGGAGCCCTAGCCTAAGCCTAGGGGAGCCCTAGTCTAAGGCAAGGGGAGCCCTAGCCTAAGCCTAGGGGAGCCCGAACCTAAGGCTAGGGGAGCCCTAGCCTAAGCCTAGGTGTGCCCTAGTCTAAGGCTAGGGGAGCCCTTGACTAAGCCTAGGGGTGCCCTGGCCTAAGGATAGAGGAGCCCTAGCCTAAGGCTAATGGAGCCCTAGCCTAAACCTAGGGGTGCCCGAGCCTAAGTCTAGGGGTGCCCTAGCCTAAGGCTAGGAGAGCCCTAGCCTAAGGCTAGGGGAGACCTAGCCTTAGGCTAAGCCTAGCGGTGCCCTAGCCTAAGGTTAGGGGAGCCCTAGCCAAAGGCTAGTGGAGCCCTAGCCTAAGTCTAAGGGTGCCCGAGCCTAAGCTTAGGGGAGCCGTAGCCTAAGCCTAGGGGTGCCCTAGCCTAAGTCTAGGGGAGCCCTAGCCTTAGCCTAAGCCTATGGGTGCCCTAGCCTAAGGCTTGGGGAGCCTTAACCTAAGGCTAGGGGAGCCCTATCCTTAGCCTAAGCCTAGGGGTGATCTAGCCTAAGGCTTGGGGAGACTTAGCCTAATGCTAGGGCTGCCCTAGCCTAAGGCTAGGGGAGCCCTAGCCTTACCCTAAGCCTAGGGGTGCCCTAGCCTAAGGCTATGTGAGCCCTACCCTAAGCCTAGGGATGCCCTAGCCTAAGGCTAGGGGAGCCCTAGCCTTAGCCTAAGCCTAGGGGTGCCCTAGCCTAAGCCTAGGGGTGCCCTAGCCTTAGGCTAGGGGAGCCCTAGCCTAAGGCTAGGGGAGCCCTAGCCTTAGCCTAAGCCTAAAGGTGCCCGAACCTAAGGCTAAGGGAGCCTAGCCTTAGCCTAACCCTAGGGGTGCCCTAGCCTAAGGCTAAGGGAACCCTAGCCTAATCCTAGGGGTGCCATAGCCAAAGGCTAGGGGAGACCTATCCTAAGCCTAGGGGAGCCCTAGCCTAAGCCTAGGGGTGCCCTAACCTAAGGCTAGGGGAGCCCTAGCCCTAGCCTAAGCCTAGGGGTGCTCTAACCTAAGGCTAGGGGAGCCCTAGCCTAAGCCTAGGGGTGCCCGAGCCTAAGCCTAGTGGTGCCCTAGCCTAAGGCTAGGAGAGCCCTAGCCTAAGGCTAGGGGAGCCCTAGCCTAAGGCTAGGGGAGCCCTAGCCTTAGCATAAGCCTAGGGGTGCCATAGCATAAGGTTAAGGGAGCACTAGCCTAAGGCTAGTGAAGCCCTAGCCTAACCCTAGGGGTGCCCGAGCCTAAGCCTAGGGGAGCCCTAGCCTAAGGCTAGGGGAGCCCAAGCCTTAGCCTAAGCTTAGGGTTGCCCTAGTCTAAGGCTCGGGGAGCCCTAGTCTAAGGCTTTGGGAGCCCTAGCCTAAGGCTATGGGAGCCCTAGCGTTAGCCTAATCCTAGGGGTGCCCTAGCCAAGGCTTGGGGAGCCCTACCCTAAGGCTAGGTGAGCCCTAGCCTTAGCCTAAGCCTAGGGGTGCCCTAGGGTAAGGCTAGGGGAGCCATAGCCTAAGCCTAGGGGAGCCCTAGGCTTGGGCTAGGGGAGCCCTAGCATAAGGCTAGGGGTGCCCTATCCTAAGGGTAGGGGAACCCTATCCTAAGGCTAGGGGAGCCCAAGCCTAAGGCTATGGGAGCCCTGGACTAAGCCTAGGGGAGCCCTAAACTGAGGCTAGGGGAGCCCGAGCCTAAGGAAAGGGGAGCCCGAGCCTAAGGCTAGGGGAGCCCTAGCCTAAGGCTAGGGGAGCCCTAGCCTAAGATTAGGGGAGCCTGAGCCTAAGGCAAGGGAAGCCCTAGCCTAAGCCTAGGGGTGCCCTTGCCTAAGGCTAGGGGAGCCCTAGCCTTAGCCTAAGCCTATGGGTGCCCTAGCCAAGGCTAGGAGACCCCTACCCTAAGGCTAGGGCAGGCCTAGCCTTAGCCTAAGCCTAGGGGTGCCCTAGTGTAAGGCTAGGGGAGCCCTAGCCTAAGGCTAGGGGAGCCCTAAGCTTAGGCTAGGGGAGCCCTAGCATAAAGCTAGGGGTGCCCTACCCTAAGGGTATGGGAGCCCTAGCCTAAGACTAGGGGAGCCCAAGCCTAAGGCTAGGGGAGCCCTGGACTAAGTCTAGGAGAGCCCTAGCTTAAGTCTAGGGGAGCCTTAGCCTAAGCCTAGGGGTGCCCTAGCCTAAGGTTGGGGAGCACTAGCCTAAGGCTAGGGGAGCCCTAGCCTTAGCCTAAGCCTAGGGGAGCCCTAGCCTAAAGGTAAGGGAGCCCTAGCCTAAGCCTAGGGGAGCCCTAGCTAAAGGCTAGGGGAGCCCTAGCCTAAGACTTGGGGTGCCCTAACCTAAAGCTAGGGAGGTCCTAGCCTAAGGCTAGAGGATCGCTAGCCTTAGCCTAAGCCTAGGGGTGCGCTAGCCTAAGGCTAGGGGAGCCCTAGCCTTAGGCTATGGGAGCCTTAGCCTAAGGCTAAGGGAACCCTAGCCTAAGGCTAAGGGAACCCTAGCCTAAGCCTAGGGGTGCCCGAGCCTAAGCCTAGGTGTTCCCTAGCCTAAGGATAGGGGAGCACTAGCCAAGGGCTAGGGGAGCCCTGGACTAAGCCTAGGGGTGCTCTGGCCTAAGGATAGAAGAGCACTAGCCTAAGGCTAGGGGAGCCCTAGCCTAAGTCTAGGGGAACCCTAGCCTAAGCCTAAGGGTGCCCAAGCCTAAGCCTAGGGGTGCCCTAGCCTAAGCATTGGGGAGCCCTAGCCTAATGCTAGGGGAGCCCTAGCCTTAGCCTAAGCCTAGGGGTGACCTACCCTAAGGCTAGGGGAGCCCTAGCCGAAGGCTAGGGGAACCCTAGCCCTAGCCTAAGGCTAGTGGAGCCCTAGCCTTAGCCTAAGCCTAGGGGTGCCCTAGCCTAAGGCTAGGGGAGCCCTAGCGTTAGCCCAGGCTTAGGGGTGCCCTATCCAAGGCTAGGGGAGCCCTAGCCTAATGCTAGGGGAGCCCTAGCCTAAGGCTAGGGGAGACCTAGCCTTAGCCTAAGCCTAGGGGTGCCTTTGCCTAAGCCTAGGGGTGCCCTACCCTAAGGCTAAGGGAGCCCTTGCCTAAGGCTAGAGGAGCCCTAGCCTAAGGCTAGGGGAGCCCTAGCCTTAGCCTAAGCCTAAAGGTGCCCTAGCCTAAGTCTAGGGGAGCCCTAGCCTTAGCCTAAGCCTAAAGGTGCCCGAGCCAAAGGCTAAGGGAGCCCCAGCCTAAGGCTAGGGTATCCCTAGCCTTAGCCTTAGCCTAGGGGTGCCCAAACGTAAGGCTAGGGGAGCCCTAGCCTTACCCTAAGCCTAGCGGTGCCCTAGCCTAAGGCTATGGGAGCCCTAGCCTAAGCCTAGTGATGCCCTAGCCTAAGGCTAGGGGAGCCCTAGCCTTAGCCTAAGCCTATTGGTGCCCTAGCATAAGCCTAGGGGTGCCCTAGCCTAAGGCTAGGGGAGCCCTAGCCTAAGGCTAGGGGAGCCCTAGCCTAAGGCTAGGGGAGCCCTAGCCTAAGGCTAGGGGAGCCCTAGCCTAAGGCTAGGGGAGCCCTAGCCTAAGGCTAGGGGAGCCCTAGCCTAAGGCTAGGGGAGCCCTAGCCTAAGGCTAGGGGAGCCCTAGCCTTAGACTAAGCCTATGGGTGCCCTAGCCTAAGGCTTGGGGAGCCTTAGCCTAAGGCTAGGGGAGCCTTAGCCTTAGCCTAAGCCTAGGGGTGATCTAGCCTAAGGCTAGGGGAGCACTAGCCTAAGGCTAGGGGAGCCCTTGACTAAGCCTAGGGGTGCCCTGGCCTAAGGTTAGGGGAGCCCTAGCCTAAGGCTAGTGGAGCCCTAGCCTAAGTCTAGGGGTGCCCGAGCCTAAGCTTAGGGGAGCCATAACCTAAGCCTTGGGGTGCCCTAGCCTAAGCCTAGGGTTGCCCTAGCCTTAGCCTAAGCCTATGGGTGCCCTAGCCTAAGGCTTGGGGAGCCTTAGCCTAAGGTTAGGGGAGCCCTAGGCTTAGCCTAAGCCTAGGTGTGATCTAGCCTAAGGTTAGGGGAGCCATAGCCTAAGGCTAGGGGAGCCCTAGCCTTAGACTAAGCCTAGGGGTGCCCTAGCCTAAGGCTAGGGGAGCCCTAGCGTTAACCTAGGCCTAGGGGTTCCCTATCCAAGGCTAGTGGAGCCCTAGCCTAATGCTAGGGGAGCCCTAGCCAAGGCTAGTGGAGCCCTAGCCTAATGCAAGGGGAGCCCTAACCTAAGGCTAGGGGAGACCTAGCCTTAGCCTAAGCCTAGGGGTGCCCTAGCCTACGGCTAGGGGAGCCCTAGACTAAGGCTAGGGGAGCCCTAGCCTTAGCCTAAGCCTATGGGTGCCCTAGCCTAAGGCTTGGGGAGCCTTAGCCTAAGGCTAGGGGAGCCCTAGCGTTAGCCTAGGCCTAGGGGTTCCCTATCCAAGGCTAGGGGAGCCCTAGCCTAATGCTAGGGGAGCCCTAGCCAAAGGCTAGGAGAGCCCAAGCCAAAGGTTAGGTGAGCCCTAGCCAAAGGCTAGGGGAGCCTTAGCGTTAGCCTAAACCTAGGGGTGCCCTATCCAAGGCTAGGGGAGCCCTAGCCTAACGCTAGGGGAGCCCTATCCAAGGCTAGTGGAGCCCTAGCCTAATGCTAGGGGAGACCTAGCCAAAGGCTAGGAGAGACCTAGCCTTAGCCTAAGCCTAGGGGTGCCCTACCCTATGGCTTGGGGAGCCTTAGCCTAAGGCTAGGGGAGCCCTAGCCTTAGCCTAAGCCTAGGGGTGATCTAGCCTAAGGCTAGGGGAACCCTAGCCTTACCCTAAGACTAGGGGTGCCCTAGCCTAAGGCTAGGGAGCCCTAGCCTAAGCCTAGGGGTGCCCTAGCCTAAGGCTAGGGGAGCCTTAGCCTTAGCCTAAGGCTATGGGAGCCCTAGCCTAAGGCTAGGGGAGCCCTAGCCTTAGCCTAAGCCAAGGGTGCCCTAACCTAAGGCTAGGGGAACAAGAGCCTAAGGCTAGGGGAGCCCTAGCCTTAGTCTAAGCCTAGGCGTGCCCTAGCCTTAGGCTAGGGGAGCCCTAGCCTTAGCCTAAGCCTAGGGGTGCCCTAAACTAAGGCTAGGTGAGCCCAAGCCTAAACCTAGGGCTGCCATACCTAAGGCTAGGGGAGCCCTAGCCTTAGCCTAAGCCTATGGGTGCCCTAGCCTAAGCCTATGGGTGCCCTAGCCTAAGACTAGGGGAGCCCTAGCCTAAGCCAAGTGGTGCCCTAGCCTAAGGCTAGGGGAGCCCTAGCCTTAGGCTAAGCCTATGGGTGCCCTAGCCTAAGCCTATGGGTGCCCTAGCCTAAGGCTAGGGGAGCCCTAAACTAAGCCAAGGGGTGCCGTAGCCTAAGGCTAGGGGAGCCCTAGCCTTAGCCTAAGCCTAGGGGTGCCCTAGCCTAAGGTTAGGGGAGCCCTAGCTTAAGGCTAGGGGAGCCCTAGCCTAAGCCTAGGGGTGCCCGAGCCTAAGCCAAGGGGTGCCCTAGCCAAAGGCTAGGAGAGCCCTAGCCTAAGGCTAGGGGAGGCCTAGCCTTAGCCTAAGCCTAGGGATGACCTTGCCTAAGGCTAGGGGAGCCCTAGCCTTAGCCTAAGCCTAGGGGTGCCCTAGCCTAAGGCTAGGGGAGCCCTAGCCTAAGTCTAGGGGAGCCCTAGCCTTAGCCTAAGCCTATGGGTGCCCTAGCCTAAGGCTTGAGGAGCCTTTGATCTAGGCTAAGGATAGGGGAGCTCTAGCCTAAGGCTAGGGGAGCCCTAGCCTTAGCCTAAGCCTAGGGGTGCCCTAGCCTAAAGCTAGGAGAGCCCTAGCGTTAGCCTAGGCCTAGGGGTGCCCTATCCAAGGCTAGGGGAGCCCTAGCCAATTGTTAGGGGAGCCCTAGCTTAAGGCTAGAGGAGACCTAGCCTTAGCCTAAGCCTAGGGGTGCCCTAGCCTAAGGCTAGGAGAGCCCTAGCATTAGCCTAGGCCTAGGGGTGCCCTATCCAAGGCTAGGGGAGCCCTAGCCTAATGTTAGGGGAGCCCTAGCCTAAGACTAGGGGAGAACTAGCCTTAGCCTAAGCCTAGGGGTGCCCTAGCCTAAGGCTAGGAGAGCCCTAGCCTAAGGCTAGGGGAGCCCTAGCCTAAGGCTAGGGGAGCCCTAGCCTAAGGCTAGGGGAGCCCTAGCCTAAGGCTAGGGGAGCCCTAGCCTAAGGCTAGGGGAGCCCTAGCCTAAGGCTAGGGGAGCCCTAGGCTTAGCCTAAGCCTAAAGGTGCCCTAGCTTAAGGCTAGTGGAGCCCTAGCCTTAGCCTAAGCCTAAAGGTGCCCTAGACTAAGCCTAGGGGTGCCATAGCCTAAGGCTAGGCGAGCCCTAGCCTAAGGCTAGGGGAGCCCTAGCCTTAGCCTAAGCCTAGGGGTTCCCTAACGTAAGGCTAAGGGAGCAAGAGCCTAAGGCTAGGGGAGCCCTAGCCTTAGCCTAAGCCTAGGGGAGCCCTAGCCTAAGGCTAAGGGAACCCTAGCCTAAGCCTATGGGTGCCCTAACCTAAAGCTAGGGGAGTCCTAGCCTACGCCTAGGGGTGCCCAAACCTAAGTCTAGGGGAGCCCTACCCTAAGCCTAGGTGTGCCCTACCCTAAGGCTAGGGGAGCCCTAGCCTAAGGCTAGGGGAGCCCTAACCTTAGGCTAGGGGAGCCCTAGCCTAAGGCTAAGGGAACCCTAGCCTAAGCCTAGGGGTTCCCTAACCTAAAGCTAGGGGAGTCCTAGCCTAAGCCTAGGGGTGCCCTATCCAAAGGTTAGGGGAGAACTATCCTAAGCCGAGGGGTGCCAGAGCCTAAGCCTACGGGTGCCCTAGCCTAAGGCTAGGAGAGCCCTAGCCTAAGGCTAGGGGGGCCTTAGCCTAAGGCTAGGGGAGACCTAGCCTTAGCCTAAGCCTAGGGGTGCCCTAGCCTAAGGCTTGGGGAGCCTTAGCCTAAGGCTAGGGGAGCCCTAGCCTTAGCCTAAGCCTAGGGGTGATCTAGCCTAAGGCTAGGGGAGCCCTAGCCTTACCCTAAGCCTAGGGGTGCCCTAGCCTAAGGCTAGGGGAGCCTTAGCCTTAGCCTAAGCCTATGGGTGCCCTAGCCTAAGTGTAGGGGTGCCATAGCCTAAGGCTAGGGGAGCCCTAGCCTTAGCCTAAGCTTAAATGTGCCCTAGCCTAAGCCTAGGGGTAACATAGCCTAAGGTTATGGGAGCCCTAGCCTAAGGCTAGGGGAGCCCTAGCCTTAGCCTAAGCCAAGGGTGCCCTAACGTAAGGCTAGGGGAGCAAGAGCCTAAGGCTAGGGGAGCCCTAGCCTTAGCCTAAGCCTAGGGGTGCCATAGCATAAGGTTAAGGGAGCCCTAGCCTAAGGCTAGTGAAGCCCTAGTCTAACCCTAGGGGTGCCCGAGCCTAAGCCTAGGGGAGCCCTAGCCTAAGGCTAGGGGAGCCCAAGCCTTAGCCTAAGTTTAGGGTTGCCCTAGCCTAAGGCTCGGGGAGCCCTAGTCTAAGGCTTTGGGATCCCTAGCCTAAGGCTATGGGAGCCCTAGCGTTAGCCTAAGCCTAGGGGTGCCCTAGCCAAGGCTAGGGGAGCCCTACCCTAAGGCTAGGGGAGCCCTAGCCTTAGCCTAAGCCTAGGGGTGCCCTAGGGTAAGGCTAGGGGAGCCCTAGCCTAAGGCTAGGGGAGCCCTAGGCTTGGGCTAGGGGAGCCCTAGCATAAGGCTAAGGGTAGGGGACCCCTATCCTAAGGCTAGGGGAGCCCAAGCTTAAGGCTAGGGGAGCACTGGACTAAGTCTAGGGGAGCCCTAAACTGAGGCTAGGGTGCCTGAGCCTAAGGCTAGGGGAGCACGAGCCTAAGGCTAGGGGAGCCCGAGCCTAAGGCAAGGGGAGCCCGAGCCTAAGGCTAGGGGAGCCCTAGCCTAAGGCTAGGGGAGCCCTAGGCTAGGGCTAGGGGAGCCTGAGCCTAAGGCAAGGGGAGCCCTAGCCTAAGCCTAGGGGTGCCCTAGCCTAAGGCTAGGGGAGCCCTAGCCTTATCCTAAGCCTATGGGTGCCCTAGCCTAAGGCTTGGGGAGCCCTAGCCTTAGCCTAAGCCTAAGGGAGCCCTAGCCTAAGGCTATGGGAGCCCTAGCGTTAGCCTAAGCCTAGGGGTGCCCTAGCCAAGGCTAGGGGACCCCTACCCTAAGGCTAGGGCAGCCCTAGCCTTAGCCTAAGCCTAGGTGTGCCCTAGTGTAAGGCTAGGGGAGCCCTAGCCTAAGGCTAGGGGAGCCCTAAGCTTAGGCTAGGGGAGCCCTAGCATAAGGCTAGGGGTGCCCTACCCTAAGGGTATGGGAGCCCTAGCCTAAGGCTAGGGGAGCCCAAGCCTAAGGCTAGGGGAGCCCTGGACTAAGTCTAGGAGAGCCCTAGCCTTAGCCTAAGCTTAGGGGTGCCCTAGCCTAAGGTTGGGGAGCACTAGCCTAAGGCTAGGGAAGCCCTAGCCTTAGCCTAAGCCTAGGGGAGCCCTAGCCTAAAGCTAAGGGAGCCCAAGCCTAAGCCTAGGGGAGCCCTAGCTTAAGGCTAGGGGAGCCCTAGCCTAAGCCTAGGGGTGCCCTAACCTAAGGCTAGGGAGGTCCTAGCCTAAGGCTAGAGGATCTCTAGCCTTAGCCTAAGCCTAGGGGTGCGCTAGCCTAAGGCTAGGGGAGCCCTAGCCTTAGGCTATGGGAACCTTAGCCTAAGGCTAAGGGAACCCTAGCCTAAGGCTAAGGGAACCCTAGCCTAAGCCTAGGGGTGTCCGAGCCTAAGCCTAGGGGTGCCCTAGCCTAAGGATAGGGGAGCACTAGCCAAGGGCTAGGGGAGCCCTGGACTAAGCCTAGGGGTGCTCTGGCCTAAGGATAGAAGAGCACTAGCCTAAGCCTAGGGGTGCCCTAGCCTAAGGCTAGGGGAGCCCTAGCGTTAGCCCAGGCCTAGGGCTGCCCTATCCAAGGCTAGGGGAGCCCTAGCCTAATGCTAGGGGAGCCATAGCGTAAGGCTAGGGGAGACCTAGCCTTAGCCTAAGCCTAGGGGTGCCTTTGCCTAAGCCTAGAGGTGCCCTAGCCTAAGGCTAGGGGAGCCCTTGCCTAAGGCTAGTGGAGCCCTAGCCTAAGGCTAGGGAAGCCCTAGCCTTAGCCTAAGCCTAATGGTGCCCTAGCCTAAGTCTAGGGGAGCCCTAGCCTTAGCCTAAGCCTAAAGGTGCCCGAGCCAAAGGCTAAGGGAGCCCCAGCCTAAGGCTAGGGTATCCCTAGCCTTAGCCTTAGCCTAGGGGTGCCCAAACGTAAGGCTAGGGGAGACCTAGCCTTAGCCTAAGCCTAGGGCTACCCTAGCTTAAGGCTAGGGGAGCCCTAGCCTTACCCTAAGCCTAGCTGTGCCCTAGCCTAAGGCTATGGGAGCCCTAGCCTAAGCCTAGTGATGCCCTAGCCTAAGGCTACGGGAGCCCTAGCCTTAGCCTAAGCCTAGGGGTGCCCTAGCCTAAGCCTAGGGGTCCCCTAGCCTAAGGCTAGGGGAGCCCTAGCCTAGGGTTAGGGGAGCCCTAGCCAAAGGCTAGGGGAGCCCTAGCCTAAGGCTAGGGGAGCGCTAGCCCTAGCCTAAGCCTAAAGGTGCCCTAGCCTAAGTCTAGGGGAGCACTAGCCTTAGCCTAAGCCTAAAGGTGCCCGAACCTAAGGCAAAGGGAGCCCTAGCCTAAGGCTAGGGGAGCCCTAGCCTTAGACTAACCCTAGGGGTGCCCTAGCCTAAGGCTAAGGGAACCCTAGCCTAATCCTATGGGTGCCCTAACCTAAGGCTAGGAGAGTCCTAGCCTAAGCCTAGGGGTGCCATAGCCAAAGGCTAGGGGAGACCTATTCTAAGCCTAGGGGAGCCCTAGCCTAAGCCTAGGGGTCCCCGAACCTAAGGCTAGGGGAGCCCTAGCCTAAGCCTAGGTGTGCCCTAGCCTAAGACTAGGGGAGCCCTAGCCTAAGGCTAGGGGAGCCCTTGACTATGCCTAGGGGTGCCCTGGCCTAAGGGTAGGGGATCCCTAGCCTAAGGCTAGTGGAGCCCTAACCTAAGTCTAGGGGTGCCCGAGCGTAAGCTTAGGGGAGCCGTAGCCTAAGCCTAGGGGTGCCCTAGCCAAAGTCTAGGGAGCCCTAGCCTTAGCCTAAGCCTATGGGTGCCTTAGCCTAAGGCTAGGGGAACCCTAGCCTAAGCCTAGGTGTGCCTTAGCCTAAGGCTAGGGGAGCCCTAGCCTACGCTAGGGGAGCCCTGGAATAAGCCTAGGGGTGCCCTGGCCTAAGGATAGGGGAGCACTAGTCTAAGGCTAGGGGAGCCCTAGCATAAGTCTACGGCAGCCCTAGCCTAAGGCTAGGGGAGCCCTAGCCTTAGCCTAAGCCTAAAGGTGCCCTAGCCTAAGCCTAGGCGTGCCCTAGCCTTAGGCTAGGGGAGCCCTAGCCTTAGCCTAAGCCTAGGGGTGCCCTAACCTAAGGCTAGGTGAGCCCAAGCCTAAGCCTAGGGCTGCCATACCTAAGGCCATGGGAGCCCTAGCCTTAGCCTAAGCCTATGGGTGCCCTAGCCTAAGCCTATGGGTGCCCTAGCCTAAGGCTAGGGGAGCCCTAGCCTAAGCCAAGGGGTGCCCTAGCCTAAGGCTAGGGGAGCCCTAGCCTTAGCCTAAGCCTAGGGGTGCCCTAGCCTAAGATTAGGGGAGCCCTAGCTTAAGGCTAGGGGAGACCTAGCCTAAGGCTAATGGAGCCCTAGCCTAAGCCTAGGAGTGCCCGAGCCTAAGCCAAGGGGTGCCCTAGCCAAAGGCTTGGAGTGCCCTAGCCTAAGGCTAGGGGAGGCCTAGCCTTAGCCTAAGCCTAGGGATGCCCTTGCCTAAGGCTAGGGGAGCCCTAGCCTTAGCCTAAGCCTAGGGGTGCCCTAGCCTAAGGCTAGGGGAGCCCTAGCCTAAGGCTAGGGGAGCCCTAGCCTAAGTCTAGGGGAGCCCTAGCCTTAGCCTAAGCCTATGGGTGCCCTAGCCTAAGGCTTGAGGAGCCTTTGATCTAGGATAAGGATAGGGGAGCTCTAGCCTAAGGCTAGGGGAGCCCTAGCCTTAGCCTAAGCCTAGGGGTGCCCTAGCCTAAGGCTAGGAGAGCCCTAGCGTTAGCCTAGGCCTAGGGGTGCCCTATCCAAGGCTAGGGGAGCCCTAGCCTAATGTTAAGGGAGCCCTAGCCTAAGGCTAGGGGAGACCTAGCCTTAGCCTAAGCCTAGGGGTGCCCTAGCCTAAGGCTAGGAGAGCCCTAGCGTTAGCCTAGGCCTAGGGGTGCCCTATCCAAGGCTAGGGGAGCCCTAGCCTAATGTTAGGGGAGCCCTAGCCAAAGACTAGGGGAGACCTAGCCTTAGCCTAAGCCTAGGGGTGCCCTAGCCTAAGGCTAGGGGAGCCCTAGCCTTAGCCTAAGCCTAGGGGAGCCCTAGCCTAAGGCTAAGGGAACCCTAGCCTAAGCCTATGGGTGCCCTAACCTAAAGCTAGGGGAGTCCTAGCCTACGCCTAGGGGTGCCCAAACCTAAGTCTAGGGAAGCCCTACCCTTAGGCTAGGGGAACCCTAGCCTAAGTCTAAGGGAACCCTAGCCTAAGCCTAGGGGTTCCCTAACCTAAAGCTAGGGGAGTCCTAGCCTAAGCCTAGGGGTGCCCTAGCCAAAGGTAAGGTGGAAACCTATCCTAAGCCGAGGGGTGCCAGAACCTAAGCCTACGGGTGCCCTAGCCTAAGGCTAGGAGAGCCCTAGCCTAAGGCTAGGGGGTCCTTAGCCTAAGGCTAGGGGAGACCTATCCTTAGCCTAAGCCTAGGGGTGCCCTAGCCTACGGCTAGGGGAGCCCTAGCCTAAGGCTAAGGGAACCCTACCCTAATCCTATGGGTGCCCTAACCTAAGGCTAGGGGAGTCCTAGCCTAAGCCTAGGGGTGCCATAGCCAAAGGCTAGGGGAGACCTATCCTAAGCCTAGGGGAGCCCTAGCCTAAGCCTAGGGGTCCCCGAACCTAAGGCTAGGGGAGCCCTAGCCTAAGCCTAGGTGTGCCCTAGCCTAAGACTAGGGGAGCCCTAGCCTACGGCTAGAGGAGCCCTTGACTAAGCCTAGGTGTGCCCTGGCCTAAGGGTAGGGGAGCCCTAGCCTAAGGCTAGTGGAGCCCTAACTTAAGTCTAGGGGTGCCCGAGCCTAAGCTTAGGGGAGCCGTAGCCTAAGCCTAGGGGTGCCCAAACCTAAGTCTAGGGGAGCCCTACCCTAAGCCTAGGTGTGCCCTACCCTAAGGCTAGGGGAGCCCTAGCCTAAGGCTAGGGGAGCCCTAACCTTAGGCTAGGGGAGCCCTAGCCTAAGGCTAAGGGAACCCTAGCCTAAGCCTAGGGGTTCCCTAACCTAAAGCTAGGGGAGTCCTAGCCTAAGCCTAGGGGTGCCCTATCCAAAGGTTAGGGGAGAACTATCCTAAGCCGAGGGGTGCCAGAGCCTAAGCCTACGGGTGCCCTAGCCTAAGGCTAGGAGAGCCCTAGCCTAAGGCTAGGGGGGCCTTAGCCTAAGGCTAGGGGAGACCTAGCCTTAGCCTAAGCCTAGGGGTGCCCTAGCCTAAGGCTTGGGGAGCCTTAGCCTAAGGCTAGGGGAGCCCTAGCCTTAGCCTAAGCTTAAATGTGCCCTAGCCTAAGCCTAGGGGTAACATAGCCTAAGGTTATGGGAGCCCTAGCCTAAGGCTAGGGGAGCCCTAGCCTTAGCCTAAGCCAAGGGTGCCCTAACGTAAGGCTAGGGGAGCAAGAGCCTAAGGCTAGGGGAGCCCTAGCCTTAGCCTAAGCCTAGGGGTGCCATAGCATAAGGTTAAGGGAGCCCTAGCCTAAGGCTAGTGAAGCCCTAGTCTAACCCTAGGGGTGCCCGAGCCTAAGCCTAGGGGAGCCCTAGCCTAAGGCTAGGGGAGCCCAAGCCTTAGCCTAAGTTTAGGGTTGCCCTAGCCTAAGGCTCGGGGAGCCCTAGTCTAAGGCTTTGGGATCCCTAGCCTAAGGCTATGGGAGCCCTAGCGTTAGCCTAAGCCTAGGGGTGCCCTAGCCAAGGCTAGGGGAGCCCTACCCTAAGGCTAGGGGAGCCCTAGCCTTAGCCTAAGCCTAGGGGTGCCCTAGGGTAAGGCTAGGGGAGCCCTAGCCTAAGGCTAGGGGAGCCCTAGGCTTGGGCTAGGGGAGCCCTAGCATAAGGCTAAGGGTAGGGGACCCCTATCCTAAGGCTAGGGGAGCCCAAGCTTAAGGCTAGGGGAGCACTGGACTAAGTCTAGGGGAGCCCTAAACTGAGGCTAGGGTGCCTGAGCCTAAGGCTAGGGGAGCACGAGCCTAAGGCTAGGGGAGCCCGAGCCTAAGGCAAGGGGAGCCCGAGCCTAAGGCTAGGGGAGCCCTAGCCTAAGGCTAGGGGAGCCCTAGGCTAGGGCTAGGGGAGCCTGAGCCTAAGGCAAGGGGAGCCCTAGCCTAAGCCTAGGGGTGCCCCAGCCTAAGGCTAGGGGAGCCCTAGCCTTATCCTAAGCCTATGGGTGCCCTAGACTAAGGCTTGGGGAGCCCTAGCCTTAGCCTAAGCCTAAGGGAGCCCTAGCCTAAGGCTATGGGAGCCCTAGCGTTAGCCTAAGCCTAGGGGTGCCCTAGCCAAGGCTAGGGGACCCCTACCCTAAGGCTAGGGCAGCCCTAGCCTTAGCCTAAGCCTAGGTGTGCCCTAGTGTAAGGCTAGGGGAGCCCTAGCCTAAGGCTAGGGGAGCCCTAAGCTTAGGCTAGGGGAGCCCTAGCATAAGGCTAGGGGTGCCCTACCCTAAGGGTATGGGAGCCCTAGCCTAAGGCTAGGGGAGCCCAAGCCTAAGGCTAGGGGAGCCCTGGACTAAGTCTAGGAGAGCCCTAGCCTTAGCCTAAGCTTAGGGGTGCCCTAGCCTAAGGTTGGGGAGCACTAGCCTAAGGCTAGGGAAGCCCTAGCCTTAGCCTAAGCCTAGGGGAGCCCTAGCCTAAAGCTAAGGGAGCCCAAGCCTAAGCCTAGGGGAGCCCTAGCTTAAGGCTAGGGGAGCCCTAGCCTAAGCCTAGGGGTGCCCTAACCTAAGGCTAGGGAGGTCCTAGCCTAAGGCTAGAGGATCTCTAGCCTTAGCCTAAGCCTAGGGGTGCGCTAGCCTAAGGCTAGGGGAGCCCTAGCCTTAGGCTATGGGAACCTTAGCCTAAGGCTAAGGGAACCCTAGCCTAAGGCTAAGGGAACCCTAGCCTAAGCCTAGGGGTGTCCGAGCCTAAGCCTAGGGGTGCCCTAGCCTAAGGATAGGGGAGCACTAGCCAAGGGCTAGGGGAGCCCTGGACTAAGCCTAGGGGTGCTCTGGCCTAAGGATAGAAGAGCACTAGCCTAAGCCTAGGGGTGCCCTAGCCTAAGGCTAGGGGAGCCCTAGCGTTAGCCCAGGCCTAGGGCTGCCCTATCCAAGGCTAGGGGAGCCCTAGCCTAATGCTAGGGGAGCCATAGCGTAAGGCTAGGGGAGACCTAGCCTTAGCCTAAGCCTAGGGGTGCCTTTGCCTAAGCCTAGAGGTGCCCTAGCCTAAGGCTAGGGGAGCCCTTGCCTAAGGCTAGTGGAGCCCTAGCCTAAGGCTAGGGAAGCCCTAGCCTTAGCCTAAGCCTAATGGTGCCCTAGCCTAAGTCTAGGGGAGCCCTAGCCTTAGCCTAAGCCTAAAGGTGCCCGAGCCAAAGGCTAAGGGAGCCCCAGCCTAAGGCTAGGGTATCCCTAGCCTTAGCCTTAGCCTAGGGGTGCCCAAACGTAAGGCTAGGGGAGACCTAGCCTTAGCCTAAGCCTAGGGCTACCCTAGCTTAAGGCTAGGGGAGCCCTAGCCTTACCCTAAGCCTAGCTGTGCCCTAGCCTAAGGCTATGGGAGCCCTAGCCTAAGCCTAGTGATGCCCTAGCCTAAGGCTACGGGAGCCCTAGCCTTAGCCTAAGCCTAGGGGTGCCCTAGCCTAAGCCTAGGGGTCCCCTAGCCTAAGGCTAGGGGAGCCCTAGCCTAGGGTTAGGGGAGCCCTAGCCAAAGGCTAGGGGAGCCCTAGCCTAAGGCTAGGGGAGCGCTAGCCCTAGCCTAAGCCTAAAGGTGCCCTAGCCTAAGTCTAGGGGAGCACTAGCCTTAGCCTAAGCCTAAAGGTGCCCGAACCTAAGGCAAAGGGAGCCCTAGCCTAAGGCTAGGGGAGCCCTAGCCTTAGACTAACCCTAGGGGTGCCCTAGCCTAAGGCTAAGGGAACCCTAGCCTAATCCTATGGGTGCCCTAACCTAAGGCTAGGAGAGTCCTAGCCTAAGCCTAGGGGTGCCATAGCCAAAGGCTAGGGGAGACCTATTCTAAGCCTAGGGGAGCCCTAGCCTAAGCCTAGGGGTCCCCGAACCTAAGGCTAGGGGAGCCCTAGCCTAAGCCTAGGTGTGCCCTAGCCTAAGACTAGGGGAGCCCTAGCCTAAGGCTAGGGGAGCCCTTGACTATGCCTAGGGGTGCCCTGGCCTAAGGGTAGGGGATCCCTAGCCTAAGGCTAGTGGAGCCCTAACCTAAGTCTAGGGGTGCCCGAGCGTAAGCTTAGGGGAGCCGTAGCCTAAGCCTAGGGGTGCCCTAGCCAAAGTCTAGGGAGCCCTAGCCTTAGCCTAAGCCTATGGGTGCCTTAGCCTAAGGCTAGGGGAACCCTAGCCTAAGCCTAGGTGTGCCTTAGCCTAAGGCTAGGGGAGCCCTAGCCTACGCTAGGGGAGCCCTGGAATAAGCCTAGGGGTGCCCTGGCCTAAGGATAGGGGAGCACTAGTCTAAGGCTAGGGGAGCCCTAGCATAAGTCTACGGCAGCCCTAGCCTAAGGCTAGGGGAGCCCTAGCCTTAGCCTAAGCCTAAAGGTGCCCTAGCCTAAGCCTAGGCGTGCCCTAGCCTTAGGCTAGGGGAGCCCTAGCCTTAGCCTAAGCCTAGGGGTGCCCTAACCTAAGGCTAGGTGAGCCCAAGCCTAAGCCTAGGGCTGCCATACCTAAGGCCATGGGAGCCCTAGCCTTAGCCTAAGCCTATGGGTGCCCTAGCCTAAGCCTATGGGTGCCCTAGCCTAAGGCTAGGGGAGCCCTAGCCTAAGCCAAGGGGTGCCCTAGCCTAAGGCTAGGGGAGCCCTAGCCTTAGCCTAAGCCTAGGGGTGCCCTAGCCTAAGATTAGGGGAGCCCTAGCTTAAGGCTAGGGGAGACCTAGCCTAAGGCTAATGGAGCCCTAGCCTAAGCCTAGGAGTGCCCGAGCCTAAGCCAAGGGGTGCCCTAGCCAAAGGCTTGGAGTGCCCTAGCCTAAGGCTAGGGGAGGCCTAGCCTTAGCCTAAGCCTAGGGATGCCCTTGCCTAAGGCTAGGGGAGCCCTAGCCTTAGCCTAAGCCTAGGGGTGCCCTAGCCTAAGGCTAGGGGAGCCCTAGCCTAAGGCTAGGGGAGCCCTAGCCTAAGTCTAGGGGAGCCCTAGCCTTAGCCTAAGCCTATGGGTGCCCTAGCCTAAGGCTTGAGGAGCCTTTGATCTAGGATAAGGATAGGGGAGCTCTAGCCTAAGGCTAGGGGAGCCCTAGCCTTAGCCTAAGCCTAGGGGTGCCCTAGCCTAAGGCTAGGAGAGCCCTAGCGTTAGCCTAGGCCTAGGGGTGCCCTATCCAAGGCTAGGGGAGCCCTAGCCTAATGTTAAGGGAGCCCTAGCCTAAGGCTAGGGGAGACCTAGCCTTAGCCTAAGCCTAGGGGTGCCCTAGCCTAAGGCTAGGAGAGCCCTAGCGTTAGCCTAGGCCTAGGGGTGCCCTATCCAAGGCTAGGGGAGCCCTAGCCTAATGTTAGGGGAGCCCTAGCCAAAGACTAGGGGAGACCTAGCCTTAGCCTAAGCCTAGGGGTGCCCTAGCCTAAGGCTAGGGGAGCCCTAGCCTTAGCCTAAGCCTAGGGGAGCCCTAGCCTAAGGCTAAGGGAACCCTAGCCTAAGCCTATGGGTGCCCTAACCTAAAGCTAGGGGAGTCCTAGCCTACGCCTAGGGGTGCCCAAACCTAAGTCTAGGGAAGCCCTACCCTTAGGCTAGGGGAACCCTAGCCTAAGTCTAAGGGAACCCTAGCCTAAGCCTAGGGGTTCCCTAACCTAAAGCTAGGGGAGTCCTAGCCTAAGCCTAGGGGTGCCCTAGCCAAAGGTAAGGTGGAAACCTATCCTAAGCCGAGGGGTGCCAGAACCTAAGCCTACGGGTGCCCTAGCCTAAGGCTAGGAGAGCCCTAGCCTAAGGCTAGGGGGGCCTTAGCCTAAGGCTAGGGGAGACCTATCCTTAGCCTAAGCCTAGGGGTGCCCTAGCCTACGGCTAGGGGAGCCCTAGCCTAAGGCTAAGGGAACCCTACCCTAATCCTATGGGTGCCCTAACCTAAGGCTAGGGGAGTCCTAGCCTAAGCCTAGGGGTGCCATAGCCAAAGGCTAGGGGAGACCTATCCTAAGCCTAGGGGAGCCCTAGCCTAAGCCTAGGGGTCCCCGAACCTAAGGCTAGGGGAGCCCTAGCCTAAGCCTAGGTGTGCCCTAGCCTAAGACTAGGGGAGCCCTAGCCTACGGCTAGAGGAGCCCTTGACTAAGCCTAGGTGTGCCCTGGCCTAAGGGTAGGGGAGCCCTAGCCTAAGGCTAGTGGAGCCCTAACTTAAGTCTAGGGGTGCCCGAGCCTAAGCTTAGGGGAGCCGTAGCCTAAGCCTAGGGGTGCCCTAGCCTAAGTCTAGGGGAGCCCTAGCCTTAGCCTAAGCCTATGGGTGCCCTAGCCTAAGGCTTGGGGAACCTTAGCCTAAGGCTAGAGGAGCCCTAGCCTAAGGCTATGGGAGCCCTAGCCTAACCCTAGGGGAGCCCTAGCCTAAGGCTAAGGGAACCCTAGCCTAAGCCTATGGGTGCCCTAACCTAAAGCTAGGGGAGTCCTAGCCTACGCCTAGGGGTGCCCAAACCTAAGTCTAGGGGAGCCCTACCCTAAGCCTAGGTGTGCCCTACCCTAAGGCTAGGGGAGCCCTAGCCTAAGGCTAGGGGAGCCCTAACCTTAGGCTAGGGGAGCCCTAGCCTAAGGCTAAGGGAACCCTAGCCTAAGCCTAGGGGTTCCCTAACCTAAAGCTAGGGGAGTCCTAGCCTAAGCCTACGGGTGCCCTATCCAAAGGTTAGGGGAGAACTATCCTAAGCCGAGGGGTGCCAGAGCCTAAGCCTACGGGTGCCCTAGCCTAAGGCTAGGAGAGCCCTAGCCTAAGGCTAGGGGGGCATTAGCCTAAGCCTAAGCCTAGGGGTGCCCTAGCCTAAGGCTTGGGGAGCCTTAGCCTAAGGCTAGGGGAGCCCTAGCCTTAGCCTAAGCCTAGGGGTGATCTAGCCTAAGGCTAGGGGAGCCCTAGCCTTACCCTAAGCCTAGGGGTGCCCTAGCCTAAGGCTAGGGGAGCCTTAGCCTTAGCCTAAGCCTATGGGTGCCCTAGCCTAAGTGTAGGGGTGCCATAGCCTAAGGCTAGGGGAGCCCTAGCCTTAGCCTAAGCTTAAATGTGCCCTAGCCTAAGCCTAGGGGTAACATAGCCTAAGGTTATGGGAGCCCTAGCCTAAGGCTAGGGGAGCCCTAGCCTTAGCCTAAGCCAAGGGTGCCCTAACGTAAGGCTAGGGGAGCAAGAGCCTAAGGCTAGGGGAGCCCTAGCCTTAGCCTAAGCCTAGGGGTGCCATAGCATAAGGTTAAGGGAGCCCTAGCCTAAGGCTAGTGAAGCCCTAGCCTAACCCTCGGGGTGCCCGAGCCTAAGCCTAGGGGAGCCCTAGCCTAAGGCTAGGGGAGCCCAAGCCTTAGCCTAAGTTTAGGGTTGCCCTAGCCTAAGGCTCAGGGAGCCCTAGTCTAAGGCTTTGGGATCCCTAGCCTAAGGCTATGGGAGCCCTAGCGTTAGCCTAAGCCTAGGGGTGCCCTAGCCAAGGCTAGGGGAGCCCTACCCTAAGGCTAGGGGAGCCCTAGCCTTAGCCTAAGCCTAGGGGTGCCCTAGGGTAAGGCTAGGGGAGCCCTAGCCTAAGGCTAGGGGAGCCCTAGGCTTGGGCTAGGGGAGCCCTAGCATAAGGCTAGGGGTGCCCTACCCTAAAGGGTAGGGGACCCCTATCCTAAGGCTAGGGGAGCCCACGCTTAAGGCTAGGGGAGCACTGGACTAAGTCTAGGGGAGCCCTAAACTGAGGCTAGGGTGCCTGAGCCTAAGGCTAGGGGAGCACGAGCCTAAGGCTAGGGGAGCCCGAGCCTAAGGCAAGGGGAGCCCGAGCCTAAGGCTAGGGGAGCCCTAGCCTAAGGCTAGGGGAGCCCTAGGCTAGGGCTAGGGGAGCCTGAGCCTAAGGCAAGGGGAGCCCTAGCCTAAGCCTAGGGGTGCCCTAGCCTAAGGCTAGGGGAGCCCTAGCCTTATCCTAAGCCTATGGGTGCCCTAGCCTAAGGCTTGGGGAGCCCTAGCCTTAGCCTAAGCCTAGGGGAGCCCTAGCCTAAGGCTATGGGAGCCCTAGCGTTAGCCTAAGCCTAGGGGTGCCCTAGCCAAGGCTAGGGGACCCCTACCCTAAGGCTAGGGCAGCCCTAGCCTTAGCCTAAGCCTAGGTGTGCCCTAGTGTAAGGCTAGGGGAGCCCTAGCCTAAGGCTAGGGGAGCCCTAAGCTTAGGCTAGGGGAGCCCTAGCATAAGGCTAGAGGTGCCCTACCCTAAGGGTATGGGAGCCCTAGCCTAAGGCTAGGGGAGCCCAAGCCTAAGGCTAGGGGAGCCCTGGACTAAGTCTAGGAGAGCCCTAGCCTTAGCCTAAGCTTAGGGGTGCCCTAGCCTAAGGTTGGGGAGCACTAGCCTAAGGCTAGGGAAGCCCTAGCCTTAGCCTAAGCCTAGGGGAGCCCTAGCCTAAAGCTAAGGGAGCCCAAGCCTAAGCCTAGGGGAGCCCTAGCTTAAGGCTAGGGGAGCCCTAGCCTAAGCCTAGGGGTGCCCTAACCTAAGGCTAGGGAGCTCCTAGCCTAAGGCTAGAGGATCTCTAGCCTTAGCCTAAGCCTAGGGGTGCGCTAGCCTAAGGCTAGGGGAGCCCTAGCCTTAGGCTATGGGAACCTTAGCCTAAGGCTAAGGGAACCCTAGCCTAAGGCTAAGGGAACCCTAGCCTAAGCCTAGGGGTGTCCGAGCCTAAGCCTAGGGGTGCCCTAGCCTAAGGATAGGGGAGCACTAGCCAAGGGCTAGGGGAGCCCTGGACTAAGCCTAGGGGTGCTCTGGCCTAAGGATAGAAGAGCACTAGCCTAAGCCTAGGGGTGCCCTAGCCTAAGGCTAGGGGAGCCCTAGCGTTAGCCCAGGCCTAGGGCTGCCCTATCCAAGGCTAGGGGAGCCCTAGCCTAATGCTAGGGGAGCCATAGCGTAAGGCTAGGGGAGACCTAGCCTTAGCCTAAGCCTAGGGGTGCCTTTGCCTAAGCCTAGAGGTGCCCTAGCCTAAGGCTAGGGGAGCCCTTGCCTAAGGCTAGTGGAGCCCTAGCCTAAGGCTAGGGAAGCCCTAGCCTTAGCCTAAGCCTAATGGTGCCCTAGCCTAAGTCTAGGGGAGCCCTAGCCTTAGCCTAAGCCTAAAGGTGCCCGAGCCAAAGGCTAAGGGAGCCCCAGCCTAAGCCTAGGGTATCCCTAGCCTTAGCCTTAGCCTAGGGGTGCCCAAACGTAAGGCTAGGGGAGACCTAGCCTTAGCCTAAGCCTAGGGCTACCCTAGCTTAAGGCTAGGGGAGCCCTAGCCTTACCCTAAGCCTAGCTGTGCCCTAGCCTAAGGCTAGGGGAGCCCTAGCCTAGGGTTAGGGGAGCCCTAGCCAAAGGCTAGGGGAGCCCTAGCCTAAGGCTAGGGGAGCGCTAGCCCTAGCCTAAGCCTAAAGGTGCCCTAGCCTAAGTCTAGGGGAGCACTAGCCTTAGCCTAAGCCTAAAGGTGCCCGAACCTAAGGCAAAGGGAGCCCTAGCCTAAGGCTAGGGGAGCCCTAGCCTTAGCCTAACCCTAGGGGTGCCCTAGCCTAAGGCTAAGGGAACCCTAGCCTAATCCTATGGGTGCCCTAACCTAAGGCTAGGGGAGTCCTAGCCTAAGCCTAGGGGTGCCATAGCCAAAGGCTAGGGGAGACTTATTCTAAGCCTAGGGGAGCCCTAGCCTAAGCCTAGGGGTCCCCGAACCTAAGGCTAGGGGAGCCCTAGCGTAAGCCTAGGTGTGCCCTAGCCTAAGACTAGGGGAGCCCTAGCCTAAGGCTAGGGGAGCCCTTGACTATGCCTAGGGGTGCCCTGGCCTAAGGGTAGGGGAGCCCTAGCCTAAGGCTAGTGGAGCCCTAACCTAAGTCTAGGGGTGCCCGAGCGTAAGCTTAGGGGAGCCGTAGCCTAAGCCTAGGGGTGCCCTAGCCTAAGTCTAGGGAGCCCTAGCCTTAGCCTAAGCCTATGGGTGCCTTAGCCTAAGGCTAGGGGAACCCTAGCCTAAGCCTAGGTGTGCCTTAGCCTAAGGCTAGGGGAGCCCTAGCCTACGCTAGGGGAGCCCTGGAATAAGCCTAGGGGTGCCCTGGCCTAAGGATAGGGGAGCACTAGTCTAAGGCTAGGGGAGCCCTAGCATAAGTCTACGGCAGCCCTAGCCTAAGGCTAGGGGAGCCCTAGCCTTAGCCTAAGCCTAAAGGTGCCCTAGCCTAAGCCTAGGCGTGCCCTAGCCTTAGGCTAGGGGAGCCCTAGCGTTAGCCTAAGCCTAGGGGTGCCCTAACCTAAGGCTAGGTGAGCCCAAGCCTAAGCCTAGGGCTGCCATACCTAAGGCCAGGGGAGCCCTAGCCTTAGCCTAAGCCTATGGGTGCCCTAGCCTAAGCCTATGGGTGCCCTAGCCTAAGGCTAGGGGAGCCCTAGCCTAAGCCAAGGGGTGCCCTAGCCTAAGGCTAGGGGAGCCCTAGCCTTAGCCTAAGCCTAGGGGTGCCCTAGCCTAAGATTAGGGGAGCCCTAGCTTAAGGCTAGGGGAGACCTAGCCTAAGGCTAATGGAGCCCTAGCCTAAGCCTAGGAGTGCCCGAGCCTAAGCCAAGGTGTGCCCTAGCCAAAGGCTTGGAGTGCCCTAGCCTAAGGATAGGGGAGGCCTAGCCTTAGCCTAAGCCTAGGGATGCCCTTGCCTAAGGCTAGGGGAGCCCTAGCCTTAGCCTAAGCCTAGGGGTGCCCTAGCCTAAGGCTAGGGGAGCCCTAGCCTAAGTCTAGGGGAGCCCTAGCCTTAGCCTAAGCCTATGGGTGCCCTAGCCTAAGGCTTGAGGAGCCTTTGATCTAGGATAAGGATAGGGGAGCTCTAGCCTAAGGCTAGGGGAGCCCTAGCCTTAGCCTAAGCTTGGGGTGCCCTAGCCTAAGGCTAGGAGAGCCCTAGCGTTAGCCTAGGCCTAGGGGTGCCCTATCCAAGGCTAGGGGAGCCCTAGCCTAATGTTAAGGGAGCCCTAGCCTAAGGCTAGGGGAGACCTAGCCTTAGCCTAAGCCTAGGGGTGCCCTAGCCTAAGGCTAGGAGAGCCCTAGCGTTAGCCTAGGCCTAGGGGTGCCCTATCCAAGGCTAGGGGAGCCCTAGCCTAATGTTAGGGGAGCCCTAGCCAAAGACTAGTGGAGACCTAGCCTTAGCCTAAGCCTAGGGGTGCCCTAGCCTAAGGTTAGGGGAGCCCTAGCCTTAGCCTAAGCCTAGGGGAGCCCTAGCCTAAGGCTAAGGGAACCCTAGCCTAAGCCTATGGGTGCCCTAACCTAAAGCTAGGGGAGTCCTAGCCTACGCCTAGGGGTGCCCAAACCTAAGTCTAGGGGAGCCCTACCCTTAGGCTAGGGGAGCCCTAGCCTAAGTCTAAGGGAACCCTAGCCTAAGCCTAGTGGTTCCCTAACCTAAAGCTAGGGGAGTCCTAGCCTAAGCCTAGGGGTGCCCTAGCCAAAGGTAAGGTGGAAACCTATCCTAAGCCGAGGGGTGCCAGAGCCTAAGCCTACGGGTGCCCTAGCCTAAGGCTAGGAGAGCCCTAGCCTAAGGCTAGGGGGTCCTTAGCCTAAGGCTAGGGGAGACCTATCCTTAGCCTAAGCCTAGGGGTGCCCTAGCCTACGGCTAGGGGAGCCCTAGCCTAAGGCTAAGGGAACCCTAGCCTAATCCTATGGGTGCCCTAACCTAAGACTAGGGGAGTCCTAGCCTAAGCCTAGGGGTGCCATAGCCAAAGGCTAGGGGAGACCTATCCTAAGCCTAGGGGAGCCCTAGCCTAAGCCTAGGGGTCCCCGAACCTAAGGCTAGGGGAGCCCTAGCCTAAGCCTAGGTGTGCCCTAGCCTAAGACTAGGGGAGCCCTAGCCTACGGCTAGAGGAGCCCTTGACTAAGCCTAGGTGTGCCCTGGCCTAAGGGTAGGGGAGCCCTAGCCTAAGGCTAGTGGAGCCCTAACCTAAGTCTAGGGGTGCCCGAGCCTAAGCTTAGGGGAGCCGTAGCCTAAGCCTAGGGGTGCCCTAGCCTAAGTCTAGGGGAGCCCTAGCCTTAGCCTAAGCCTATGGGTGCCCTAGCCTAAGGCTTGGGGAACCTTAGCCTAAGGCTAGAGGAGCCCTAGCCTAAGGCTATGGGAGCCCTAGCCTTAATCTAGGGGAGCCCTAGCCTAAGGCTAAGGGAACCCAAGCCTAAGCCTAGGGGTGCCCTAACCTAAGGCTAGGGGAGTCCTAGCCTATGCTAGGGGAGCCCTGGAATAAGCCTAGGGGTGCCCTGGCATAAGGATAGGGGAGTACTAGTCTAAGGCTAGGGGAGGCCTAGCATAAGTCTATGGCAGCCCTAGCCTAAGGCTAGGGGAGCCCTAGCCTAAGGCTAGGGGAGCCCTAGCCTTAGCCTAAGCCTAAAGGTGCCCTAGCCTAAGCCTAGGCGTGCCCTATCCTTAGGCTATGGGAGCCCTAGCCTTAGCCTAAGCCTAGGGGTGCCCTAACTTAAGGCTAGGTGAGCCCAATCCTAAGCCTAGGGCTGCCATACCTAAGGCTAGGGGAGCCCTAGCCTTAGGCTAAGCCTATGGGTGCCCTAGCCTAAGCCTATGGGTGCCCTAGCCTAAGGCTAGGGGAGCCCTAGCCTAAGCCAAGGGGTGCCCTAGCCTAAGGCTAGGGGAGCCCTAGCCTTAGCCTAAGCCTAGGGGTGCCCTAGCCTAAGGTTAGGGGAGCCCTAGCTTAAGGCTAGGGGAGACCTAGCCTAAGGCTAATGGAGCCCTAGCCTAAGCCTAGGGGTGCCCGAGCCTAAGCCAAGGGGTGCCCTAGCCAAAGGCTAGGAGAGCCCTAGCCTAAGGCTAGGAGAGGCCTAGCCTTAGCCTAAGCCTAGGGATGCCCTTGCATAAGGCTAGGGGAGCCCTAGCCTTAGCCTAAGCCTAGGGGTGCCCTAGCCTAAGGCTAGGGGAGCCCTAGCCTAAGGCTAGGGGAGCCCTAGCCTAAGTCTAGGGGAGCCCTAGCCTTAGCCTAAGCCTATGGGTGCCCTAGCGTAAGGCTTGAGGAGCCTTTGATCTAGGCTAAGGATAGGGGAGCTCTAGCCTAAGGCTAGGGGAGCCCTAGCCTTAGCCTAAGCCTAGGGGTGCCCTAGCCTAAGGCTAGGAGAGCCCTAGCGTTAGCCAGGGCTAGGGGTGCCCTATCCAAGGCTAGGGGAGCCCTAGCCTAATGTTAGGGGAGCCCTAGCCTAAGGCTAGGGGAGACCTAGCCTTAGCCTAAGCCTAGGGGTGCCCCAGCCTAAGGCTAGGGGAGCCCTAGCCTTAGCCTAAGCCTAGGGGAGCCCTAGCCTAAGGCTAAGGGAACCCTAGCCTAAGCCTATGGGTGCCCTACCCTAAAGCTAGGGGAGTCCTAGCCTACGCCTAGGGGTGCCCAAACCTAAGTCTAGGGGAGCCCTACCCTAAGCCTAGGTGTGCCCTAGCCTAATGCTAGGGGAGCCCTAGCCTAAGGCTAGGGGAGCCCTAACCTTAGGCTAGGGGAGCCCTAGCCTAAGTCTAAGGGATCCCTAACCTAAGCCTAGGGGTTCCCTAACCTAAAGCTAGGGGAGTCCTAGCCTAAGCCTAGGGGTGCCCTAGCCAAAGGTTAGGGGAGACCTATCCTAAGCCGAGGGGTGCCAGAGCCTAAGCCTACGGGTGCCCTAGCCTGAGGCTAGGGGAGCCCTAGCCTTACCCTAAGCCTAGGGGTGCCCTAGCCTAAGGCTAGGGGAGCCTTAGCCCTAGCCTAAGCCTATGGGTGCCCTAGCCTAAGCGTAGGGGTGCCATAGCCTAAGGCTAGGGGAGCCCTAGCCTTAGCCTAAGCTTAAAGGTGCCCTAGCCTAAGCCTAGGGGTAACATAGCCTAAGGCTATGGGAGCCCTAGCCTAAGGCTAGGGGAGCCCTAGCCTTAGCCTAAGCCAAGGGTGCCCTAACGTAAGGCTAGGGGAGCAAGAGCCTAAGGGTAGGGGAGCCCTAGCCTTAGTCTAAGCCTAGGGGTGTCCTAGCCTAAGGCTAGGGGAGCCCTAGCCTTAATCTAGGGGAGCCCTAGCCTAAGGCTAAGGGAACCCAAGCCTAAACCTAGGGGTGCCCTAACCTAAGGCTAGGGGAGTCTTAGCCTAAGCCTAGGGGTGCCCTAGCCAAAGGCTAGGGGAGACCTATCCTAAGCCTAGGGGAGCCCTAGCCTAAGCCTAGGGGTGCACGAACCTAAGGCTAGCGGAGCCCTAGCCTAAGCCTAGGTGTGCCCTAGCCTAAGGCTAGGGGAGCCCTAGCCTACGCTAGGGGATCCCTGGAAAAAGCCTAGGGGTGCCCTGGCCTAAGGATAGGGGAGCACTAGTCTAAGGCTAGGGGAGCCCTAGCATAAGTCTACGGGAGCCCTAGCCTAAGGCTAGGGGAGCCCTAGCCTTAGCCTAAGCCTAAAGGTACCCTACCCTAAGCCTAGGGGTGCCATAGCCTAAGTCTACGGGAGCCCTAGCCTAAGCCTAGGCGTGCCCTAGCCTAAGGCTAGGGGAGCCGTAGCCTAAGTATAGGGGAGCCCTAGCCTAAGGTTGGGGAGTCCTAGCCTTAAACTAAGCTTAGGGGTGCCCTAGCCTAATACGAGGGGAGCCCTAGCCTTAGCCTAAGCCTATGGGTGCCCTAGCCTAAGCCTATGGATGCCCTAGCCTAAGGCTAAGGGAGCCCTACCCTAAGCCAAGGGGTGCCCTAGCCTAAGGCTAGGGGAGACCTAGCCTTAGCCTAAGCCTAAGGGTGCCCTAGCCTAAAGTTAGGGGAGCCCTAGCCTAAGGCTAGGGGAGACCTAGCCTAAGGCTAATGGAGCCCTAGCCTAAGCCTAGGGGTGCCCGAGCCTAAGCCAAGGGGTGCCCTAGCCAAAGGCTAGGAGAGCCCTAGCCTAAGGCTAGGGGAGGCCTAGCCTTAGCCTAAGCCTAGGGATGCCCTTGCCTAAGGCTTGGGGAGCCTTTGATCTAGGCTAAGGCTAGGGGAGCTCTAGCCTAAGACTAGGGGAGCCCTAGCCTTAGCCTAAGCCTAGGGGTGCCTTAACCTAAGGCTAGGAGAGCCTTAGCGTTAGCCTAGGCCTAGGGGTGACCTATCCAAGGCTAGGGGAGCCCTAGCCTAATGCTAGGGGAGACCTAGCCTAAGGCTAGAGGAGACCTAGCCTTAGCCTAAGCCTAGGGGTGCCCTAGCCTAAGGCTAGGGGATCCCTAGCCTTAGCCTAAGACTAGGGCTGCCCTAGCCTAAGGCTAGGGGAGCCCTAGCCTTACCCTAAGCCTAGCGGAGCCCTAGACTAAGTCTAGGGGAGCCCTAGACTTACCCTAAGCCTTTGGGTACCCTAGCCTAAGGCTAGGGGAGCCTTAGACTAAGCCTAGGGGTGCCCTAGCTTAAGGCTAGGGGAGCCCTAGCCTTAGCCTAAGCCTAGGGGTGCCCTAGCCTAAGGCTAGGGGTGCCCTAGCCTAAGGCTAGGGGAGCCCTAGCCTAAGGCTAGGGGAGCCCTAGGATTAGCCCAAGCCTAGGGGTGCCCTTGCGTAAGGCTAGGGGAGCCCTAGCCTTAGTCTAAGCCTAAAGGTGCCCTAGACTAAGCCTAGGGGTGCCATAGCCTAAGGCTAGGCGAGCCCTAGCCTAAGGCTAGGGGAGCCGTAACCTTAGCCTAAGCCTAGGGTGCCCTAACGTAAGGCTAAGGGAGCAAGAGCCTAAGGCTAGGGGAGCCCTAGCCTTAGCCTAAGCCTAGGGGTGCCCTACCCTAAGGCTTGGGGAGCCCTAGCCTTAGGCTAGGGGAGCCCTAGCCTAAGGCTAAGGGAACCCTAGCCTAAGCCTAGGGGTGCCGTAACCTAAAGCTAGGGGAGCCCTAACCTAAGCCTAGGTGTGCCCTAGCCTAAGGCTAAGGGAACCCTAGCCTAAGCCTAGGGGTGCCCTAACATAAAGCTAGGGGAGTCCTAGCCTAAGCCTAGGGGTGCCCTAGCCAAAGGTTAGGGGAGACCTATCCTAAGCCGAGGGGTGCCAGAGCCTAAGCCTAGGGGTGCCCTAGCCTAAGGCTAGGAGAGCCCTAGCCTAAGCCTAGGGGAGCCTTAGCCTAAGGCTAGGGGAGCCCTAGACTTAACCTAAGCCTAGGGGTGACATACCCTAAGTCTAGGGGAGCCCTAGCCAGAGGCTAGGGGAGCCCTAGCCCTAGCCTAAGCCTAGGGGTACCCGAGCCTAAGGCTAGGGGAGCCCTAGCCTAAGGATAGGGGAGCCCTAGTTTAAGGATAGGGGAGCCCTAGCCTAAGGTTATGGGAGCCCTGGACTAAGCCTAGGGGTACCCTAGCCTAAGGATAGGGGAGCACTAGCCTAAGGCTAGGGGAGCCCTATCCTAAGTCTGGGGAGCCCTAGCATAAGGCTAGGGGTGCCTGAGCCTAAGGCTAGGGTAGCCCTAGCCTTAGCCTAAGCTTAGGGGTGCCCTAGCCTAAGACTAGGGGAGCCCTAGCCTTAGCCTACGCCTATGGGTGCCCTAGCCTAAGCCTATGGGTGCCCTAGCCTAAGGCTAGGGAAGCCCTAGCCTTATCCTAAGCCTAGGGGTGCCCGATCCTAAGGCTAGGGGAGCCCTAGCCTAAGTCTAGGGGTGCCCTAGCCTAAGGCTATTAGAGCCCTAGCCTAAGGTTAGGGGAGCCCTAGCCTTAGCCTATGCCTATGGGTGCCATAGCCTAAGGCTAGGGGTGCCCTAGCCTAAGGCTAGGGGAGCTTTAGCCTAAGGCTAGGGCAGCCCTTGCCTAAGGCTAGGGGAGCCCTAGGCTTAGCCTAAGCCTAAAGGTGACCTAGCCTAAGGCAAGGGGAGCCCTAGCCTTAGACTAAGCCTAAAGGTGCCCTAGACCAAGCCTAGGGGTGCCATATGCTAAGGCTAGGGGAGCAAGATCCTAAGGCTAGGGGAGCCCTAGCCTTAGCCTAAGCCTAGGGGTGCCCTACCCTAAGGCTAGGGGAGCCCTAGCCTTAGCCTAAGCCTAGGGGAGCCCTAGCCTAAGGCTAAGGGAATCCTAGCCTAAGCCTATGGGTGCCCTAACCTAAAGCTAGGGGAGTCCTAGCCTACGCTTAGGGGTGCCCAAACCTAAGTCTAGGGGAGCCCTACCCTTAGGCTAGGGGAGCCCTAGCCTAAGTCTAAGGGAACCCTAGCCTAAGCCTAGGGGTTCCCTAACCTAAAGCTAGGGGAGTCCTAGCCTAAGCCTAGGGGTGCCCTAGCCAAAGGTTAGGGGAGACCTATCCTAAGCCGAGGGTTGCCAGAGCCTAAGCCTACGGGTGCCCTAGCCTAAGGCTAGGAAAGCCCTAGCCTAAGGCTAGGGGGGCCTTAGCCTAAGGCTAGGGGAGACCTAGCCTTAGCCTAAGCCTAGGGGTGCCCTAGCCTACGGCTAGGGGAGACCTAGCCTAAGGCTAACGGACCCCTAGCCTAATCCTATGGGTGCCCTAACCTAAGGCTAGGGGAGTCCTAGCCTAAGCCTAGGGGTGCCATAGCCAAAGGCTAGGGGAGACCTATCCTAAGCCTAGGGGAGCCCTAGCCTAAGCCTAGGGGTCCCCGAACCTAAGGCTAGGGGAGCCCTAGCCTAAGCCTAGGTGTGCCCTAGCCTAAGACTAGGGGAGCCCTAGCCTACGGTTAGGGGAGCCCTTGACTAAGCCTAGGTGTGCCCTGGCCTAAGGGTAGGGGAGCCCTAGCCTAAGGCTAGTGGAGCCCTAACCTAAGTCTAGGGGTGCCCGAGCCTAAGCTTAGGGGAGCCGTAGCCTAAGCCTAGGGGTGCCCTAGCCTAAGTCTAGGGGAGCGCTAGCCTTAGCCTAAGCCTATGGGTGCCCTAGCCTAAGGCTAGGGGAACCTTAGCCTAAGGCTAGGGGAGCCCTAGCCTAAGGCTATGGGAGCCCTAGCCTTAATCTAGGGGAGCCCTAGCCTAAGGCTAAGGGAACCCAAGCCTAAGCCTTGGGGTGCACTAACCTAAGGCTAGGGGAGTCCTAGCCTATGCTAGGGGAGCCCTGGAATAAGCCTAGGGGTGCCCTGGCCTAAGGATAGGGGAGTACTAGTCTAAGGCTAGGGGAGCCCTAGCATAAGTCTATGGCAGCCCTAGCCTAAGGCTAGGGGAGCCCTAGCCTTAGCCTAAGCCTAAAGGTGCCCTAGCCTAAGCCTAGGCGTGCCCTATCCTTAGGCTAGGGGAGCCCTAGCCTTAGCCTAAGCCTAAGGGTGCCCCAACCTAAGGCTATGTGAGCCCAAGCCTACGTCTAGGGCTGCCATACCTAAGGCTAGGGGAGCCCTAGCCTTAGGCTAAGCCTATGGGTGCCCTAGCCTAAGCCTATGTGTGCCCTAGCCTAAGGCTAGGGGAGCCCTAGCCTAAGCCAAGGGGTGCCCTAGCCTAAGGCTAGGGGAGCCCTAGCCTTAGCCTAAGCCTAGGGGTGCCCTAGCCTAAGGTTAGGGGAGCCCTAGCTTAAGGCTAGGGGAGACCTAGCCTAAGGCTAATGGAGCCCTAGCCTAAGCCTAGGGGTGCCCGAGCCTAAGCCAAGGGGTGCCCTAGCCAAAGGCTAGGAGAGCCCTAGCCTAAGGCTAGGAGAGGCCTAGCCTTAGCCTAAGCCTAGGGATGCCCTTGCATAAGGCTAGGGGAGCCCTAGCCTTAGCCTAAGCCTAGGGGTGCCCTAGCCTAAGGCTAGGGGAGCCCTAGCCTAAGTCTAGGGGAGCCCTAGCCTTAGCCTAAGCCTATGGGTGCCCTAGCGTAAGGCTTGAGGAGCCTTTGATCTAGGCTAAGGATAGGGGAGCTCTAGCCTAAGGCTAGGGGAGCCCTAGCCTTAGCCTAAGCCTAGGGGTGCCCTAGCCTAAGGCTAGGAGAGCCCTAGCGTTAGCCTAGGCCTAGGGGTGCCCTATCCAAGGCTAGGGGAGCCCTAGGCTAATGTTAGGGGAGCCCTAGCCTAAGGCTAGGGGAGACCTAGCCTTAGCCTAAGCCTAGGGGTGCCCTAGCCTAAGGCTAGGAGAGCCCTAGCGTTAGCCTAGGCCTAGGGGTGCCCTATCCAAGGCTAGGGGAGCCCTAGCCTAATGTTAGGGGAGCCCTAGCCTAAGACTAGGGGAGACCTAGCCTTAGCCTAAGCCTAGGGGTGCCCCAGCCTAAGGCTAGGGGAGCCCTAGCCTTAGCCTAAGCCTAGGGGAGCCCTAGCCTAAGGCTAAGGGAACCCTAGCCTAAGCCTATGGGTGCCCTAACCTAAAGCTAGGGGAGTCCTAGCCTACGCCTAGGGGTGCCCAAACCTAAGTCTAGGGGAGCCCTACCCTAAGCCTAGGTGTGCCCTAGCCTAATGCTAGGGAAGCCCTAGCCTAAGGCTAGGGGAGCCCTAACCTTAGGCTAGGGGAGCCCTAGCCTAAGTCTAAGGGATCCCTAACCTAAGCCTAGGGGTTCCCTAACCTAAAGCTAGGGGAGTCCTAGCCTAAGCCTAGGGGTGCCCTAGCCAAAGGTTAGGGGAGACCTATCCTAAGTCGAGGGGTGCCAGAGCCTAAGCCTACGGGTGCCCTAGCCTGAGGCTAGGAGAGCCCTAGCCTAAGGCTAGGGGGGCCTTAGCCTAAGGCTAGGGGAGCCCTAGCCTTAGCCTAAGCCTAGGGGAGCCCTAGCCTAAGGCTAAGGGAACCCTAGCCTAAGCCTATGGGTGCCCTAACCTAAAGTTAGGGGAGTCCTAGCCTACGCCTAGGGGTGCCCAAACCTAAGTCTAGGGGAGCCCTACCCTAAGCCTAGGTGTGCCCTAGCCTAAGGCTAGGGGAGCCCTAGCCTAAGGCTAGGGGAGCCCTAACCTTAGGCTAGGGGAGCCCTAGCTTAAGTCTAAGGGAACCCTAGCCTAAGCCTAGGGGTCCCTAACCTAAAGCTAGGGGAGTCCTAGCCTAAGCCTAGGGGTGCCCTAGCCAAAGGTTAGGGGAGACCTATCCTAAGCCGAGGGGTGCCAGAGCCTAAGCCTACGGGTGCCCTAGCCTAAGGCTAGGAGAGCCCTAGCCTTAGCCTAAGCCTAGGGGTGCCCTAGCCTACGGCTAGGGGAGCCTTAGCCCTAGCCTAAGCCTATGGGTGCCCTAGCCTAAGTCTTGGGGAGCCTTAGCCTAAGGCTAGCGGAGCCCTAGCCTTAGCCTAAGGCTACGGGAGCCCTAGCCTTAGCCTAAGCCTAGGGGTGATCTAGCCTAAGGCTAGGGGAGCCCTAGCCTTACCCTAAGCCTAGGGGTGCCCTAGCCTAAGGCTAGGGGAGCCTTAGCCCTAGCCTAAGCCTATGGGTGCCCTAGCCTAAGCGTAGGGGTGCCATAGCCTAAGGCTAGGGGAGCCATAGCCTTAGCCTAAGCTTAAAGGTTCCCTAGCCTAAGCCTAGGGGTAACATAGCCTAAGGCTATGGGAGCCCTAGCCTAAGGCTAGGGGAGCCCTAGCCTTAGCCTAAGCCAAGGGTGCCCTAACGTAAGGCTAGGGGAGCAAGAGCCTAAGGCTAGGGGAGCCCTAGCCTTAGTCTAAGCCTAGGGGTGTCCTAGCCTAAGGCTAGGGGAGCCCTAGCCTTAATCTAGGGGAGACTTGCCTAAGGCTAAGGGAACCCAAGCCTAAGCCTAGGGGTGCCCTAACCTAAGGCTAGGGGAGTCTTAGCCTAAGCCTAGGGGTGCCCTAGCCAAAGGCTAGGGGAGACCTATCCTAAGCCTAGGGGAGCCCTATCCTAAGCCTAGGGGTGCACGAACCTAAGGCTAGCGGAGCCCTAGCCTAAGCCTAGGTGTGCCCTAGCCTAAGGCTAGGGGAGCGCTAGCCTACGCTAGGGGATCCCTGGAATAAGCCTAGGGGTGCCCTGGCCTAAGGATAGGAGAGCACTAGTCTAAGGCTAGGGGAGCCCTAGCATAAGTCTACGGGAGCCCTAGCCTAAGGCTAGGGGAGCCCTAGCCTTAGCCTAAGCCTAAAGGTACCCTACCCTAAGCCTAGGGGTGCCATAGCCTAAGTCTACGGGAGCCCTAGCCTAAGCCTAGGCGTGCCCTAGCCTAAGGCTAGGGGAGCCGTAGCCTAAGTATAGGGGAGCCCTAGCCTAAGGTTGGGGAGTCCTAGCCTTAACCTAAGCTTAGGGGTGCCCTAGCCTAATACGAGGGGAGCCCTAGCCTTAGCCTAAGCCTATGGGTGCCCTAGCCTAAGCCTATGGATGCCCTAGCCTAAGGCTAAGGGAGTCCTAGCTTAAGCCAAGGGGTGCCCTAGCCTAAGGCTAGGGGAGACCTAGCCTTAGCCTAAGCCTAAGGGTGCCCTAGCCTAAAGTTAGGGGAGCCCTAGCCTAAGGCTAGGGGAGACCTAGCCTAAGGCTAATGGAGCCCTAGCCTAAGCCTAGGGGTGCCCGAGCCTAAGCCAAGGGGTGCCCTAGCCAAAGGCTAGGAGAGCCCTAGCCTAAGGCTAGGGGAGGCCTAGCCTTAGCCTAAGCCTAGGGATGCCCTTGCCTAAGGCTAGGGGAGCCCTAGCCTTAGCCTAAGCCTATGGGTGCCCTAGCCTAAGGCTTGGGGAGCCTTTGATCTAGGCTAAGGCTAGGGGAGCTCTAGCCTAAGACTAGGGGAGCCCTAGCCTTAGCCTAAGCCTAGGGGTGTCCTAACCTAAGGCTAGGAGAGCCTTAGCGTTAGCCTAGGCCTAGGGGTGACCTATCCAAGGCTAGGGGAGCCCTAGCCTAATGCTAGGGGAGACCTAGCCTAAGGCTAGGGGAGACCTAGCCTTAGCCTAAGCCTAGGGGTGCCCTAGCCTAAGGCTAGGGGAGCCCTAGCCTTACCCTAAGCCTAGCGGAGCCCTAGCCTAAGTCTAGGGGAGCCATAGACTTACCCTAAGCCTTTGGGTACCCTAGCCTAAGGCTAGGGGAGCCTTAGCCTAAGCCTAGGGGTGCCCTAGCCTAAGGCTAGGGGTGCCCTAGCCTAAGGCTAGGGGAGCCCTAGCCTAAGGCTAGGGGAGCCCTAGCCTAAGGCTAGGGGAGCCCTAGGCTTAGCCCAAGCCTAGGGGTGCCCTTGCGTAAGGCTAGGGGAGCCCTAGCCTTAGTCTAAGCCTAAAGGTGCCCTAGACTAAGCCTAGGGGTGCCATAGCCTAAGGCTAGGTGAGCCCTAGCCTAAGGCTAGGGGAGCCGTAACCTTAGCCTAAGCCTAGGGGTGCCCTAACGTAAGGCTAAGGGAGCAAGAGCCTAAGGCTAGGGGAGCCCTAGCCTTAGCCTAAGCCTAGGGGTGCCCTATCCTAAGGCTAGGGGAGCCCTAGCCTTAGGCTAGGGGAGCCCTAGCCTAAGGCAAAGGGAACCCTAGCCTAAGCCTAGGGGTGCCGTAACCTAAAGCTAGGGGAGCCCTAACCTAAGCCTAGGTGTGCCCTAGCCTAAGGCTAGGGGAGCCCTAGCCTAAGGCTAGGGGAGCCCTAAACTTAGGCTAGGGCAGCCCTAGCCTAAGGCTAAGGGAACCCTAGCCTAAGCCTAGGGGTGCCCTAACGTAAAGCTAGGGGAGTCCTAGCCTAAGCCTAGGGGTGCCCTAGCCAAAGGTTAGGGGAGACCTATCCTAAGCCGAGGGGTGCCAGAGCCTAAGCCTAGGGGTGCCCTAGCCTAAGGCTAGGAGAGCCCTAGCCTAAGGCTAGGGGAGCCTTAGCCTAAGGCTAGGGGCGCCCTAGACTTAACCTAAGCCTAGGGGTGACATACCCTAAGTCTAGGGGAGCCCTAGCCAGAGGCTAGGGGAGCGCTAGCCCTAGCCTAAGCCTAGGGGTGCCCGAGCCTAAGGCTGGGGAGCCCTAGCCTAAGGATAGGGGAGCCCTAGTTTAAGGATAGGGGAGCCCTAGCCTAAGGCTATGGGAGCCCTGGACTAAGCCTAGGGGTACCCTAGCCTAAGGATAGGGGAGCACTAGCCTAAGGCTAGGGGAGCCCTAACCTAAGTCTGGGGAGCCCTAGCATAAGGCTAGGGGTGCCTGAGCCTAAGGCTAGGGTAGCCCTAGCCTTAGCCTAAGCTTAGGGGTGCCCTAGCCTAAGACTAGGGGAGCCCTAGCCTTAGCCTACGCCTATGGGTGCCCTAGCCTAAGCCTATGGGTGCCCTAGCCTAAGGCTAGGGAAGCCCTAGCCTTATCCTAAGCCTAGGGGTGCCCGATCCTAAGGCTAGGGGAGCCCTAGCCTAAGCCCAGGGGTGCCCTAGCCTATGGCTATTAGAGCCCTAGCCTAAGGTTAGGGGAGCCCTAGCCTTAGCCTATGCCTATGGGTGCCATAGCCTAAGGCTAGGGGTGCCCTAGCCTAAGGCTAGGGGAGCCCTAGCCTAAGGCTAGGGGAGCCCTAGCCTAAGGCTAGGGGAGCCCTAGGCTTAGCCTAAGCCTAAAGGTGACCTAGCCTAAGGCAAGGCGAGCCCTAGCCTTAGACTAAGCCTAAAGGTGCCCTAGACCAAGCCTAGGGGTGCCATAGGCTAAGGCTAGGGGAGCCCTAGTCTAAGGCTAGGGGAGCCCTAGCCTTAGCCTAAACCTAGGGGTGCCCTAACGTAAGGCTAGGGGAGCAAGATCCTAAGGCTAGGGGAGCCCTAGCCTTAGCCTAAGCCTAGGGGTGCCCTACCCTAAGGCTAGGGGAGCCCTAGCCTTAGGCTAGGGGAGCCCTAGCCTAAGGCTAAGGGAACCCTAGCCTAAGCCTAGGGGTGCCCTAACCTAAACCTAGGGGAGTCCTAGCCTAAGCCTAGGGGTGCCCTAGTCAAAGGCTAGGGGAGACCTATCCTAAGCCGAGGGGTGCCAGAGCTTAAGCCTAGGGGTGCCCTAGCCTAAGGCTAGGAGAGCCCTAGCCTAAGGCTAGGGGAGCCTTAGCCTAAGGCTAGGGGAGCCCTAGACTTAGCCTAAGCCTAGGGGTGACATATCCTAAGGCTAGGGGACCCCTAACCAGAGGCTAGGGGAGCCATAGCCATAGCGTAAGCCTAGGGATGCCCGAGCCTTAGGCTAGGGGAGCCCTAGCCGGGGGCTAGGGGAGCCCTAGCCCTAGCCTAAGCCTAGGGGTGCCCTAGCCTAAGGCTAGGAGAGCACTAGCCTAAGGGTAGGGGAGCCCTAGCCTTAGCATATGCCTAGGGGTGCCATAGCCTAAGGCTATGGGAGCCCTATCCTAAGGCTATGGGAGCCCTAGCCTAAGGCTAGGGGAGCCCTAGCCTAAGGCTAGGGGAGCCCTAGCCTAAGGCTAGGGGAGCCCTAGACTTAGCCTAAGCCTAGGGGTACCCTAGCCTAAGGATAGGGGAGCCCTAGCCTAAGCCGAAAGGTGACCTAGCCTAAGGCTAGTGTAGCCCTAGCCTTAGCATAAGCCTAAAGGTTCCCTTGGCTAAGGCTAGGGGAGCCCTAGCGTTAGCCTAGGCTTAGGGTTGGCCTATCCAATGTTAGGGGAGACCTAGCCTAAGACTAGGGGAACCCTACCCTTAGCCTAAGCCTAGGGGTGCCCTAACGTAAGGCTAGGGGTGCCCGAGCCTAAGGCTTGGGGAGCCTGAGCCTAAGGCTAAGGGAGCCCGAACCTAGGGCTAGGAGTGCCCTAGCCTAAGGCTAGGGGAGCCTTAGCCTTAGCCTAAGCCTAGGGGTGCCCTAGCCTAAGGCTAGGGTAGCTCTAGCCTAAGGCTAGGGGAGCCTTAGCCTTAGCCTAAGCCTAGGGGTGCCCTAGCCTAAGGCTAGGGTAGCACTAGCGTTAGCCTAGGCCTAGGGGTGCTCTATCCAAGGCTAGGGGAGCCCTAGCCTAAGGATAGGGGAGCCCTAGCCTTAGCCTAAGCCCAGGGGTGCCCTAGCCTAATGCTAGAGGAGCCCTAGCCTAATGCTATGGGAGCCCTAGCCTAAGGCTAGGGGAGCCCTAGCCTTAGCCTAAGCCTAGGGGTGCCCTAGCCTAAGGCAAGGGGAGCCCAAGCCTAAGGCTAGGGGAGCCCTAGCCTAAGCCTAGGGGTGCCCTAGCCTAAGGCTAGGGGAGCCCTAGCCTAAGCCTAGGGGTGCCCTAGCCTAAGGCTAGGGGAGCCCTAGCCTAAGCCTAGGGGTGCCCTAGCCTAAGGCTAGGGGAGCCCTAGCCTTAGACTAAGCCTAGTTGTGCCCTAGCCTAAGGCTAGGGGAGCCCTAGGCTAAGGCTGAGGGAACCCTAGCCTAAGGCTAGGGGAGCCCTAGCCTAAGCCTAAAGGTGCCCTAGCCTAAGGCTAGGGGAGCCCTAGGCTTAGCATAAGCCTAGAGGTGCCCTAGGCTAAGGCTAGGGAACCCTAGCGTTAGCCTAGGCCTAGGGGTGCCCTATCCAATGCTAGGGCAGCCCTAGCCTAAGGCTAGGGGTGCCCTAGCCTTAGCCTAAGCCTAGGGGTGCCATAGCCTACGGTTACGGGAGCCCTAGCCTAAGGCTATGGGAGCCCTAGCCTAAGGCTAGGGGAGCCCTAGACTTAGCCTAAGCCTAGGGGTACCCTACCCTAAGGCTAGGGGAGCCCTAGCCGGGGGCTAGGGGAGTCCTAGCCCTAGCCTAAGCCTATGGGTGCCCGAGCCTAAGGCTCGGGGAGCCCTAGCCTAAGGATAGGGGAGCCCAAGCCTAAGGATAGGGGAGCCCTTGCCTAAGGTTATGGGAGCCCTGGACTAAGCCTAGGGGTGCCCTGGCCTCAGGATAGGGGAGCACCAGCCTAAGGCTAGGGGAGCCCTAGCCTAAGGCTAGGGGAGCCCAAGCCTACGCCTAGGGGTGCCATACCTAAGGCTAGGGTAGCCCTAGCCTTAGCCCAAGCCTATGGGTTTCATAGCCTAAGCCTATGGTGCCCTAGCCTAAGGCTAGGGGAGGCCTAGCCTTATCCTAAGCCTAGGGGTGCCCGAACCTAAGGCTAGGGGATGCCTAGCCTAAGCCTAGGGGTGCCCTAGCCTAAGGCTAGGAGGGCTCTTGCCTAAGGTTAGGAGAGCCCTAGCCTTAGCCTAAGCCTAGGGGTGCCCTAGCCTTAGCCTAAGCCTAGGGGTGCCCTAGCCTAAGGCTAGGGGAGCCCTAGCCTTAGCTTAAGCCTAGGGGTGCCCTAGCCTAAGGCTAGGGGAGCCCTAGCCTTAGCCTAAGTCTAGGGGTGCCCTAGCCTAAGGCTAGGGGAGCCCTAGCCTAAGGCTAGGGGAGCCTTAGCCTAAGGCTAGGGGAGCCCTAGCCTAAGGCTAGGGGAGCCCTAGCTTAAGGCTAGGGGAGGACTAGCCTAAGGCTAGGGGAGCCCTAGCCTTAGCCTAAGCCTATGGGTGCCCTAGCCTAAGGCTTGGGGAGCCTTAGCCTAAGGCTTGGGGAACCCTAGCCTTAGCCTAAGCCTAGGGGTGGTCTAGCCTAAGGCTAGGGGAGCCCTAGCCTAAGGCTAGGGGAGCCTTAGCTTTAGCCTAAGCCTAGGGGTGCCCTAGCCTAAGGCTAGGGTAGCACTCGCGTTAGCCTAGGCCTAGGGGTGCTCTATCCAAGGCTAGGGGAACCCTAGCCTAAGCCTAGGGGTGCCCTAGCCTAAGGCTAGGGGAGCCCTAGCCTAAGCCTAGGGGTGCCCTAGCCTAAGGCTAGGGGAGCCCTAGCCTTAGACTAAGCCAAGTTGTGCCCTAGCCTAAGGCTAGGGGAGCCCTAAGCTAATGCTGAGGGAGCCCTAGCCTAAGGGTAGGGGAGCCCTAGCCTAAGCCTAAAGGTGCCCTAGCCTAAGGCTAGGGGAGCCCTAGCCTTAACATATGCCTAGAGGTGCCCTAGGCTAAGGCTAGGGAACCCTAGCGTTAGCCTAGGCCTAACGGTGCCCTATCCAATGCTAGCGGAGCCCTAGCCTAAGGCTAGGGGAGTCCTAGCCTAAGGCTAGGGGAGCCGTAGCCTTAGCCTAAGCCTAGGGGTGCCATAGCCTAAGGTTATGGGAGCCCCAGCCTAAGGCTATGGGAGCCCTAGCCTAAGGCTAGGGGAGCCCTAGACTTAGCCTAAGCCTAGGGGTACCCTAGTCTAAGGCTAGGGGAGCCCTAGCATTAGCCTAAACCTAGGGGTGCCCTAACGTAAGGCTAGGGGAGCAAGAGCCTAAGGCTAAGGGAACCCTAGCCTAAGCCTAGGGGTGCCCTAACCTAAAGCTAGGGGAGTCCTAGCCTAAGCCTAGGGGTGCCCTAGCCAAAGGCTAGGGGAGACCTATCCTAAGCCGAGGGGTGCCAGAGCTTAAGCCTAGGGGTGCCCTAGCCTAAGGCTAGGAGAGCCCTAGCCTAAGGCTAGGGGAGCCTTAGCCTAAGGCTAGGGGAGCCCTAGACTTAGCCTAAGCCTAGGGGTGACATATCCTAAGGCTAGGGGAGCCCTAGCCAGAGGCTAGGGGAGCCATAGCCATAGCCTAAACCTAGGGATGCCTGAGCCTAAGGCTAGGGGAGCCCTAGCCTAAGGATAGGGGAGCCCTAGCCTAAGGATACGGGAATCCTAGCTTAAGGCTATGGGAGCCCTGGACTAAGCCTAGAGGTGCCCTGGCCTAAGGATAGGGGAGCACTAGCCTAAGGCTAGGGGAGCCGTAGCCTAAGTCTAGAGGAGCCCTAGCCTAAGGCTAGGGGTTCCCGAGCCAAAGGCTATGGGAGCCCTAGCCTTAGCCTAAGCTTAGGTTTGCCCTAGCCTAAGACTAGGGGAGCCCTAGCCTTAGCCTAAGCCTATGGGTGCCCTAGCCTAAGCCTATGGGTGCCCTAGCCTAAGGCTAGGGGATCCCTAGCCTTATCCTAAGCCTAGGGGTGCCCGATCCTAAGGCTAGGGGAGCCTTAGCCTAAGCCTAGGGGTGCCCTAGCCTAAGGCTAGGAGAGCCCTAGCCTAAGGGTAGGGGAGCCCTAGCCTTAGCGTATGCCTAGGGGTGCCATAGTCTAAGGCTATGGGAGCCCTAGCCTAAGGCTATGGGAGCCCTAGCCTAAGGCTAGGGGAGCCCTAGCCTAAGGCTAGGGGAGCCCTAGACTTAGCCTAAGCCTAGGGGTACCCTAGCCTAAGGATAGGGGAGCCCTAGCCTAAGCTTAAAGGTGACCTAGCCTAAGGCTAGTGTAGCCCTAGCCTTAGCATAAGCCTAAAGGTTCCCTTGGCTAAGGCTAGGGTAGCCCTAGCGTTAGCCTAGGCTTAGGGGTGCCCTATCCAATGTTAGGGGAGCCCTAGCCTAAGACTAGGGGAACCCTAGCCTTAGCCTAAGCCTAGGGGTGCCCTAACGTAAGGCTAGGGGTGCCCGAGCCTAAGGCTTGGGGAGCCCGAGCCTAACGCTAAGGGAGCCCGAACCTAGGGCTAGGGGTGCCCTAGCCTAAGGCTAGGGGAGCCTTAGCCTTAGACTAAGCCTAGGGGTGCCCTAGCCTAAGGCTAGGGTAGCACTAGCCTAAGGCTAGGGGAGCCTTAGCCTTAGCCTAAGCCTAGGGGTGCCCTAGCCTAAGGTTAGGGTACCACTAGCGTTAGCCTAGGCCTAGGGGTGCTCTAGCCAAGGCTAGGGGAGCCCTAGCCTAAGGATAGGGGAGCCCTAGCCTTAGCCTAAGCCCAGGGGTGCCCTAGCCTAATGCTAGAGGAGCCCTAGCCTAATGCTATGGGAGCCCTAGCCTAAGGCTAGGGTAGCCCTAGCCTTAGACTAAGCCTAGTTGTGCCCTAGCCTAAGGCTAGGGGAGCCCTACGCTAAGGCTGAGGGAGGCCTAGCCTAAGGCTAGGGGAGCCCTAGCCTAAGCCTAAAGGTGCCCTCGCCTAAGGCTAGGGGAGCCCTAGGCTTAGCATAAGCCTAGAGGTGCCGTAGGCTAAGGCTAGGGAACCCTAGCGTTAGCCTAGGCCTAGGGGTGCCCTATCCAATGCTAGGGGAGCCCTAGCCTAAGGCTAGGGGAGCCCTAGCCTTAGCCTAAGCCTAGGGGTGCCATAGCCTAAGGTTACGGGAGCCCTAGCCTAAGGCTATGGGAGCCCTAGCCTAAGGCTAGGGGAGCCCTAGACTTAGCCTAAGCCTAGGGGTACCCTACCCTAAGGCTAGGGGAGCCCTAGCCGGGGGCTAGGGGAGCCCTAGCCCTAGCCTAAGACTATGGGTGCCCGAGCCTAAGGCTCAGGGAGCCCTAGCCTAAGGATAGGGGAGCCCTTGCCTAAGGCTATGGGAGCCCTGGACTAAGCCTAGGGGTGCCCTGGCCTCAGGATAGGGGAGCACCAGCCTAAGGCTAGGGGAGCCCTAGCCTAAGGCTAGGGGAGCCCAAGCCTACGCCTAGGGCTGCCATACCTAAGGCTAGGGTAGCCCTAGCCTTAGCCCAAGCCTATGGGTGCCATAGCCTAAGCCTATGGTGCCCTAGCCTAAGGCTAGGGGAGGCCTAGCCTTATCCTAAGCCTATGGGTGCCCGAACCTAAGGCTAGGGGCGCCCTAGCCTAAGCCTAGGGGTGCCCTAGCCTAAGGCTAGGAGAGCTCTAGCCTAAGGTTAGGAGAGCCCTAGCCTTAGCCTAAGCCTAGGGGTGCCCTAGCCTTAGCCTAAGCCTAGGGGTGCCCTAGCCTAAGGTTAGGGTAGCCCTAGCCTTAGCTTAAGCCTAGGGGTGCCCTAGCCTAAGGCTAGGGGAGCCCTAGCCTTAGCCTAAGCCTAGGGGTGCCCTAGCCTAAGGCTAGGGGAGCCCTAGCCTAAGGCTAGGGGAGCCCTAGCCTAAGGCTAGGGGAGCCCTAGCCTAAGGCTAGGGGAGCCCTAGCCTAAGGCTAGGGGAGCCCTAGCCTAAGGCTAGGGGAGCCCTAGCCTTAGCCTAAGCCTATGGGTGCCCTAGCCTAAGGCTTGGGGAGCCTTAGCCTAAGGCTAGGGGAACCCTAGCCTTAGCCTAAGCCTAGGGGTGGTCTAGCCTAAGGCTAGGGGAGCCCTAGCCTAAGGCTAGGGGAGCCTTAGCCTTAGCCTAAGCCTAGGGGTGCCCTAGCCTAAGGCTAGGGTAGCACTCGCGTTAGCCTAGGCCTAGGGGTGCTCTATCCAAGGCTAGGGGAACCCTAGCCTAAGACTAGGGGTGCCCTAGCCTAAGGCTAGGGGAGCCCTAGCCTAAGCCTAGGGGTGCCCTAGCCTAAGGCTAGGGGAGCCCAAGCCTAAGCCTAGGGGTGCCCTAGCCTAAGGCTAGGGGAGCCCTAGCCTTAGACTAAGCCAAGTTGTGCCCTAGCCTAAAGCTAGGGGAGCCCTAGGCTAAGGCTGAGGGAGCCCTAGCCTAAGGCTAGGGGAGCCCTAGCCTAAGCCTAAAGGTGCCCTAGCCTAAGCCTAAAGGTGCCCTAGCCTAAGGATAGGGGAGCCCTAGCCTTAGCATATGCCTAGAGGTGCCCTAGGCTAAGGCTAGGGAACCCTAGCGTTAGCCTAGGCCTAAGGGTGCCCTATCCAATGCTAGGGGAGCCCTAGCCTAAGGCTAGGGGAGCCCTAGCCTAAGGCTAGGGGAGCCCTAGCCTAAGGCTAGGGGAGCCCTAGCCTTAGCCTAAGACTAGGGGTGCCATAGCCTAAGGTTATGGGAGCCCCAGCCTAAGGCTATGGGAGCCCTAGCCTAAGGCTAGGGGAGCCCTAGACTTAGCCTAAGCCTAGGGGTACCCTAGTCTAAGGCTAGGGGAGCCCTAGCCTAAGCCTAAAGGTGCCCTAGCCTAAGGCTAGGGGAGCCCTAGCCTTAGCATAAGCCTAAAGGTGCCCTTGGCTAAGGCTACGGGAGCCCTAGCGTTAACCTAGGCCTAGGGGTGCCCTATCCAATGCTAGGGGAGCTCTAGCATAAGGCTAGGGGAACCGTAGCCTTAGCCTAAGCCTACGGGTGCCCTAACGTAAGGCTAGGGAAGCCCTAGCCTAAGGCTAGGGGAGCCCTAGCCTAAGCCTAAGCCTAGGGGTGCCCTAGCCTAAGGCTAGTGGAGCCATACCCAAAGACTAGGGGTGCCCGAGCCTAAGGCTAGGGGAGCCCTAGCCTTAGGCTAGGGGAGCCCTAGCCTAAGCCTAGGGGTGGCTTACCCTAAGGCTAGGAGAGCCCTAGCCTAAGGTTAGTGGAGCCCTAGTCTTAGCCTAAGCTTAGGGGTGCCCTAGCCTATGGCTAGGGGAGCCCTAGTCTAAGGCTCGGGGAGCCCTAGCCTAAGCCTAGGGGTGCCCTGGCCTAAGGATAGGGGAGCACTAGCCTAAGGCTAGGGGAGCCCTAGCCTAAGTCTAAGGGAATCCTAGCCTAAGCCTAGGGGTGCCGGAGCCTAAGCCTAGGGGTGCCCTAGTATAAGGATAGGGGAGCCCGAGCCTAAGGCTAGGGGAGCCTTAGCCTAAGGCTAGGGGAGCCTTAGCCTAAGGCTAGGGGAGCCCGAGCCTTAGCCTAAGCCGAGGGGTGCCCTAGCATAAGGTTAGGGGAGCCCTAGCCTAAGGCTAAGGGAGCCGTAGCCTAAGCCTAGGGGTGCCTGAGCCTAAGCTTAGAGGAGCCCTAGCCTAAGGCTAGGGGAGCCCTAGCCTAAGGCTACGGGAGCCCTGGACTTAGACTAGGGGTGCCCTGGCCTAAGGATAGGGGAGCACTAGCCTAAGGCTACGGAAGCCCTAGCCTAAGGCTAGGGGAACCCTAGCCTAAGGCTAGGGGTGCCCGAGTTTTAGGCTAGGGGAGCACGAACCTAAGGCTAGGGGAGCCCGAGCCTAAGGCTAGGGGAGCCCTAGGCTAAGCCTAGGGGTGCACTAGCCTAAGGCTAGGAGAGCCCTAGCCGTAGCCTAAGCCTATGGGTGCCCTATCCTAAGCCTATAGGTGCCCTAGCCTAACTCTAGGGGAGCCCTAGCCTTAGCCTAAGGCTATGGGTGCCCTAGCCTAAGGCTTGGGGAGACTTAGCCTAAGGCTAGGGGAACCCTAGCCTTAGCCTAAGCCTAGGGGTGATCTAACCTAAGGCTAGGGGAGCCCTAGCCTAAGGTTAGGGGAGCCTTAGCCTTAGCCTAAGCCTAGGAGTGCCCTAGCCTAAGGCTAGGGTAACACTAGCGTTAGCCTAGGCCTAGGGGTGCTCTATCCAAGGCTAGGGAGCCCTAGCCTAAGGATAGGGGATCCCTAGCCTTAGCCGAAGCCTAGGGGTGCCCTAGCCTAATGCTAGGGGAGCCCTAGCCTAATGCTATGGGAGCCCTAGCCTAAGGCTAGGGGAGCCCTAGCTTTAGCCTAAGCCTAGGGGTGCCCTAGCCTAAGGCAAGGGGAGCCCTAGCCTAAGGTTAGGGGAGCCCTAGCCTAAGCCTAGGGGTGCCCTAGCCTAAGGCTAGGGGAGCCCTAGCCTTAGACTAAGCCTAGTTGTGCCCTAACCTGAGGCTAGGGGAGCCCTAGGCTAAGCCTAAAGGTGCCCTAGCCTAAGACTAGGGGAGCCCTAGCCTTAGCATATGCCTAGAGGTGCCCTAGGCTAAGGCTAGGGAACCCTAGCGTTAGCCTAGGCCTAGGGGTGCCATAGCCTAAGGTTATGTGAGCCCCATCCTATGGCTATGGGAGCCCTAGCCTAAGGCTACGGGAGCCCTGGACTTAGACTAGGGGTGCCTTGGCCTAAGGATAGGGGAGCACTAGCCTAAGGCTAAGGAAGCCCTAGCCTAAGGCTAGGGGAACCCTAGCCTAAGGCTAGGGGTGCCCGAGTTTTAGGCTAGGGGAGCACGAACCTAAGGCTAGGGGAGCCCGAGCCTAAGGCTAGGGGAGCCCTAGCCTAAGCCTTGGGGTGCACAAGCCTAAGGCTAGGAGAACCCTAGCCGTAGCCTAAGCCTATTGGTGCCCTATCCTAAGCCTATGGGTGCCCTAGCCTAAGGCTAGCGGAGCCCTAGCCTTAGCCTAAGCCTAGGGGTGCCCGAACCAAAGGCTAGGGGAGCCCTAGCCTAAGCCTAGGGGTGCCCTAGCCTAAGGTTAGGGGAGCCTTAGCCTTAGCCTAAGGCTAGGGGAGCCCTAGCCTAAGGCTAGGGGAGCCCTAGCTTAAGGCTAATTGAGCCCTAGCCTAAGCCTAGGGGTGCCCTAGCCTAAGGCTAGGGGAGCCCTAGCCTAAGTCTAGGGGAGCCCTAGCCTTAGCCTAAACCTAGGGGTGATCTAGCCTAAGGCTAGGAGAGCCCTAGCCTAAAGCTAGGGGAGCCCTAGCCTTAGCCTAAGCCTAGGGGTGCCCTAGCCTAAGGCTAGGGGAGCCCTAGCGTTAGCCTAGCCCTAAGGGTGCCCTATCCAAGGCTAGGGGAGCCCTAGCCTTAGCCTAAGCCTAGGGCTGCCCTAGCCTAAGGCTAGTTGAGCCCTAGCCAGAGGCTAGGGGAGCCCTAGCCTTAGCCTAAACCTAGGGGTGTCCTAGCATAAGGATAGGGGAGCCCTAGCCTAAGGCTAAGGGAGCCCTAGCATTAGCCTAAGCTTAGGGGTGCTCTAGCCTAAGGCTAGGGGAGCCCTAGCCTTAGCCTAAGCCTAGGGGTGCCCTAGCCTAAGGCTATGGGTGCCATTTCCAAAGGCTTGGGGAGCCCTAGCCTTATCCTAAGCCTAGGGGTCCGCGGACCTAAGGCTAGGGGAGCCCAAGCCTAAGCCTAGGGGTGCCCCAGCCTAAGGCTAGGAGAGCCCTAGCCTAAGGCTAGGGGAGCCTTAGCCTAAGCATAAGCCTAGGGGTGCCATAGCATAAGGTGATGGGTGCCTGAGCCTAAGCTTTGGTGTGACCTAGCCTAAGGGTAGGGGAGCCCTAGCCTTAGCCTAAGCCTAGGGATGCCCGAACTAAGGCTAGGGGAGCCCTAGCCTAAGCCTAAGCAAAGGGGTGCCCTAGCCTAAGGCTAGGGGCACCGTAAGCCTTAGCCTAAGCCTATGGGTGACCGAGCCTAAGGCTAGGGGAGCCCAAGCCTAAGACTAGGGGAACCCTAGCCTTAGCCTAAGCCTTTGGGTGCCCTAGCCTAAGGCTATGGGTGCCATTTCCTAAGGCTAGGGGAGCCCTAGCCTAAGGGTAGGGGAGCCCTAGCCTAAGGCTAAGGGAGCCCTAGCCTAAGGCTAGGGGAGCCCTAGCCTTAGCCTAAGCCTAGGGGTGTCCTAGCCTAAGGCTAGGGGAGCCCTAGCTTTAGGATAGGGGAGCCCTAGCCTAAAGCTAGGGGAGCCCTAGCCTAAGGCTAGGGTAGTCCCTAGCCTAAGTCTAGGGGTGCCCTAGCCTTAGCCTAAGCCTAGGGGTGCCCTAGCCTAGGGCTAGGGGAGACCAAGCCTAAGCCTAGGGCTGCCATACCTAAGGCTAGGGGAGCCCTAGCCTTAGCCTAAGCCTATGGGTGCCCTAGCCTAATCTATGGGTGCCCTAGCCTAAGGCTACGGGAGCCCTAGCCTTATCTTAAGCCTAGAGGTGCCCGAACCTATGGCTAGTGAAGCCCTAGCCTAAGCCCAGGGGTGCCCTAGCCTAAGGCTAGGAGGCCCCTAGCCTAAGATTAGGGGAGCCCTAGCCTTAGCCTAAGCCTAGGGTGCCGTAGCATAAGGTGAGGGGAGCCCTAGCCTAAGGCTAGTGGAGCCCTAGCCTAAGCCTAGGGGTGCCCGAGCCTAAGCTTAGGGATGCCCTAGCCTAAGGCTAGGGAGTCCTAGCCTTAGCCTAAGCCTAGGGATGCCTGAACCTAAGGCTAGGGGAGCCCTAGCCTAAGCTTAGGGGTGCCCTAGACTAAGGCTAGGGGATCCCTACCCTTAGCCCTAAGCCTAGGGTTGCCCTAGCCTAAGGCTAGGGGAGCCCTAGACTTAGCCTAAGAATAGTGGTGCCCTAGCCTAAGGCTTGAGGAGACCTAGCCTAAGGCTAAGGGACCCCTAGCCTATGGCTAGGGGATCCCTAGCCTAAGCCTAAAGGTGCCCTAGCCTAAGGCTAGGGGAGCCCTAGCCTTAGCATAAGCCTAAAGGAGCCTAGGCTAAGGCTAGGGGAGCCCTAGCGTTATCCTAGGTCTAGGGGTGCTCTATCCAATGCTAGGGTAGCCCTAGCCTTAGCCTAAGCCTAGGGGTGCCATAACCTAAGGCTCTGGGACCCCTAGCCTTAGGCTAGGAACCCCTAGCCT